>NC_133331.1:115198774-115521729 GCF_042186555.1 Aquarana catesbeiana
TTATACAATATTTCTAACACATTACATGTACATACCAAAAATGACACCCCAAAATAGATTCTCCTACTCCTCCTGAGTATGGCGATACCACATGTGTGAGACTTCCACAGCCTGGCCACATACAGAGGCCGAGTACAGCCGAGCATGGCTCAGCATGGCAGGGTATGGCTGGGTATGGCGGGGTATTGTGGAGTATGGCGGGGTATTGCGGAGTATGGCCGGGTATGGCGGAGTATGGCCGGGTATGGCGGGGTATGGCGGGGTATGGCGGGGTATTGTGGAGTATGGCGGGGTATTGCGGAGTATGGCGGGGTATGGCGGGGTATTGCGGGGTATTGCGGAGTATGGCGGGGTATTGCGGAGTATGGCGGGGTATGGCAGAGTATGGCGGGGTATGGCAGAGTATGGCGGGGTATGGCAGAGTATGGCGGGGTATGGCAGAGTATGGCGGGGTATGGCGGGGTATGGCGGAGTATGGTGGGGTATGGCGGAGTATGGCGGGGTATGGCAGGGCTTTGCAGAGTATTGTGGGGGTATTGCAGAGTATTGTAGGGGTATTGCAGAGTAATGTGGGGTATTGCAGAGTATTGTGGGGGTATTGCAGAGTAATGTGGGCTTTGCAGAGTATTATGGGGGTATTGCAGAGTAATGTGGGCTTTGCAGAGTATTATGGGGGTATTGCAGAGTATTATGGGGGTATTGCAGAGATTTCTGAATGTAAGGTAAATGGGGTAGAGCGATGAAACGCAATGAGAGTTCCACGTTTTTTAGTGCGCGCCGAGGCGGTGTAAACTTGGGGATAAGAAGTACTAAAAAATGTAGGGGTTGAAGTCGGGGTAAAGTGAGTCTCTTGTAGACATACAATGTGTGCTTTTTTAGACTGAAATGACCAAAAGGCTTTTACTCGTTTCTGAGGAACATTAAGACCCTGGACATTCAGAGATAAAATATTTAAAGGAGCCATGGCAATTGAAACAAGAGTATGCGCTTACCAGTTGTCTGGGTGCAGCGACTATTCGGACTGACCTGCGCGGATTTGAAACAAAGAGATAGATAGCCAGATCCATAGTAGGATAACTTAGAGAGGAAATAAGAAACAATAAAAATTATAAAGCATTTGAGTATAGTACAAATGTAAGTAGATTCGAAGAATACCCGAGTTGGGGTCAAGGACTTCCCAACAGGGGAAAGGAGGCCTTCGTCTGGTCCCCATATATTACTATGGGAATCCGAGGAAGGCATGGTGAGGCACATGTGATTTCCATGCACGGGGGGAATCCGCCTTAAAAAGAAAGAAAATTTATCACAAAAATATGAAGATTGTAAAGTATAAAATTGTAAATTTAAGAGCCAGAGTTTCATATAATTGGTAATGTCTATTATTTTGAAGGGTTTATATTAAATATAAAGCGAATGGGAAAAAAATTGAATGGGAATAAAGGAGTGCAGTAATATCAGAAACATATTTGGATGTCAAACCAATAGAAAAGGATAGGAAACCCTTTCCTTCCTATTGGGGTGACCAAAGAAATGTAAATTAAACTGTGAAATTAAGACTATTCAAAAACTATATATATCAAATTAATGAAGAATTTTAAATAAACTTCAGTTAAAGGAAGATTTTCCATCCTTGGTGGTTGTTTCACAGTTTTACATTGAGAAACAAAAAAAGGAGGAGGAAATATAATAATATAAAAATAAATTAAAAAAAAAATGTGTATATGTATATACCGTATTTATCGGCGTATAACACGCACTTTTTTCCCCTTAAAATCAGGGGAAAGTCGCAGGTGCGTGTTATACGAAGATCCCCTGAGCTGCACAACTCAAAAATCGCCGACCGCGATTTGAAAATGGCGCCGCCGGCGCCGAAATACACAGAGCCTGTCCTCGGCTCTTTCCGGCGGCTCTCGTTCATTTTCGGCTCCACTCGTAGTCCCGAGCGGAGCTATCCGAACCTACTCGGCTAGGTTCGGATAGCTCTGCTCGGGACTACGAGTGGAGCCGAAAGTGAGCGAGAGCCGCCGGAAAGAGCCGAGGACCGGCTCTGTGTATTTCGGCGCCGGCGGCGCCATTTTCAAATCGCGGTCGGCGATTTTGAAGACAGGGGATCGAAGGCTGCACTGGGCAAGGCTGCACTGGGGAAGGCTGCACTGGGGAAGGCTGCACTGACATGGCTGCACTGACGAGGCTGCACTGACATGGCTGCACTGACATGGCTGCACTGACATGGCTGCACTGACAAGGCTGCACTGACATGGCTGCACTGACAAGGCTGCACTGACATGGCTGCACTGACAAGGCTGCACTGGGGAAGGCTGCACTGAGAAGGCTGCACTGAGAAGGCTGCAATGATGGGCATTTAAATGTAAGTTTTTTTCCCTTCAACTTCCCTCCTAAAAGTTTTTTTTCCTTAAAATTCCCTCCTAAATTGGGGTGCGTGTTATACGCCGGTGCGTGTTATACGCCGATAAATACGGTATATACTGAACAAATAATGTACACATATATATATATATATATATATATATATATACATATATACATACATACATACATACATACATACACCTACATATATATCTACACATACATACATGCTAACCTAATCAATCCACCATACATTAGGGACTATTTAGGTGCTCAGAAAGTAAAAATATTATCTGAACGCTTACCATACCATGTTTCTAAAATAAAAAGTACTATAAAAAGGGAACTTCATTCAAAATAAAAATTTTGTTATTTCACAATTTTATCTTGAGAAACAAAAAAGGAGGAGGAAATATAATGATATAAAAATAAATAAATAATAAAAAATAAAAAATGTATACCTATATATACACATCTATATATACACATACATACACACATACAGAATAAAAAAATACATATACATATATAATAATTTAATCAGTCCACCATATAATAGGGATTGTTTAGGTGTTCAGAAAGCATAAATATTGTTTGAACACTTACCATACCATGTTTCTAAAATAAAAAATACCAAAAAAGCCATTGAGAAACAAAAAAGGAGGAGGAAATATTATAAAAATAAATAATAATATCTCTCTCTCTCTCTCTCTCTCTCTCTCTCTCTCTCTCTCTCTATCTATATATATATATATATATATATATATATATATATATATATATGGACTGTGACTGTGACGTTTTAGGGGGCGTGGTCAACATCACCCAGTGACCACACCTCCTAAAACGTCACAGTTCCAGCATGTCCAGGGACTGTGACATCATAAGGGGGCGGGGTCTCCGCCTATATAAGTCACAGCGGAGCACTCGCAGAGCAGTCCAGCCGGAGAGAGCGTTGTGTCAACATCTGGGGAAGAGAAGAGGGAAGAAGACAAGAAGACAAGAAGCCCAGAAGTCCGGACCTCCGCTGGCAAAAGAGCGGCCTGAAGACAGCAGAGGAGCCGGTCGAAGAACTGGAACACCGGGAGAAGAGGCCGGAGAGAGCGGAGAAGAACCAACCGGACACCGAGAGTAGAGGAACCGGAGGGACCCCCGAAGCCGGAAGAAGACCCCTGAAGCTGGTGGAAGACCCCCGAAGCCGGAGGAAGACCCCCCGGAGCTGTTTAATAAATTATTTTAAAAACCTGTGTAGTGTGTTTTATTATTGACACTTTTTCCCTAGGTGAATGGGTAGGGGTACCATGTATCCCCTACTCATTCACATAGGGTGGGGGTGTTCTCCTGGATTTCGATTCTGATAAGCCCCCGCCCGCAGACCCCGACAACCAATGGCCAGGGTTGTCGGGAAGAGGCCCTTGTCCTCATCAACATGGTGCTTTGGGGTGGGGGGGCCCCGCAGGGCGCCCCCTCCCCCAAAGCACCCACCCCCCATTTTGAGGGCATGCGGCCTGGTACGGTTCAGGAGGGGGGGCGCTCGCTCGTCCCCACCCTCTTTCCTGACCGGCCGGGCTGCGTGCTCGGATCGGGGTCTGGTATGGATTTTAGGGGGGACCCCACGCCGTTTTTTCGGTGTAGGGGGTTCCCTTTATAATCCATACCAGACCTAAGGGCCTGGTATGACCTGCGATGGGGCTCGCAAGGTGTCAATCTCGCCGATAAAAGCGGCAAGATTGACTTCCTTTTCTAGTCCCGTCGTACCTGAGTCACGTTCAAAATAATCGGACTTGTCCGTGTGTGGGCAAGTTCGTTCATTCTGAAAGTCCGCCGTAACTCCGGCGAAAGTCCGTCGGAAAGACGGGCAGACCTAGCCCGCCGGAAAGTCCGGTCATGTGTGGGCAAGTCCGTCCGTTTTTAAGTCTGGCGCATCTGGCGGACAAAGTCCATCTGAAAGTCTGCCGGACCAAGTATGCCAGAAAGTCCGATCGTGTGTACGCAGCATTATATAGACAGGCATGTGGCTTTCCTAATCAAGTCCAATCAGTATAATCACAGCTGGACTCAAATGAAGGTGTAGAACCATGTCAAGGATGATCAGAAGAAATGGACAACACCTGAGTTAAATATATGAGTGTCACAGCAAAGGGTCTGAATACTTAAGACCATGTGATATTTCAGTTTTTCTTTTTTAATAAATCTGAAAAAATGTCAACAATTCTGTGTTTTTCTGTCAATATGGGGTGCTGTGTGTACATTAATGAGAAAAAAACATTTTAGCAAATGGCTGCAATATAACAAAGAGTGAAAAATTTAAGGGGGTCTGAATACTTTCCGTCCCCACTGTGTGTATATATATATATATATATATATATATATATATATATATATATATATATACACGCAGTATCTCACAAAAGTGAATACACCCCTCACATTTTTTGTAAATATTTTATTATATATTTTCATGTGACAACACTGAAGAAATTACACTTTGCTACAATGTGAAGTAGTGAGTGTACAGCTTGTATAACAGTGTAAATTTGCTGTTCCCTCAACACACAGCCATTAATGTCTAAACCACTGGCAACAAAAGTGAGTACACCCCTAAGTGAAAATGTCCAAATTGTTAATATTTTGTGTGGCCGCCATTATTTTCCAGCACTGCCTTAACCCTCTTGGGCATGGAGTTCACCGGAGCTTCAGAGGTTGCCACTGGAGTCCTCTTCCACTCCTCCATGATGACATCATGGAACTGGTGGAGGTTAGAGACCTTGCACTCCTCCACCTTCCATTTGAGGATGCCCCACAGATGCTCAATAGGGTTTAGGTCTGGAGACATGCTTGGCCAGTCCATCACCTTTACCCTCGGCTTGAAAAAGAGGGGTTTTAATGACTGGATAGTCCTCGGTACAATACGGCACCTCATCCCAATAAATTTAGTATTATTGGTAAAGAAGAGATAAGGGGATTATCACGGTGCCAACCAATAAATAAAATGCATAGATTATAAAAATATAATATTTTATTAACAAATGATACTTTAAAAAATTGTACAACAATACATATCAGGGGTGTGAACAAACAGAGAATAGGAATATTAAAAGCCAACTGTATAGCAGTTTTACAAAACCCAGCCTAAAGCGTGGTGGCCAGTCTTGAAAGCAGGTGTAGAGAGTCCTACATGTTTCACCTAAAAAGGCTTCCTCAGGGACAGTTGGTTATACCTGTATCGCTATCTTGAACTTTACAATAAAAGATCACAATCAGAAAAAAGATAGCAGTATAGTAACATCAATTACTGAAAACATAATGAAGATAGTAGATATTTATGTTGTAGGGCTGTCAGACATGGTCGCAGATCATCCCACATAATAGATTGCTGGAGTCAATGGTCACCTAAGCCACCACTCCCCCCAAAGGTGCATCCCTCCACCCAGCGGATACCCAAAGGGGCCCTCATGACATAGGATGGTGCAATACCTACCAGCGGGTTACAGGGGGCGGGCGTGAGGGATCCCGGGGTGAATTCAAAGCCTCAATGCACAGTAGGAGGCTGTCAGACCTGTTCCATTGCGGGACTACGATAGGCATCCAGCCCCTGTTCACCCAAATGGTGTGTGGGTGACTTATGGTCTACTGTTCCCTGCGCATTCCTGGTCCTTACTCCCACCTTGCTGGTATCTGCCATCGGCCCTAACTCTCCCCCCCTCCCCTTGGTTTTCCTCTGCCGCCCCGCGGTTCCCTCTGTACAGCCCCCCACATCTATCTCCGTTGGGCACCGAGGTGATGGGCTTGGTGGATCTCCGCTGTGGCTTATCAAGGTCCTCCATGCCACTTAGGCTATATGGACACCCAAGGGCGGTGCTGTTCTCCATCAGTATCCACCCGCCCCCCGCCATTGCCATCCAGATGATCCTCGGATCACCTTTACATCTTCTGGTAGATTGCGACGATTGTACAATTTTTTAAAGTATCATTTGTTAATAAAATATTATATTTTTATAATCTATGCATTTTATTTATTGGTTGGCACCGTGATAATCCCCTTATCTCTTCTTTACCAATTTTACCTTCAGCTTCTTTAGCAAGGCAGTGGTCGTCTTGGAGGTGTGTTTGGGGTCGTTATGTTGGAATACTGCCCTGCGGCCCAGTCTCTGAAGGTAAGGGATCATGTGCTGCTTCAGTATGTCACAGTACATGTTGGCATTCATAGTTGCCTCAATGAACTGTAGCTCCCCAGTGCCAGCAGCACTCATGCAGCCCCAGACCATGACACCTCCACCACCATGCTTGACTGTAGGCAAGACACCTTGTTGCCGCCACACACGCTTGACACCATCTGAACCAAATAAGTTTATCTTGGTCTCATCAGACCACAGGACATGGATCCAGTAATCCATATCCTTAGTCGGGTTATCTTCAGGAAACTGTTTGTGGGCTTTCTTGTGCAACATCTTTAGAAGAGGCTTCCTTCTGGGACCACATGCAGACCAATTTGATGCAGTGTGCGGCATATGGTCTGAGCACTGACAGGCTGACCCCCCACCCCTTCAACCTCTGCAGTGGGGATGATCTTTGAGTTCGAGTCGAACTCATGTTCGACTCGAACATCGGCTGTTCGCAAGTTCGCCAAACAGCGAACAATTTGGGGTGTTCGCGGCAAATTTGAAAGCCGCAGAACACTCTTTAAAAGACTATGGGAGAAATCAAAAGTGCTAGTTTTAAAGGCTTATATGCATGGTATTGTCATAAAGCAGGGAGCAGTGATTTTAATAATGCTTAAAGTGAAACACTAAAAGTGTAATATTCCTTTAAATTTGGTACCTGGGGGGTGTCTATAGTATGCTTGTAAAGGGGCGCATGTTTCCTGTGTTTAGAACAGTCTGACAGCAAAATGACATATCAAAGGAAAAAAAGTCATTTAAAAGTACTTGCGGCTATATGAATTGTCGGTCCAACAATACACATAAAAGTTCATTGATAAAAACGGCATGGGAATTCCCCACAGGGGAACCCCGAACCAAAATTAAAAAAAAAAAGGCGTGGGGGTCCCCCTCAAAATCCATACCAGACCCTTCAGGCCTGGTATGGATTTTAAGGGGAACCCGCGCCAAAATTTAAAAAAAATTGCGTGGGGTCCCCCCAAAAATCCATACCAGACCCTTATCTGAGCACACAACCTGGCAGGAAAAGAGGGGGGATGAGAGCCCCCCTCCTGAACCGTACCAGGCTACATGCCCTCAACATTGGGAGGGTGCTTTGGGGTCCCCCCAAAGCATCTTGTCCCCATGTTGATGAGGACAAGGGCCTCATCCCCATAACCCTTGGCCGGTGGTTGTGGGGGTCTGCGGATGGGGGGCTTATCGGAATCTGGAAGCCCCCTTTAACAAGGGGACCCCCAGATCCCAGCCCCCCTGTGTGAAATGGTAAGGGTACCCCTACCATTTCACAAAAAAAAGTGTCAAAAATGTTAAAAATGACAAGAGACAGTTTTTGACAATTCCTTTATTTAAATGCTCCTTCTTTCCATCTTCTTTCATCTATCTTCTTTCTTCTATCTGCTTTCTTCTATCTGCTGTCTTCTATCT
Organism: Aquarana catesbeiana; assembly: GCF_042186555.1. Lineage (NCBI taxonomy): Eukaryota > Metazoa > Chordata > Amphibia > Anura > Ranidae > Aquarana > Aquarana catesbeiana. The sequence continues at coordinate 115,206,730 of NC_133331.1, forward strand.
GCTGTCTTCTATCTGCTATCTTCCTTCGTTTTCTTCCTCCGTCTTCTTCTTCTTCTTCCTCCGATCCTATGCTTCTTGCTCCGGTGTTCTCGTCCGGCATCTTCCTCCGCGGCATCTTCTTCACTTCTTCATTCTCGGGCCGCTCCACATCCATGATGGGAGGCTCCTGCTGTGTGATGCTTCTCGTCTTCTGACGGTTCTTAAATAACGGAGGACCGGGCCACCCGGTGACCCCCCCAACACACGGGGACTTCCCTGTCCGCCCCCTCTGACATCACAGGGAAAGCCTCAGGGAAGTCCCCGTGCGTCAGAGGGGGGCGGGGCCACCCGAACCGTCAGAAGACGAGAACCGTCAGAAGACGAGAAGCGTCACACAGCGGGAGCCTCCCATCATGGATGTGGAGCGGCCTGAGAACGAAGAAGGGAAGAAGACACCGCGGAGGAAGATGCCGGACGAGAACACCGGAGCAAGAAGCAGAGGATCGGAGGAAGAAGAACAAGATGGAGGAAGAAACCGAAGGAAGATAGAAGAAAGAAGATAGAAGAAAGAAGATGGAAAGAAGAAGCATTTAAATAAAGGAATTGTCAAAAACGGTCTCTTGTCATAACATTTTTGACACTTTTTTTGTGAAATGGTAGGGGTACTTTTGTACCCCCTTATCATTTCACACAGGGGGGGCCGGGATCTGGGGGTCCCCTTGTTAAAGGGGGCTTCCAGATTTTGATAAGCCCCCCGCCCGCAGACCCCCACAACCACCGGGCAAGGGTTGTGGGGATGAGGCCCTTGTCCTCATCAACATCAGCACCATCCCAATTTTGAGGGCATGTGGCCTGGTACGGTTCAGGAGGGGGGCCGCTCTCTTGTCCCCCCTCTTTTCCTGCAGCCTGCCAGGTTGCATGCTCGGATAAGGGTCTGGTATGGATTTTTGGGGGACCCCACGTAATTTAAAAAAAAAAATTTTGGCGCGGGGTTCCCCTTAAAATCCATACCAGACCTGAAGGGTCTGGTATGGTTTTGAGGCGGACCTCCATGCCTTTTATTTTTTTAATTTTGGCGCGGGGTTCCCCTTAATGTCCATACCAGACCTAAAGGGCCTGGTATGGAATTTAGGGGGACCCCCATGCCATTTTTTTTTTAAATTTTGGTTCGGGGTTCCCCTGTGGGGAAATCCCATGCCGTTTTTATCAATAAACTTTTATGTGTACTGTCGGACTGACAATTCATATAGCCGCGAGTACTTTTTTCCTTTGAAATGTCATTTTGCTGTCAGACTGTTCTAAACACGGGAAACATGCACCCCTTTACAGGCATACTATAGACACCCCCCAGGTATGAAATTTAAAGGAATATTACACTTTTATTGTTTTACTTTAAGCATTATTAAAATCACTGCTCCCGAAAAAATGGCCATATTTAAAACTTTTTTTTGCATTGATCCATGTCCCCTGGGGCAGGACCCAGGTCCCCAAACACTTTTTATGACAATAACTTGCATATAAGCCTTTAAAATTAGCACTTTGATTATTCATGTTCGAGTCCCATAGACTTTAACGGTGTTCGCATGTTCAAACAAATTTTTTGCCTGTTCGCATGTTTTGGTGCGAACCGAACAGGGGGGGTGTTTGGCTCATCCCTGCTCTGCAGCAATGCTGGCAGCGCTCATATGTCTATTTCCCAAAGACAACTTGTGAATATTCCAATGCAATATTCCCAACACACACATCCCTGTAGAGATGGCTGTATTTATAAATAGGTGCTGAAGCGATCACCGGCTGGAACCGTGTATAGTCAGAGAAAGTAATGTCCCCAGTATACCAGGATCTCCAAAAATGGGTCCAAAGCTTTAATCAGCGATCACTTCATTACAGCAGGAAGCACTGCTGTAATATTGTGATTGGTGAAAAAAGCTTTGGACCCATTTTTTGGAGTTCCTGGTGTGCTGGTGAAATTTTTTTCTGTAACCTCTGGATATGATGTTGAGCACGTGCACTCAACTTCTTAGGTCGACCATGGCGAGGCCTGTTCTGAGTGGACCTGTCCTGTTAAACTGCTGTATGGTCTTGGCCACCATGCTGCAGCTCAGTTTCAAGGTCTCAATTTCAGGGTCTTTCCAATCCTCTTATAGCCTAGACCATCTTTTTGTAGAGCAACAATTTTTTTTTTCAGCTCCTCAGAGTTCTTTGCCATGAGGTGCCATGTTGAACTTCCAGTGACCAGTATGAGAGAGTAAAAGTGATAACACCAAATTTAACACACCTGCTCCCCATTCACACCTAAGACCTTGTAACACTAACAAGTCACCTGACATCAGGGAGAGAAAATGGCTAATTTGGCCCAATTTGGACATTTTTACTTAGGGGGGTTTTGTTGCCAGCAGTTTAGACAGTAATGGCTGCATGTTGAGTTATTTTGAGGGGACAGCAAATTTACACAGTTATACAAGCTGTACACTCACTACATTACATTGTAGCAAAGTGTAATTTCTTCAGTTTTGTCACATGAAAAGATATAATAAAATTTTTACAAAAATGTGAGGTGGTGTACACACTGTTGTGAGATACTGTATATATATATATATAGAGAGAGAGAGAGAGAGAGAGAGAGAGAGAGAGAGAGAGAGAGAGAGAGAGAGAGAGAAAGGTATAGAAAAGAAAATAACAGGGTAGAATAGAACAGAACAGAATAGAATAGAAAAAATTGAATAGAATAGAAAAGAATAAAACAGATTAGAATAATATAGCATGGAAAATAAAATAATAGAATATAATTGAATGAACTTTTCGGCAACAAAGGTCCGATAGTCTTTCTGACTGACTTTCGACGGACTTTTGACGGACTTCCGACAGACTTTCGAACGAACGAACTTGCCTACATGCGATCACACCAAAGTCCGATGGATTCATACGTGATTACGTACGACCAGACTAAAATAAGGAAGTTCATAGCCAGTAGCCAATAGCTGCCCTAGCGTCGGTTTTCGTCCGTCGGACTAGCATACAGACGAGCAGATTTCTTGATAGGAACTGGGTCCGGCGGAGTTCCGACGTAAAGATTTGAAACATGTTCCAAATCTAAAGTCCATCAGATTTTCAACAGAAACAGTCCACTGAAGGTTCAGTGAAGCCCACACACGGTCAGATTGTCCGCCGGATTCGGTCCGTCGAACCAGTCCGGTCGAAAAGTCCGCTCGTGTGTACAGGGCATAAGGGTGTGCAAGAATAAATGTTTTTGGAACTGTGGTGTTATTTTTGTGTAATTGCATGCTTTACTTGTTTACAACTTTTATTAAACAATTATAGGCTGTATTTGTTGCTCATAAATAAACTACAAAATAAATGTTTTGTCTTTTGTTTTTTTGTTTTTATAGAAGTGAGCAAGGTATTGATTTTCCAACTGACTAGTATGGCTTTTTCTAAGATTTACAAAAGTAATTTGTTACTCATTAGCAGCCACTTGCAGAAAATATGAAACTAATGTAAAGCACTAAACAATATACATTTGCATGGCCATGCTGTAAATTTTATAGTATAGTAAACATATTTTATATATGTTAAAGTCTTCAGCACGTATCTTCCCAAGCAAACCTGACAGCCAGAATATCTTTGTCAGTATGCAGATTGTAGCAGAAATTCACATCTCTGTGGAAGGCTATCCAAGGATTCATGATTTCATCTAGTGGGCGGAAGCAGGTAGGGGTTGCCTTGAATATTTAGGGGTCCTTGGCTAATCCTTAGGTTGGGGGCCTGGCAGGGAACTAAGGATTCTAAACATAAAAGAGATGCACAAATTATGTGAACACAATATAAAAAATGTGTACCTTAAATGAATAAATATGTGCAATAAATAATTAATATATAAATAACTTTGTGCAATAAATTAATCTAAATGAATAGGTCACTGCAACATTATAAGTGAGCCTTGACAAAAATGTCCCATATGAATTCTAAAGGAATAGTGAAAAAAAAATGTTCACAAAAATGTTTGTATCAAAAAAAGTCCAAACTGCAACAGAGTGACAAAGTGAAGAAATAACACTTATATGAAAGAAAGTGATGCCGCCTTTCACTCAGAAAAACTTGATTGGATACTTCAATTCTAAGGGGGAGATATACATAAAAGTAGCCAGGTGGCCCCTTACCAAATCGGATGGACCCCAAATTATAAGGGTCAAGATCGCCTTGTGTCAGCTATACACTTGATGATGTCCAGCCGATCTACTCTGAACAGTCACTCATCAGCTCTCACACAATCAAGACACAAAGAGGGGATAATCGTATAGCATGCTCCAGCATCAACAGCGATCGCCTGTGAAGTTTCCACCTCCACCTTAATGGGGATAGCAGCTCTCTTCGTTAGTGAATGGCAAGGTAAAATTTTTTGTGTACAGCACTTGCCTTTTTTCTCCAAACATTATTTCAAATGGTATCTTGGAAAAGAAAGATAGAAAAACTTCATGGTGCAGTAGATGGAGACATTTATTCAAAAAATATTTTTCTCTTCTACAGCACAGAAATGTAAAAAGCAGCACACAGCACTTGAGCTCTCAGGCTACCAGCTGGTGTATAGTGACGTCACAGGGTTCTTCTTTCACAGTTGATGCTTTTTACAGGGAAATGCTTCGGTTGGAGAGAACCCCATGACGTCACTATATATTCTTTCATATAAGTGTTATTTCTTCACTTTGTCACTCTGTTGCAGTTTTGAGGTTTTTTTGATACAAACATTTTTGTGAACATTTCTTTTCACTATTCCTAAAGGCTACTTTCACACTAAGAGCCTCACCTGTCTCTCCAGTGTGAAAGCCCGAGGGCTTTCACACTGGAATGGTGCGCTTGCAGGACAGTGAAAAAAATCCTACAAGCCGCATCTTTGCACCGCCAAACCGCCGGCAAAGCCGCACTGCAGTGCCACTTTGCGGGCATTTTTAACCCTTTTTTGACCACTAGCGGGGGTTAAAAGCACCCCACTAGTGGCCGAATAGTGCCGCTAGATCAACGGTAAAGCGGCACTAAAAATAGCGCCGCTTTACCGCCGGCGCCCGCCAGCCCCAGTGTGAAAGTAGCCTGGGAAATCTCATGGGACATTTTATTTATTATTTATTCATTTAATATTCAAGGTACACATTTTTTATATTGTGTGCACATAATTTGCACATCTCTTTTATGTTTAGAATCTATGTTAAAATTAAATATTTAATTTTTCTAGAGATAGCAGCATGTTTTAATGCTTATAAGTGTGGGGTTATATATTTATACACTTTTTTCACCTTTTTATTTAGGTAATTATATGAATGGTTGGGTAAGCGCAGATTGATTGACATACACATATAAGGGAGTTAAGGAGCCTTTAAATAGACATGAGCCATGCCAGCAAGGGAGTCGGGTGGAAGATGGAGAAGCAGTAGCGAGGAGAGTCTGTCAGTGGCCCTTAAGGGATCCCTGCCTGGGAGGGTTTTACCTCAGGCTGACGCTTGGGAGGCTGGCCTGGAAGAATCCCACCACAGAAAGCAGTTGGAGGGACCTTAATTGGAGAGGCAGCAGTGAGAACAAGGAGAGACAGTGATTAGATCAGCACGGTGCAGGGATAGACAAGGGGAGAGACTGCCAGCTGTAGTAGTGCTCTCTTGAAGACAGCGGTGTGCCAAGTCTTCATCCAACCTTGCCCTGGGTAGTCTCTATGTGTCAGTCAGGTGGACTGGGAAGAGAAAGCAGCCAGGCGGGCTAGCATTTCTGCAAGCAGTAGAGCTGGGATCAGTGTCTACAGAGAAGCAGAAGATTGTGTGAGATGCTGTTTACTCCACATGTGCTACTTTACCAAGTGACTGAGAGTTCCTAGCCTGTAAAGGGCTGTTGCTGAACTAACTAGAGACTGTTAGTTCCTCCAGGAGTGAACCAGGGGAAGCTGTACAAAGGGAACCAAGTTTGTGCAGGTGGAAGGAAGAAGAGGAATCTGTAAATAGGTAGGAAGTTGTCCCTGGTTTTGATTGTTGGACATTTTCAAGTTGGGTATCCCATAATTCCTTACCCCATCCAAGTTATCATCCCCCAATAAAATAACAAAAACAGGCCAAGGGACCGATTCCTGTGTGATCCTGTATGGGTGCAAGAAGGAAGGAAATGCTGTGTGACTGGCTGTGCAGAAGTAGGGAACCCTGACATCAGCGACTCCTACTGGGGTAGTTAGAGTAGATAGAGCTAAGCTCAAAAATCAAAGAAATATGGCTCTCAGTAAAAATGTTTAACCAGGATCAGAGGGCACATATCAGCTTTTATGGCTAACAAAGGTAACTGTTTCTTCCTTTCATGTGATGGTGTGTACTCTTTTCATGTCATATTGCACAGGCTGCCCTTTTTGCTTGACAAGTAGACTGAATTGGTGAAGGGATATTATTTTACACTTGTTGAGAGGTTTCAAACATCCAGTAATCAGGACTCTTTAGAAAAGCATAGCTAATGTGGATACTATTTGACATACACTGTGTCAACACTGTCTGTCACTTCAAACTAAAATAATAAGATTATTCACACATTTTCTTTTGAGGGTATTTCTGGCCTATTCAAACATGTTAGGTGACCGCATGAGAAGAGACAATTACCTATAATGGAAATAATGTATTTCCTCTTCTTTTGTCTACTGTCTCTAAAAGTTATTTTGAGTGCTGCTCCCTAAATGCAAAGCTGCATTATCCACTGTTTTATCTTTCCATTGCTTTTAATTTGCTCCTTCACACATTCACACATGTAATGAAAAAAACATTATAATATTGTTTGAAGCTGAAGTGTAGTATAATATTTTTTTTTAATACAGCACAATACATATCAGTTAGGTGTAATGGTTTATAACCCATCACTTACAGGAGGCTGCTTCTGCTGCAAAATTTCCTCTCTGTGCCCCCCTCACAGCATCCGGACACTATCTTCAGAAGCTATCTTCCATCATTGTAAAAGTTAACTGCAGCCTAGGCCACACACCTGCCCAACCCCTTCTGCTCTCTCCACCATTCACAGAACTCATCTTACTGCAATCCCACAATGCATTCTATTATGTGAATGGGAGAACGAGATCCTGTCATCCAACTGTTCCCCCTCTATTCACTGAATGCCATTAGTAAGACAAGTTCTATGACTAGTGGAGAAAGAAGATGGGGGTGGGGGCAGGTGGTGTAACCTCCTTGTGTAGACAGTTGTAGACATAGGCTGCAGTTAACATTTACAGATCTGGCAAAAACAGCCACTGAGAATGGTATGCGGCAGCTGTGGGGAAGCTTAGCTGGTAATATTTGAAGCAGAGGCTTACGCTTGTAGGTAATGGGATATAAACCATAACTAATGTGTGTGGTCATAGGTGTGTGCACAGGGTATGCTGGGTATGCCCCAATCATCCAATGCGCTTTAGCATTATCACTCTGTGTGCTGGGAGATAGGACCAGCTTTGTCATACCACAGCTTTGTCATACCACACTCTGACCAGCTTTGTCATACCACACTCTCACTGTGCCCCCCAGGGACATGGGAAATATCTCCCACTGACCAGCATTGCCATAAGAGAAGTGCTTCCGCACTTCTCTTTTACTGTGCAACCGGGGAGATTGGAGAGATCTCCCACTAAGTGGCTCTGCTTATAAGAGAATTATGGAAGTACTTATATTTCACTTTGAATCTGCAGGCAGGGAGATAATGTGTCGGTGGAAAGATTTCCCCTCTGACCAGCAGAGTGCTACAAGGGAGAGTGGTACTAGCTTTATAACCAATTAGGATGCCTGGCAGAAGCTCATATGACCATATGCCAAGCTCCCTGATTGGTTGGGACTATCACGGGACTTCTGCAAAGAGTGGTAAGAAAATGATGATGGGGTGTTAATCCCAGATTCTTTACCCTCATTCTACCTTCCATGTTGTTCCAACCTGTATTTAAGTTTATGCAGTGCAGTTATTATAACTGCAACATCTGACCTTTTTTAACTGCCTAGCCTTTAGTTTGTCACACATGGGGTTTATTCACTATACAGGCAATTATGGACAATTGTCAAGGTTTATAATATGACAGTGAGAGGCCCTGCCACAGTATTAGTTTAGCCAATTGGTAAAAAAGGGCATAGGATTCTCAAAGATGCAGTTTGAGAAGCTCTGTGTTAGGACCGAGTTTGCTTGCTGGTGGCACTGTGGTGATCTGGGCTGATTGCTACAGTTCCAGTGTCCACCAGCAGGTTTCTCCTAGAGGCCAGCAGGCCCCAGTAATCACCTCCAAATGGTCTCAGTTGCTAATAGGGCACATAATGCTTCTCCCACTAGCACACAACATGTCAGTGTTTTGGCTGCTCCTGCTCTGTACTCTGGTTGCCATGCTGCTGCCCCCTGACGCTATTGCCATTTATTCTTGACCTTGCTCTTTTTCCTGCCCTGCACCCAGTACCCTGCTGCCTTGCTCCCTGCTCCTCCAGTTTTCCCTTGCCTTGTGTGTATCTTATTTGTGTATAATTAGTTTTGCTTTTGGTTGCTGGTTAGGCATTTTGTCATTTAATTTTGATTCTCACGTTTATTGTTTGCTGGTGTGTAGTAACCTTACATCCACTGTAAATAAATCTCACTTTAAAGATATATACATATGGTATATATCTATAGACTATGTCACCAGCCCACACTACCTATGTTATCGAAATTCCTTTGGTGTCGTACTACACCTGAATTTTTTGACTGTGGACTGGAGACATTGTTATAGTTTTACAACTCTATATATATTTGGTGGTGGCTTCTGAAGCTCCGACATCCGGCCAGTTACATCAGCCGGATGGAGGGGATATAAAGTCGACGCTCCCGTATCCCAGCTGATGAGAAAGCTTGAGGGTTACAACAACACTTTGTAATGCTGTCGAGATAATTATCTTTGCTAAAATGGACTGTTTGTGTTTTTTCTTTTTACCTTGTTGAACTTGTCTTTATTGCTTCAAGTTCTAAGTATTATGCCCCGTACACACGGTCGACCTTTGTTCGGACATTCCGACAACAAAATCCTCGGATTTTTTCCGACGGATGTTGGCTCAAACTTGTTTTGCTTACACACGGTCGCACAAAGTTGTCGGAATTTCCGATCGACAACCACGCGGTCACGTACACCACGTACGACGAGACTAGAAAAGGCCGGTTCAGAACCAAGCGCGGCACCCTTTGGGCTCCTTTTGCTAATCTCGTGTTAGTAAAAGTTTGGTGAGAGACGATTCGCGCTTTTTCAGACTCGTGGTTTTCAGATCGTTTTCTGCTGTTCAGTTTGTGCTTGAGGGTTTGTATCTGCTCTTCAGTGCGTGCAGTCAGTTCGTATCAGAGTTTTCTGTGTGATCTTGCCTGCTCGTTGCTGTTTTTCAGGTCGCTCTTCACAGGCCTTGCTGTTCTTCAGTGCGTTCTGTTACTTAGTGCTGAGCAGCCGACCGTTTTCTAGCCATGTTTCGTATGCGTACTCCTCGTACAGTTCGTGCTGTGCGGGGGCTTGGTGTTGGGGTCCTGACCTTGACACAAGTCCAGTCCATGAACAGGGTGGGGAGGAGTTCATGGACCAAGAATTGGTTGCTTCAGCGTGACCAGTTCTCTCATATGCCTTTGCTCTGTGAGATCCATGAGAATAATCCTGATGATTTCAGGAACTTTCTCAGGATGACGGACCCCGTGTTTCACCGTTTGTTGGCTTTGCTGACCCCTTATATTAGCAGGCAGGATACCTGCATGAGGCAAGCCATCACTCCGGAGCAGAGGTTGGTCGCTACCTTGCGGTATTTGGCCACAGGGAGAAGCCTGCAGGACCTCAAGTTCTCGACAGGCATCTCCCCCCAGGCTCTTCTTTGTGGACATTTACTGCTTGTGTTTGTTTGAGCTGACCCTGACAGAAATGTGTGGAGTGCAGAAAATGTCGTGATTGTGTAACCTTATACAAAGCACTGTTGGCTGTTATTTACTAAATGCAAAGACACTTTTCACTACAAGTGCACTTGCAACTGCACTGAAACTGCACTTGTAGTGCAAAGTGGATTTCCCCTTAGGAAATAACCCCCATTTTCTCATAAAACAACAATTACATCACCCCAAAAGTGTTGTAGCGTGAGACAATAATCCACACATTCTTGATGAACAATCTTTTTAATACCTGCACAATCACATGTGCATTTACCAAAGGTTTTTCTGACAAACCAACATGTTTGTTGTATACCAATTTTTGTGGTGTCATTATCCAAAATCAAAATGTGCATTTTATAGAAAACAGGCCAGTGTAAAACCAACAAGAAAGACACAAATCTTGATCTTACAAAGTTCACATTTGGTAGAACTGGAAGGCTATATCAGACATGAGTATTTAGGAACTGTGTTTGATATAGCGTTCAGATGGGGGGAAATCACCCCTGGAAAAGCCAAATTTGGAAGATGCACACAAATTTCCCAATGTCAACATGTGCTATCTGTCATCACGGGGGATCAAGGGATGTGTTTTGGGGGAGAAAGCCCTTCCTCACCGCTACTTTATAATTGAGGAAGGGGTTGCACCCCCAAAACGCGTCCATTGATCTCCCGTGATGGCAGATAGCACATGTTGACACACTGTGTGCATCCTCCAAATTTGGCTTTGGGAAAAATCACAAAAACATTTCGCACATTGTAGCACACAAAAGAAGAAAGTGATTTGGAGGGGTTTTAAACTCGCCCCAAAACATCAATGATGTTTTTATATTTGGAATAACATCATTGATGTTTTGCTTGATGTTTTCCAATTGTAAATTACACCCTATGATCTCCCCGATCAGGATCTGGGCACTTTCGGATGTGAAAGGATCTGGATCCACAACCTAACGATCACCTAAAAAGAGAGGAAACCCAAAATAAATTAGGTTTCAAAAAAATGCCGCAATCCATCTCTTATCTGAGCCTGTGGTCGCAGACACTCACCTGTTGTGGTAACTACTTCCACCATGTCTTCATCCTCCTGCTCATCTTGTGTTGGGGGGATTTCCCCTTCTTCCAGAGGGGGGGGGGGGGGTCTGGTCTCCTCGGATGAGGGGTGTCCTCCGAGTCTTTTCTCCCCTATGTAAAACAAAAATGGTATAATTAGCACACAGATATTTAATGTCAGAACTATAAAGATGAAACATTGCTTGGAAGTGGGGTACAATTGTCTATTTTAGCCGAGTTCCAAGATGTAGCTTTTTTAGTGCCCTTTGTCAAGCTGCAATACTTTACCTCTATGGTAAAAGCTTCACAGATGTAGCCCCCCCTATAGTATACACTGGGGCACCTGTGTGGCCCCCCTAATAAAAATGGTGTTCTTGTGTCCCACACTAGTGCTCCAGTGTCCAGATGTGAAAACAGCTGCTCAGTGTCCTCTCCTTACACAAAATCTAGTTTGCATTTCATTCTAGTAACAAAGCCATCTACACAACCCAATTCTTTGAAGACAAGTATAGGGCGTCAAAATGGTGGCCAAATGCATATGGCCTAAACAATGGTATTTTATCGTCCGAAATAACAATGTGTGATCCGAACGAATAATGTGCCCATGAACATGAAAGTTGCCATTTTAAACTGTACAACAGTTCCTAAAAGCACATGGAGCAGCACGAACGTAATAAACATAAAGAATAGGAACACAGCACAACTACTTACTTTTTTGCAGCAATCTCCGGATCTTTCTGTACTGCTCGTGTTCTCGTAATTTCAGGTCCGACCACCGCTTCCTGAGCTGATCTTTCGATCGTCGTACCCCGAATTTCCGGTGCAGACTCCTGACCACTTTCGCCATGATCTTGGCCTTTCTGACATTGGGGTTGGGGTAAGGCCCATACTTTCCATCATAGTCGGCCTTCTTCAGGATGTCCACCATCTCCAACATCTCCCCAAAGGACATATTTGAGTCCTTTAATCTCCTTCTGGATCGGGACGTTTCAGGCTCCAGCCTTTCCTCCTCCTCCTCCTCGTTGCTACAATTAGCACGATCCTGCTGTCTATCCGCCATGTGCTCTTCCCCCACTGCGCCGAATGAAAAGGGGCGGGGAATAGACTAGAAAGAACGTCAGGGGCGGGCGGAGTTATACGCATGCGCAGTGTGTATAAATCGTAACGCGCGCGTCTTACGTACGATCTGTGAGCGGAGGAAGGAGCATCAGAGACGCCGATTGTGCTAACGAAGGTAGGATCTAAACTTGGGCCTATACTGCTTCGAAATGGAAGCCTATATTGTAACAAGATTAGGGGAGTTTGGCCTGACATTAGGCTTTGTCTTGTGTTGTGTCTTACAGAGAAAATGGATGGGTTCAACGACCACAATTTCCTGCCCCTGTTCATAGACAAGTACAGGGAGCTGCCCTGTCTGTGGCAAGTGAGACACCCCCACTATAATCACAAACAGAAGAGTCAGGCAGCGCTGGAGAAACTGCTGGAGTTGGTGAAGCCGGTGGTCCCCACAGCAACCATCCCTTATTTGAAAGCTAAAATTGGTGGCCTGAGGAGCACTTATCTTAGGGAGCGCAAGAAGGTCACAGATTCCCAGAGATCCGGAGCTGCAGCAGATGACGTTTATGTCCCCAGGCTGTGGTACTATGAGAGACTGCGATTTCTGTCAGACCACACAGAAAGTCAGGGAATCCCTCTCCACTCTTCCTTCCACTCTTCCTTCCACCCCAGCTGAGGCTTCCGATGTCCAACCTGGGCCTTCCAGCCAGGAAGAAATGGAGGAGCCCAGCTGGAGTCAGGTATAGCATTCGTCTACAGATTTCTGGTCAATAAATAAATGATGTTTATTAGATGTTATTATTGATCATTAATTGCTGATTAAAAAAAGTGCTTTACATATCAATAGACAGTAGTGGGCACCCAAAATTGGGAAAAGAATGAAAACTGCTGGGCTCAGAAGGATAGTCTGTTATATTTGTTAACATTCAATTTGCAGCAGTCAGGAGGTGAAAATTGTGTGTGATTGATCAATAAAAAACTAAAACTATGTCCCTTTTTCATACACAGGAAGACCTCAGCCAGGAGGAGGCTGTGGAATGTGGCAGTCAGGAGGAGGCGGGGATTAGTGGCAGCCAGGAGGAGGCGGGGCTAAGTGGCAGCCAAGAGAAGCCTGGGACAAGTCGCAGCCTGACTGAGTCTCAGGTCCCTCCCCTCCGCCTGCCATATAAACGAGCCAGGAAGGCCACTCCGAGTCCCGTGCAGGATTCAGCGTACAGGCTGATCCAGGAGGCTTCGGCGTCCCTCCGAGCCTTCCCCAGTCCTGAAGAGGCCTTTGCCTGCATGGCTGCCACAAAATTGCAGGGCATGCAGGAGGGTCAACGCAAGATCTCTGAGGACCTGATTTATAAAGTCCTTCGTAAGGGGGAGAGTGGGGAACTGACACACAAGACGGATGTCATTGAGAGGGACGATCCTCCTCCTCCTGCTGCCACAACTCCACCACCACAGCCAAAGCCTGTAAGGAAGCGTGGAAGGAAGACCTGAGAGTGATGACCCTGGGTTCAGTCTGATCTGACAGAAGATGCAGTCTCTCGTATGACCACAGCCTGGGGACATAGATGTCATCTGCTGCTTTCCGGATCTCTGGGACTTCTGGACCAGACTGCCCTCCCTTATGATATGGACTCCTCAGGCCACCAATTTTGCTTTTAAATAGTTGATGTCTGCCCCAGGGGTCCAAGGCTTCGCCCACTTCTGCAGTTTCTCCAGCGTTGCCTCACTCTTTGTTTAGTTGTGAGCCCTTAATAAAATTTTTTTGGGTAAATTCTACTCTCCTGTGTGTGTTTTCATCCAAAAAGGACAGTTTGTTGGTGACGATTCAGGTACATTTCTAAATTACAATGTGAAATTAACAAGGGACAACAACACCAAACAATCTCCTACAGATTAAATAGAACAACATATTAGTGGTGTTGTGGGAACTTGTCACCAAAAACACACAAACATTTTCGGGAATACAAATCAAAATCACCAAAAAAAAAATAAATAAATAAAAAAGAGAAACACAAAAAAAGAATCTACATTAAAGTCCAAAAAAAAAAAAAAATTTTGTTGTCAGATGTGAGAAATCAAAATATATTGAGGGAATCCCAATAAATAGTAATGAAATAAGTTTGTGAGAAGTGTGTGTGAATATGAGCAGCAAAACTACTTAATTCTTGTCACATTATAAAGAAGAAGAGAGTGCGCTGTATTAAACCATTTTGAACATTGCAGCGTGACGAAAGTGCTGTATCCATTCCGAACGCTACGTTTACCAGAACGAGCTGTCCCGTGTCGGAATTTCTTCTGAGCATGCGTGGCACTTTGTGCGTCGGAACAGGCCACACACGGTCGGAATTGACGCGATCGGATTTTGTTGTCGGAAAATTTTATCTCCTGCTGTCCAACTTTGTGTGTCGGAAAATCCGATGGAAAATGTCCGATGGCGCCCACACACGGTCGGAATTTCCGACAACACGTTCCGATCGGACATTGTCCATCGGAAAATCCGACCGTGTGTACGGGGCATTAGGCAACCTTAGGTGCTCTATCCAGTGGAGTTATCCTGGATAATTTAGTTAAATACTGCCTACTTTATTGATATCTTTCCAAATACTCCACTGCTGCCAACTAGCCGCTTTAATTAATGCAGTCTATATGCAGCAGTAAATAGCAGTGATTTGGTCGATCACTGTTATGCATTCTTAATTAAACCCCTGTCTGCCTTCTTCTCTTTTTTATGTATTAAAGCCCCCCTTAAAATAATTTCTGGCCTTGTATAAGGCTGCTAAATCATTATGGATATCACACTTTGTATGGTTTGGAAATGATCTTTTTTTCTGTGTTCCCTTTTTTGATTCTAGCCTTTTCCTGGCTGGCCGCTTTGAACCAATCTTTACAACTTTCTCTTTTTCTGGTACCCTCGCTATACTCTACTACATTAGCAATCTACTTTGTAAGTTTATTTTTCACCCCATTTTTGGGTGTTACTAAAAACAACTCTCATATTTGTTGTTCATCTCCTTATGTCATCCAACTAATCTACTCATAATTACATTGTAGCCTGTTTTTTGTGTCCCCTCTGTGGCCGCACGGCTTGTCCCGCTGTCCTCTGCAGTGTCCTGGTGGCTTTGGTTTGGTGGTGCGGGAGGTCCTATCTGGGTAAGCTTTTGAATGGCTGGATATGGTGAATATTAAAGTATAGTATAAAGAGCATTGGCTGTATTAGTATGTATTGTTTTTTTCTGTTGAAGATCTTGTTCCTTTATGGCATTTGCATTTTTTGTTCTATTTTTATTAGTGATGACTTTTTGAATCACTCACCAGAGGAAGCCCCTTTGGGCAAAACATGTCGGGACAATCACATCATCACCTACCTTAAATATGCCATCCAAGGCATGATACAATGATAATTTGCTAACATTTTTAATATCATGCTAAATTAAATCTTTTTAACTATGTATTAATACAATTTGTTCAATTTTAAATGCTTTTTTCTATATTATAATTGTGTCTAAGCACCGCCAAAAATCCCATCAAAAACCTTCCTATACATATACTTTATTTAGGGATTTTGGTGCCTTTGCCGACTTTGTCACCAGCCCACACTATCTATGTTACCGTACATATACACATATGGTCTGGTCCCAGTTTCTGGGTGTAGATACATATATCTGGTCATATCCCAGCTGCTGATTTTTGAGACTCTGGAATGTTTATTGTGAATTGAGAAAGTTGTACTCTGTGTTTTGGTAGTTCCAAGATGGGGCCTGGAGTTCTAAGGTTATAAAGTACCTTGGGTGGGAAATAACCTTCAATCTCCTATGCAGGCTTTGCTAGTTGCCTACAACCTGTGTGAGTGCACAAGTGGTCAGCATAGTTATAAACCAGACCTGAGCATAGCTCAGGGCAGTTCCTGTCATTTGGAGATAGACCCCTGTAAAGAGAGCTAAGTGTTTCTGTAAGAGACTGCATCCCTCGTGACTTCTTGCCCAAATTATTGGGAAGGTTGGGACAGCTAGGAGGGCCTGGGAGACCAAGAAAGCTGAAGTGGCTAGTGGGTCCAGGGGGGCTTGAGGAAGTCTTGAAGTCCCTGAAAGTGTGACCAAACACAGGGGGTGTTGGAGAACCCTGTTTGGAGGCGAAGGTCAGCAAGATACTGCAACCAAGGCTGTGTGAGCCTTAAGAGCCAAGGCTTGCTATTTTTTGTAATTTGTTTTTTGCTGAGAAGAACCCCTATGTGGGCAATCTGTTTTTGTTGGATTGGAACTTTATTTTTCTGATCAATAAAAATGGGCTACCAGGTCCTTAAAGCAATAGTAAAAATCCCCTACAAGACAATAGCATAATGTATTAGTATGCATCGTATACTAGCACATTATGAAATACTTACCTTAGAATAAAGCTCTCCAGTGGTGCATTGTCACCACTGACAGGGCTTCCATTTTCAGAGACTTCCTTCAGGGTTCACGGGCTGCAGCTGTATGAATGGCTGAGCCATGATGACGTCACTCATGCACATGCGGGACGGAACTCTGAAGGTATGACATGGGTATACTTCCCTTTAGAGTGCACTACCACTTTAAATATAGTTTGGACTGATGTAAACTCACATATATGTATGGGATGCTGTCACTGAAAAATTGGTCATTTAAAGCAGTGGTCATCAAACCTATCCTCAGGGCCCACTAACAGGCCAGGTTTGCAAGATAACTGAAATACATCACAGGTGATATCATTTGCTGCTTGGTGATTGCAGTACTCTAGTCTGCATCTCCCAAAGTTAATACATAAAACTTGGCCTGTTAGTGGGCCCTGAGGACAGGGTTGATGACCACTGGTTTAAAGGACACAGGGTGTGCACATTGGCTCAGTGCAGGACTGCAGAGCATAGATGTGGACTGGAGAAAACTGCTTTCACAGCTTTCTTTGGTTTTGGTATTCATGCATGGGGCTCTGTAGTTTGGAGATTCCATAGTGTCTTGGGTGGGATGGAATATCCAACCTGATGTCTGGGTTTTTTTGGAGGACCACACCAAGAGATAGGAGGTCTCTAGGAGTCAGAGGCTGCAGGTGGCAGCCAGAGAACAATGTGTGTCTGCAAGAGGCAGTAAACGGCCTGAGGACTAAAGCCTTGTACACACGGTACGATTGTTGACCAACCAAGCATCTGATTTTTGTCAAAAGGGCGTGTGCCAGGATCTTGTCTTGCATACTAACAGTACACAATTGTCGTGCCACAAACATGAACATAGTTACATATTATGAGGAATTTCAGCTCTTGAGTGCCACCCTTTGGGCCCCTTCTGCTAATTTTGTGTTTGGTGAGCATTGATTACGAGCATGCGTGTTTGTACTTTCGACTGTTGTGTGATGGATTTGTGTACTGACCATACGAAAATCTGACATCAAACCGTTGTCCTCCGAAAATTTACTAGCCTGTCATCCAAAATTTGATGGCCGAACGTTGGACAAAAGTTGTCAAAAGGAGCGTACTAACGGTAAGATTTTAGGACAACAGTCTGTCAACAGACAATCCCCTGCCAACAATCAAACCGTGTGTATGAGGCTTTAGGCCAGAGCAGAGCTGTGGGCGCTAAAGTAAAGTTGTCCACAGTGAAGAATCCTGTGGCCAGCACAAAGAGCAGAGGTATTACTAAAGAGAGAGCCAGGTGGGCTAGCATTTTCTGTTTGTGTGTATTTTCTGGAGAAGAACCCCTGTTCTACCACTAGAGCTAACGATCCCCATTGTTACTATATAATATACACACACACACACACTAATATATATACACACACATGCATGTGTGTTCAAGCTTTGTGGTTTTTGGTCAAATTCATAAGTTTACATTAAACAGGTTCCTAATCGGATAATCCTTTCTATAATCTGTATTCTGAGAGACTCTAAATTAGATTTGTGTTGTTCAACAAAATTTTTCACTACATTTGTATTCTTTTGTGTCCTCATAATAGAAATGTGATCGCTCACACGATCATCGCCATGTCATTGTCCTGTCAATGTATTGTTTCTTGGATATTTCACAAGAAATTAAATATAACATATCAAATCACTAGTTGTTTAATTTCAAACAAATTGCCTTTGATGTACAACTGGATTGTGTGTGAGTCATCCAAAAGACTACAACTAAAACATTGTGAAAGACCACACAAAACGTGTCTAATTAACCATGTTTTCTTATGCTTTTTTTTGAGTGGCATAAACTTAGGGATAAGATATTACTTATCTTTGGAGTGCTCTACATTATAAAATGTACCTTTAAAAATAGAATCCCCTTGTAAAATGGGTAAATTGCTTAATTTCTTCAAATTTTAAATTAAAGCGAATAGCAAAAGTAATTGGTTTGGGGATCATGCTTAGCCTGTTTTTTGTGTTTCCCAAATTTCCTTTTAGGAGATTTTCTCTCAGGATCTTCCTTTCACATACACAGGCTCTGGTGATAATGGACCAGCCATAATAATTCATGAGAAATATCTCACCCATCGTGCATGCCTTCATATCAAAACCTTCTATTGTAGAGCAGTTTTACCTGGCCCTGATGAACTAACCTTTGGGTATGGTCTTTTTCACATGTGCAGGAAGACAGCTATTAGCACACAGATAATGCCCCGTACACACGGTCGGATTTTCCGATGGAAAATGTCCGATCGGAGCGTGTTGTCGGAAATTCCGACCGTGTGTGGGCTCCATCGGACATTTTCCATCGGATTTTCCGACACACAAAGTTGGAGAGCAGGAGATAAAATTTTCCGACAACAAAATCCGTTGTTGGAAATTCCGATCGTGTGTACACAAATGCGACGGACAAAGTGCCACGCATGCTCAGAATAAATAAAGAGATGAAAGCTATTGGCCACTGCCCCGTTTATAGACCCGACGTACATGTTTTACGTCACCGCGTTTAAAACGATCAGATTTTCCGACAACTTTGTGTGACCGTGTGTATGCAAGACAAGTTTGAGCCAACATCCGTCGGAAAAAATCCATGGATTTTGTTGTCGGAATGTCCGAACAAAGTCCGACCGTGTGTACGGGGCATTAGAATTCCTAAAGGTGGGTTTCTGTTAAGAAAATCAATATGCCAAAGAGAGAAACTGATATGACCATAAAAGGATTAGTATCCTCAAAGGTTAGTCACTTCTCCCACAACCCATATATAGGTTGGCATACAACGGCCAGATTGGGGGTATCTTGGACATTTAAATTGGATACTTGCATCCCTAAAAGGGGATGTGTTACATTATTATGAGTAAGGCTGGTGCAGCTGCAGAAACATTAGGTGTGGCACCATGGCAGTGCCAATGAAATGTAGAAGCAGAGATGTTAATGCTGGCAGGTCTACAGCAATGGCAGCCAATAGTTATGGTGATAGGAGATAGTAACAGATGGCAGACCAGCAACAGTGGCGGGAGATGGTAATGGATGACAGGCCAGCAGATGTGACAGGAGATGGCAATGGTGGCTGGAGATGGTAATGGTTACATATCAGCAGCAGTGGTAAGAGATGGTAATGGTGACAGGTCAGTAGTGATTGCAGGAGATGGTAATGTGGCAGGACAGCAGCAATGGTAGGAGACAATATTCTTATATGGTATAAGCATGTTTTGGGAGCCATACTCAAAGAAAAAACTGAATTGTTAACATCAGCTACAGGGGTTTGGTACTCATCACTGATTCAGGACTAGTTAATTTCTATAAAGGTCAGCTAGTCGATTGGGTCTGGAGACAGGTGGATTCTACTTTCTATCACAAAATCTCCCACTGCTTTTAATGATGAAAGGAAACTGGTCTTAGAAAAGTCCATCAGCTTTTTGCATACTGGGCAAGCTTATGCCACTGGTCTAGCCTCAACATCTAGTAGGCATTTTCCATTGTCAGCATGTACACCTGTGCTGTTGACCCCATGAAATCAATAATCATATGAGTTATGTGCTGCCTGTTACTGCTGCCAACAGCCAGGCTTGGTCAATGCACCTGAAAGGACCTTAAAGCCTTGCTTAGGAAGCCACTGGCACCACTGCTCCTGCGTTCATCTCTATGATTATTTAGAATATGTTGGGTATGAAATGGGATCCTGCCATTCTTCGTCTGCAGCACCTTTTGTAGATGGTACATGTTTGCTCCCTCTGAGATGGCAGGATGAGCTCTGACATTTTCCTCTAGTAATTAAATCCTGGGGTTCTTGGTAGGTAGGTAGGTAGGTACAACAGCATACAGTTGGTAGGTACAATAGCATACATTTTCAGTGATAAGAAACTTGAGTCATCAGTGTCAACAATAGGGATGAGCTTGATGTTCGGGTTGAACATTGGATGTTCATCCGTTTGCAGAAGAGCAAACATTATGGGGCATTTGCGGCAAATTAGAGCATTGTGGAACGCTGCATAATGCACTGCGAGATCGCAGTGCATTGCTGTATGATTATTGGCCAAAGCATGCACCTGACCTGCATGCTTTGGCCAATCACAGTGCCCTCTGCTAAGAGAGCCATAATTGGCCAAAGGCAGGGTGCTTTTGGCCAATCATGGCTCAGGGGGACTAAGTCTATGCCCCACACTATATAAGGCAGCTTACACGGCGACCCTGTGTAGTGTTGTTGGCGTGGACAGAGAGATATCTTGAGTTAGATAAAGCGGGCAGGTTATTCAGTTAGTTGCAGTGTATTTGATATATATATACAGTCTGCATCCAGTGTAGCCTATAACTACAGTGCATTCTGTGGTGTATTGTTTCTAATACACTTCGGGTGGTGTACACAGTATCTAATACAGTGTGTACTGTGTCTACTACACTTCTGGTGGTGTACACAGTACACAATACAGTGCAGCCATAGTACAGTTGCTAATACAGTGCAGGTGGTGTACACAGTATCTAATACAGTGTGTACAGTTTCTACTACACTTCTGGTGGTGAACACTGTACACAATACAGTGCAGCCGTAGTACAGTTTCTAATACTGTGCAGGTGGTGTACACAGTATCTATTACTATGTGTACAGTTTCTACTACACTTCTGGTGGTGTACACAGTACACAATACAGTGCAGCTGTAGTACAGTTTCTACTACTTTTCTGGTGGTGTACAGTATATAATACAGTGTGTACAGTTTCTACTACACTTCTGGTGGTGTACACAGTACACAATACAGTGCAGCCATAGTACAGTTTCTACTACTTTTCTGGTGGTGTACACAGCATCTAATACAGTGTGTACGGTTTCTACTACACTTATGGTGGTGTACACAATACAGTGCAGCCGTAGTACTGTTTCTACTACTTTTCTGGTGGTGTACACAGTATCTAATACAGTGTGTACAGTTTCTACTACACCTCTGGTGGTGTACACAGTACACAATACAGTGCAGCCGTAGTACAGTTGCTAATACAGTACAGGTGATGTACACAGTATCTAATACAGTGTGTACAGTTTCTACTACACTTCTGGCGGTGTACACAGTACACAATACAGTGCAGCCGTAGTACAGTTGCTAATACAGTGCAGGCAGTGTACACAGTATCTAATACAGTGCATACAGTTTCTACTACACTTCTGGTGGTATACACAGTGTCTAATACAGTGTAGTGTGGTGTTGCAAAACAAAATATACATCATGTCTGGAAGGCCACCAAGGAGAGGCAGACACTCACAGGCCACCAAAAGAGGGCAAGCAGCCTCTGTGTCTACAGTCAACAGTGGTGGTCATGGACATGGTGCATCCTCTGTTGGTGGCCGTGGGGCACGCTTGTCCATTTTTTCTACTGCTGGCCGTGTTATTGAGCCAGAACATGCAGAAGAGTTGGTGGAGTGGATAACAAAGCCGTCCTCATCATTCTCATACTCTCAGAGTAGTTTGCCTTCCAAAGAAGCTGCCAAAGCGGCCTATTCCACCGGCTCCTTGTCCACAGCCACTCCTTCCGTAGCCCCACCATCATGCACAGAGGAGTCCCCAGAATTATTCGACCACAGTGTTGGGTACATGCTGCTGGAGAATGCGCAGCGATTTGAAGGCTCTGATGTTGGTTTCCAGGTTGAGGAAGGGAGTAATGTGAGCCTAGAGAGAGGGGGTGCCCAAGAAGGACAAGAAACTGGCAGTCATGTTCCCCCAGCTGCAGCATACTGCCAAGTTTACTCCCGTGATGAGGAGAAGGGGATGATGAGGTCACTGACTGTACTTGGGTGCCTGAGAGATGAGAGGAGGAGGAGGCACAACTCCAATGAGGCAGGATGTCCTCTAGGGGGCAGCTTAAGAGCAGCCACCCTATTGCATCACACCGCAGAGCTCCGCAGGTGCAGGGCGATGCTGGCTCCCCACTGACTTTTAAAAGTTCCTTGGTGTGGACCTTTTTCAACACGTATGCAGCAGGTCTGAAGCGGATCAACCATGGCCAGAACAGCAGATGCTTGGGCACCACATGCTTGACCAGACATATGACAACCTGCCATGCAGTCCGTTCGCAACAGCACTTGAAAGACCCATATCAAAGAAAAAGGTGGACTTCTGCTTGCTCCTTATCTGGGATCTCCAACTCCACTATACCTCCAGTCCTCTCAAAAACCTGCAATGAGAGGAATGAAGGTATAGCAATAGGTGTCCCAAGTACTTGCAGCCAATCTGCTAGCAGTACACCACCATCTGATTTTGGCAGGCAAATTTCCCTACCCCAGTTGCTGAACCATAAAAAGAAATTTGGGGGGCGTGGTTAGCCTCGAGAGAAGATGGCTGCCTAATATTCAGGCTCCCGCTCGCCACAGCCGTTCATCAGCCTAAACCGGGGATCACCGACACTATTTGGCCACCCATTATGGGAACTTCTTCCCGCGGAAGCTCGCAGTCTCGATCCCGCTCCCCGAGAGAAATTGTCGGCCGCACGAACCACACTATCCCAGAGATATTCCGCACCCAGCGGCCTAACATGGCGGCTCCTCTTCCCGCCTCGTCTCCTCCTCGGGAACAAGCAGAGATCATCCTCACCCCTACCGACCACCACATTCCACCTCTGGAAACCGACAGCACTTCACTCCGTCAACCGAGCCTAAGAGATCTCCAGGCAGTGGCGGCTGACATAAAGGACACCCTGTTCACGGCCATATCTGACCTACAACATGAACTGCAAGCCATCACAGGGAGAATACAGCGTGTCGAGGAAGGAGCGGCACTACAAAGCTCAGAAGTGAAAACCATTCATTACAAAGTAGACTCCCACACCATGCAACTCAGAGATCTTCAACGACATGTTGAAGATCTCGACAACAGGTGTCGCAGGCACAACCTAAGGGTGAGAGGCCTGCCCGAATCAGTGGAACAAGACCAGCTTCTCCCGACTGTCACAGACATCTTCAACCGCTTACTCGATAGGCCTAGGCAAACACCACTGGCAATGGAACGTATCCATAGAGCGCTTCGCCCCAGAGGCAGAGACGCAGATCCCCCGAGGGACATTATATGCTACATCAATGACTTTGCTATAAAAGAAGAAATACTCAAGAAAACTCGTGATAAATCACAATTGGATTATGATGGATACAGTATCTATATCTACCAGGACCTGTCAGCAATTACACTGAGACATCGTAAAGATCTCCGGCCTCTATTAGATGTCCTGCGGACCAGAGGAATCCGTTACCGCTGGAAATTCCCTTTCGGTTTATCTGCTTCTCACCAGGGCCGTCTGCACTACTGAGAGTCCCAGAGGAACTCGATGCATTCTGCCACACCTTAGACATACCATATGTGGAGGTCCCAAACTGGTATGCGGAATTTAATATCTCACCTCCTGCCCGACATCCACTTGCTGAGGAACCGATGGATGCCCACAATACCAGCTTCCGTAGACGCAGATCGCCGTCACCTGTCAGACCCAACTCTTCACCGGGACTCCGACATCCGCCTCCAAGCCCCATGACAGCGCCCCTACCTCGCAGAGCTCGCCGGGATCGTTGATCATCAGTGTCCGTAAGATGTCATCACAAGACACTCTTGCTGACACTCTCCACGTAATCCTCTCACCTTCTCCTCTATACTCGCATTCGGATCACTGACTGCTGCCTCTACTATACCAACTGACACCCGCCAGACATAGTACCGTACCACCCGAACGCTTTGCAGTATCACCCGCAGTCAAGACCTGCTATCCGATCCCTTCCACCTCCACACTGATCCGGACAACCACCCATGAGACTGCACACTGATCTCTCTACTCCTCATCCTAGCCGTTCTGACTAACTACATGCCTGAAATGACCAAGACCTCCGCGCTGCAGACATCGCTCACCAACGTGCCACAGACTACCCCCATGGATCACCCCATCTCTCTCCTTTACTGCTAAAAATGGACGCAACAACACAGTCTCGACATCTAGAACCTCAGCATATGTTTACCAGACATACTACCCGCTGACCTGTTCCCTAAGAAACACCCGAAGGGTAAAATGTAAAATGTACAATGTTAGACTACTGTTATAAGTTATGTTTTTAAGCTGTAGTTACCTCCCGTATTGGGAAGACACGATTACACCTCACCACACACTGATAACACATGTGTCAAATCTCTCTTGCTATAATCGTATTGCCAGTTTAATCCCCATCCATCCTATTGGACCTCTCTGCCACTATCAGTTATATGAACTACTGCCCTCTGCTGACATCTGGTTCATATCACAATCACCTCTATACGCACTGTTCCCTCAGTCACCCCCACGCACTGCAAAAAAAAAAAAAAAAAAAAAAAAATTTTTATGCATTAAGTGCTTCATACCAGACTGACACCTCTCACCACCCTAACTACGTACTGGCAATACATTTACCACAATTCAGCACACAAACACATACTTATCCGCACGACTGATTAGAATCTCATACCCCTCTTATCCTACTCACGTTAAATTCAATTTACTTTCTAATTGATATCAGTTTCTTACATACATGTATAGCTATATTAAGATTGACGACTGTTATTTCATATGGCTTACTGCTTTATTTGCTCTGCATTACGATGTCATATCGCATCACCCTGCTACCTAGCTCTACCTCCTACTTTCTACGATAGCAAGGGACTGTTATTGATATCCCCTTTGGTGACTACCCCACACTACATTCATGTGACCTTATCCTAAAACCACATATTAGACGAAAGCTCCATCTTTCCAGACCTTTAAAATAATAACTGCTGATTATAACACTCTGCTAAACCTCTTCTCGCCACGAATTACCCGAATCTTAACTACACCTATAGACTCATTACACCACACATCCTGGCCTACGTATTATATACATACCCCCTATTTCTCACCGCTTCTATATACCAAGGCTGCTGGTGAGTATGACCTCCCTACTCGATCTTTTCACTTTTGTAACTACCTCTCGATTGCCGGACCAACCCCCACACAGTGGTTAAGCACACTTTACTGATTCTCTCATATTCACTAACATTGAACGACCACTGACCCAAACCGGTTAGTAAATTCTTGTGACTCTACTCACCTACTTAGGTGATAGAGATCTCAAATATCGCCGGTGTCCTTCATTCACCCTCCCCCAAATTCTCCGATTTACCTCACCAATCCACGTACACCCTCCGCTTCAACCCATCACACCCACTGCCGCAGCTCCTGTTCTCCTACCTAGTACATACAAACTCTCACACAATGACCAACTCATCCAGCAACACAAATAGCTTTTTGCTCAAAATAGTTTCGCTCAATGCAAAAGGCCTTAACACGCCGGAGAAACGCTCTAAGCTCCTCCTCACCATGTACCGAAGCAAGGCCGATATTATATTTCTCCAGGAAACTCACTTTCGCTCTAACGCCACTCCAAAGTTACAGAACTACCGCTACCCCACGCCGTATCACGCTACCAACCCGTTACACAAATCGAAGGGCGTATCCATTCTTATTGCGAGATCCTGCCCCTTCCAAATCACTGATTCACTAATAGATGTGGAAGGCAGATACTTAATTTTAAAAGGGTCTCTTCTCAATAGAAAATTCACTTTGGCTAACATATACGCCCCCAACCTCCATCAGGTACCCTTCTTTAAAAGGATTACGAATACACTCACGACCTTTCAAGAAGGAACCCTTATCTTTGGGGGAGACTTCAACGTCCCACTTAACCCTATACAAGACACATCCACCAGCTCTTCTTCACTCCCGTACTCGGCCCTTAAGGCAATTAAATCTTCACTCCAACAGCTACTGCTCCATGATACATGGCGCACTCTGAATCCCAACGACAAAGACTACACCTTCTACTCTGCACCTCACGACCGATATTCAAGAATAGACTACATTTTTATGACACAGCAAGATCTCTCTCTACTTCACCAAGCCTCCATTGACCCCATGCTCATTTCGGACCATCACCCCATCTCTCTCACACTTAAACTCCCGACCACAACGCCTCGCTCACACACTTGGAAATTAGACCCATCATTATTAACTGACCCCTCCATTGCGGCTGAGGTAGAATCCAGTCTGAAACACTTCTTCCAGGAAAATAATTCCATAGATACTTCACCGCTTACTAATTGGGAAGCACATAAATGTGTTATTTGGGGAGTCCTGCTCGCGGCGGCTGCTAAACGAAATCGCGAACGAAAAAAACGCTACTCGGAAGTGCTAAACAAAGTACATAGACTTGAAGGCACACACAAACATACTCAAGCTCTATCCACCATGGAAGAACTAATCCAAACTAGAAAAGAACTATTAGACATGTTAGACACACAAATCCGACGCAACTACATCCTCTCTAAGAAAACATTTTATGAGTATGGCAACAAGGCCAGTAAACTACTTGCACGAGCCTTACAAGCGACAAAAGCCTCTACAACAATTCATTCCATCACTGACCCGTCGGGCTGCAAATTTACCAAAACCCCAGACATTGCTCGACAATTTGTCCAATATTATAGTAAGCTATATAACCTTCATCCAACTGATCACCCCGCAAATGAAAATGCAAGAAAAGAAATGATCGTAGACTTTCTGAAACAATATGGCCCAACCCCTATATCTGACTCTACGGCCCAAACACTAGCTTCACCCCTTACAAGAGAAGAAATAGACATAGCCCTAAAGCAAATAAAATCAGGTAAAAGCCCCGGTCCTGATGGCCTAACAGTCGGGTATTATAAAACATACGCAGATATTCTCACCCCCTTTTTCATAACAGCCTTTAATTCTTTCGCAACTCCCACACCACCGCCTCGGGACCTTCTGACTGCCCACATAGCTGTTATTCCAAAACCAGACAAAGACCCTTCCCTAGTAACCAATTATAGACCAATCTCGCTTCTTAATGTTGACCTTAAATGGTATGCGAAAACTCTAGCGAACCGAATCCTACCCTTCTTACCCCAACTTATAAATCTTGATCAGGTTGGCTTTGTCCCGGGGAGAGAGGCGAGAGATAACACTCTCAAAGCTCTCAATATCCACCATTGGCTCACATCCAGTAGCTCACGAGGATTTATGCTTTCTCTCGACGCGGAGAAGGCATTCGACAGAGTGGCATGGGACTATATGTTAGAAACCTTACGAACTATTGGTCTTCACCCAACAATGCTAAACTTCATATCAGCCCTCTACTCTAACCCTACTGCCAAAGTCCGAGTAAACGGCCACCTGTCGGACGCCTTCTCCGTGTCGAATGGAACTTGCCAGGGTTGCCCGCTTTCCCCCTTAATTTTTATCCTATCACTAGAACCCTTCCTGAGACGCATAAGAGCCAATCACGACATTAAGGGAATAAATATTAAACAACGCACTTATAAACTAGCAGCCTTTGCGGACGACATACTCCTCTTT
The DNA here is from genome assembly GCF_042186555.1 of Aquarana catesbeiana. Lineage (NCBI taxonomy): Eukaryota > Metazoa > Chordata > Amphibia > Anura > Ranidae > Aquarana > Aquarana catesbeiana. Next base: position 115,234,524 of record NC_133331.1, read on the forward strand.
CTTACAGATCCGCTCACGACAATACCCAACCTCCTCAAGGATTTTCAAACCTTTCACGCCATTTCCAACCTTCAAATAAACTTCTCGAAATCGACAGCCCTCAACATCTCACTTACCTCTGAAACCTGTCAACAATGCCAACTCAACTTTCCATTTTCATGGAATAATCGGGCAATCCCATACTTAGGTATCTACCTACCAACCTCCTTAAATGACCTATACTCCTTGAATCACGCCACAATCCTACAAAAAATACAATTAGACTTAAAAAAATGGTCCACAGGACTTTTTTCTTGGTTCGGCAGAGCCGCGATCATCAAGATGAACATCTTACCCAGAATCTTATATATTCTACAAACCATTCCAATTAAACTCCCACAGACGTTCTTCTCAACCTACCAAAAAGCTTGTACAAAATTCATTTGGGGTAAATTGCGACCGCGACTAAGTTTCCAGCGACTGACCACCCCCAAACTATTAGGAGGCATTGGTCTACCAGACATACGCAAATATCACCAAGCGTGCCATCTCACGAGAATTATAGATTGGAATGTACACTCTAAACACAAAGATTGGGTTCATTTAGAACAATCATTCTCTGAACTTCCATTACCTAATCTTCCCTGGATCACTACATTTAACATCCCCCCTGAATATAAACACCACCCTCTAATTAACCCAACACTGGCCTCGTTCCGTACATCCTGTAACCACCACAAGATCTCCTCACTTAATGGACCAATGACCCCACTCCGCCTAAATCCGGACTTTTCACCAGGAATGCACATATCCTTCTTAGCAGACCTTTGGCCCCATTCTACCGTTAGAGCAGCACATTTCTATGACGGAAATCATCTCTTGTCCCAACCAGAGTTGGCATCCAAACTAAACACAGATTCTTTCCCATTCTGGACATACGTCCAATTAAGACACTTTTTTACCAAACCTATACCCAAACCTGAATGGTCCAGACAAACCACCACGTTTGAAAACCTATGTTTAAGCGGCGAACCCCAAAAGCACCTGATATCACAAACATATGCCCTCTTATTCACCACCCGCACTCCAACGAAACACTGGACCACCCAACAATGGGAACACGACCTCTCTGTAAACCTTACTGACCTAGAATGGGAGAAAATCTACACTCTGACCCACAAAAGTTCCATTAATGTACAAATACAGGAAAACGCGTTTAAACTACTTTCCAGATGGTACAGAACACCACTTATGTTACACCATATAAATCCAACTCTTTCCCAAACTTGTTGGAGATGTAAAAAGGAGACTGGCTCGCTTCTGCATATTTGGTGGACATGTACCAAACTCCAACCCTTCTGGAAAGAAGTTCACAAATTAATAGGCCAAATAACTACGTATATATTAGATTTCAACCCTGCAGTATTCCTGCTCCACCACTCTACGACACCATTACCGACCTACTTTCGTTCTTTAGCCATGCACTTGGTAAAAGCTGCTAAGATGTGTATCCCTCTCAAATGGCGCTCTACCGAACCGCCAACTATAGCAGACTGGTTTACACGCACACAGAAAACAATGGTCATGGAAGACCTCATACATCAGTCCAAAGAAACACCAACTAAATTCACCAAAACATGGACATGCTGGATACACTTTACTACCACTGATAATTATAGAAAATACTTCGACTGAGGGGAGTATAGGGGCTGTGGCGGAAACTAAACTAAAACATTATATAACTACTTCACCCTTCCTGCCCATTAATTCTCCTTCCCTCCTTTATGCCAAGAACAACTAATAGAGCTCATCACACTCATGATGTTACTCACAAAATACATGCCCCTTAATGATCTGACCCACTACAATCCCCCCTCCTGTATCCCTCCAGATTACCCCCTATTAACTCCCGTCCCCCTTACCTGTCCACAGGTAACACCATTTGAACCAATCTTAACACCAAACATGAAAGAAAAAAATCAAGACTGGATGACTTTCCTTCCTACCCACCTCACATTAATCATTACCCATGAAAACTTGTAAAGATAGGCTACTACCACCCAGAAACGTAATTGCTATCGTATTCAATATTTACTGCATAATAAACTATATACTAGTGATGTGCAATCAGCCTTTACAGTTTCTGTATAATATCTTTATTTCTTCTCACATTGCTAGCGGCTGCGTCCGTAAGTCTATATTTCAATACCTTTGCATTATCTTTATGCTTTTTTCCTGTTACCTGCTGTTTAAAACTCAATAAAATCTATTAACAAAAAAAAAAAGAAATTCGGTCCCAGCCATCCACATGCTCAGTGTCTAGCTTGGCCAAATTGCTAGCACTGCAACTGCTGCCTTTTCAGCTGGTAGACTCTGCCCCCTTTTGTGAACTTGTGGAATGTGCTGTACCTCAGTGGCAGGTTCCAAAATGTCATTTCTTTTCATGGAAGGCCATTCCGGCTCTCTACCGGCATTTGGAAGGCAATGTTTTGGTCTCGTTGGACAGGGCGGTCAGCAGTAAAGTACTCGTGGTCCAGCAGGCATCGGAAGGGACGTTACCTTTCCTTCACGGTGCACTGGGTAACTCTGCTGGCAGCTGGGAAGGATGCAGGACAGGGTTCAGTATTGTTGAGCCTTTTCCATCACCATGCCTTCAAAATGCTAGTGGTAATTCTGCCACAGCTCTCTCCTCCACCCCCTCCTTTTCTTCTTCCTCTATGGCCTCTTCTGCAGATTTATCCTCTGAACCAGTGGTGCTCCGTAAGCATTCAAGGGGCTACGCAAGCAGTCAGGCAAAAAGATGCCATGCGGTGCTTGAGTTGGTCTGCTTAGGGGACAGGAGCCACACTGGGGCAGAGATTCTGTCAGCTCCACAGGGGCAGGCTCAGAGGTGGTTGACGCCACACGAGATTCAGCTGGGAATGGTTGTATGTGACAATGGCACCAACCTTCTCTCCGCCCTCTGACAGGGATAATTGACCCATGTTCCATGTTTGGCACATGTCTTGAATTCGGTGGTGTAGCGGTTCTTGAGCAGGTACCCAGGCTTTCAGGATCTCCAGAGGCAGGCCAAAAAAGTCTGTGGTCATTTCCGCCAGTCATGCAATGCCAGTGCTCGGCTGGCTGACATTCAAAGGGAATGCAACCTGCCCACCAACCGCCTCATTTGTGACATGCCCACCAGGTGGAACTCAACTTTGGCAATGCTGCAGCAGCTGCACATGCAGCAGAGGGCCATCAGGTGTGAGAATGGCACCAGGACAGGGTCAGGGGACCTTGTCTTCTTTTCGCCCTGCCAGTGGCTACTGATCAAGGATGCATGCACTGTCCTGATAGCGTTTGAGGAGGCCACAAGGATAGTAAGCAGCGACAATGCATGCATCAGTGACACTGTCCCTCTAGTCTTCCTGTTGGAGCACACGCTTCGTGGAATAATGGACAGGGCACTTGAGGCAGAGAAACGGGAGGAAGAGGAGGACTTCCTTACCTCTCAAGGCCCCCTTTATCCAGATAGCATTCCTGCAGGCCCATCAAACACAGAGGAAGAAAAGGAGGATTGCATCAGCATGGACATAGAGGATAACACTCAGCAGCAGTCTTCAAGGGATAGTTTTCAGTCCCCAGAAACCCAATGAGTTGTACGTGGCTGGGAAGCGGTAGTTACGGATCATGTGATCCTTAGTGACCCAGAGGACTCAGCATCGAATGCCTCTGCAAACTTACGCTGCATGGCCTCCCTGATTCTGCAAAGCCTGTGAAAGGTCCCTAGGATTCGTGGTATCAAGGAGAGGGATCATTACTGGCTAGCAACCCTTCTTGATCCACGTTACAAGGGTAAGATTGCAGAACTCATCCTGCCGTCTCAGAGGGAGCAGAGGATGAAACATCTTTAGGAGTACTTGAAGAAAGGTTTGTGCAATGCATTTCCAGACCCTGGGAGGTTACAATTTCCTGGTGCTGGACAACGCGTTGCTGAGGCTTCCTTCAGTCAGAGGAAGAGGGTGGAGAAGGTAGCCGACTAAATGATGCCTTTAGAAAAAATGTCAGTCCTCAGCGCCAAGGTCTGATTGGTTCAAGCAACCATCACCAGAGTCTGCATTACACGGAGCAGGAATATCTAGGGGCAAGAGCAGACTTGGAGACCTTTCCAACAGTGCATCCACTGGGCTACTGGGTCTTGATGATGGACCACTGTCCAGAACTTGCTCATTATGCAATTCAGATACTGGCCTGTCCTGCATCCAGCATTCTTTCTGCATGCACATTCGTGCTGCTGGAGAGTTTGTAACAGATCATAGATTGCGCCTGTCCACAGACTCTGCTGATAGGCTCACATTCATAAAAATGAATCAGTCTTGGATCAGCAGCTATCAAGCACCTGATGCTGATGTAACTGATTGAATTTTCTATGGATGTGGGATCCCTTGAAGACTGCCTATGCTGACTATCCTATTCCTCCTCAATCTTGATGATGCTAGCTTCCAACAATATTTTGGAATATGCAGCACATGTATGAAAAAAAGGCACAGCCCTTAAGGCCCTGACCTAGGGATTCCAACGGTCCACACCTTCTCCATCCACATAGCTGCAAGCTGCTCCTGGATGACATTCTGCCTCACTGATGTTGTGCCTCTCCCTCACTTTCTTCCTCTGCATTCTCTGGCACCCAGATATGGTCTACCACCGGTAATTGATTCTCTCTGCCTGTTGACCCATCCTTCTATGATAAGCGTTTTCTTATCATCAACAACTAATAAATTAAAATCCTCCTACAGCAAGTCACTGATGATGTACTCAAATAATTCAACCAACTCCTCAATGCCAGCTTGCAGGGCGATAGTGGGATTAGATGTGGAAGAGGAAGGGAAGGGCGCAATATCTTCTGATGACACTACGCTAGTCTTCACTGGGAGAAGGAGTAGGATGTAGGCTTAGTTATCCACTCTACCACCTCCTCCACGTGTTCTGGCTTTATAGCAGGCCCACTTATAAAAAATAAAGTCTCTCAAAGGTGCAACCCGACCACCATTTTGGTCTGTGGATGCACAATCTACTTGCCTCCTACTTTGTGCACTTGAATAACTTCTGCCTCTGCTTACTTCAGCCCTCTCAGGAACAGGGATTGCCTAATATTATTAGCAGCTATGGCAATTTCATTAATTAACATATTATAGAAATCTAAAAATAAAATCTATAAAGTACTATGCAAAAGTTTTAACCAGGTGTGAAAAAATGCTGTGAATTAAGAATGCTTTCAAAAATAGAAGTGTTAATAGTTTATTTTTATCAAATGAGCAGAAGAGAAATCCAAATGAAATCAATATTTGGTGTGACAACCCTTTGCCTTCAAAACAGCATAAATTCTTCATTTATTTTAGGTACACAGTTTTGGAAGGAACTGGGCAAGTCGATTGTTCCAAACATCTTGGGGAGCTAAACACAGATCTTCTGTGGATGTTGGCCATCTGAAATCCTTCTGTCTATTCATATAATCTCAGAAAGAGTCATTAATGTTGAGATCAGGACTCTGTGGGGGCCAAACCATCACTTCCAGAAGTCCTTGTTCTTCTTTACAGTCAAGATAGTTCTTATTGACATTGGTTGCATGTTTGGGATCATTGTCCTGCTATAGAATATATTTGGAGCACTCACATGCCTCCCTGATGGTATGGAATGATGGATAAGTATCTGTGTGCATTTCTCAGCATTGAGGACAACATTGATCTTGATCAAATCTCCAACTTCATTTGCAGAAATGCAACCCCAAACTTGCAAGGAACCGCCACCATGCTGCACGGTTGCCTGCAGACACTCATTATTGTACTGCTCTCCAGCACTCCCTGACACCTTTCTATCGGAACCAGCATTAACTTTTTCAGTAAAAGGGTGACCTACTCAACATTAGGCGAGTTGTCATACTGCTGGTGGGTGGTCATAATGTTATAACTGATTGGTGTATATACACATGTAAAAGAAATATATGAAAAAATAAATAAATAAAAATAAATAAAACTGCCTCTCCCTCAAAAAAAAAATAAAAGATAAATTGAACAGCACCATGAATGGGGGAACACCTCCAATCTCTATAGCCCACCATGCTGCAATTCACTGTAATGTAGCAGTGGCAATATACAACACTGTATATAGCACTGCATAGCTCTGAACGTAGCGATAGCACTAGCACTGTTAAATAACACTAATGCAATCTCTCCCTGAAATCACTGTCAACTGTCCCTCATTACTCCAACTGGAAAACATACACTTACAAAAAGCTGAGAAGCTGACAGGCAGAAACATTTTCAAAACTCCATTACTGGTCATACTCTGCCACTTGACCACAGTGTACAGTTAATGCAATGAACTGTGGAAGATTTGCTTTTGTCGCTCAAGGGAATAATCCATAAGATCATCATTCAGGCAAATTATGAACAAACAAATTTCATGACAAACCCAATGCAGCAGGGAACTGGCAATTTTAATATATCCAGAAACACTAAGCAACAGTTTGTACAATACAGTGCAGAGAGCAAAATACATGCAAACCATGACTGAGAACGCAAAGGTATTTGCTCCACATACCTTTATGATTTATTACCTTGGCTATCAATATTGTTTATATTCTGCAGTGCACCCATATAATCAAACATATAACAAGCTAGGAGATCCCAAGGGTAATCCCATGTGTTTTCAGTGAGCAGAATGACAAAGAAATGGATCCAGGATGCTTTTCTTAATCTTATGCTGCGTACACACGAGCGGAATTTACGGCAGACTTTGCCCGGCGGACGGGATTTCGTCGGACAATTCGATCGTGTGTGGGCTCCAGCGGACTTTGTTTTCTCAAAAGTTGGACGGACTTAGATTTGAAACATGTTTTAAATCAATCCATCGAAATCGAGTCCGGTGGAAAAGTCCGCTCGTCTGTATGCTAGTTCGATGGACAAAAAGCCACACTAGGGCAGCTATTGGCTACTGGCTATGAACTTCCTTGTTTTAGTCCAGTCGTACGTCATCACGTACAAATTCGTCGGACTTTGGTGGATTGTGTGTAGGCAAGTCCGTTCATTCAGAAAGTCCGTCGTAAAGTCCATTGAAAAGTCCGCCGGGCAAAGCCTGCCGTAAAGTCCGACCGTGTGTACGCGGCATTAGTCCTGGTCTAAGGGCATGTATTTGCTAGGCAGTGCACAAAGTGTGAAATAAAGCAAAACAGTGTTTATACTGATCTGGTTCTTTGACGGTAGTTCTCAAAACATATGTAGAGAAAAATATTCTATGTGCAAAAATGATTGGTGTCCCTGGAGTACACTACAGTATTAAAGAGCTGTTTTAAATGTACAGCTGTGCTTTTAAAGGTGCAGGTTCTAAAAGCTCATTCTGATCCTGGTTTCTCTATCTAGTGAGCCAATGACCTAGAACATGAATACAGCCAGTTATGTTTTAAAACTCTGAAAGTCCTGCAGTACTTTTTCCAAGTTTGTGACTCATCAAATAGTCTTTGAGATCAAGACTAAAAAGCCTTAGACCATGCGCCTTTATAAACAAGTCAGCAATGGAAACTCCCATATTCCCATTCTCATAAGCTCCCTTTAGAAAATATACAATCTGCAGGTATAGAACCTTAGTTCTTGGATTCCGCATATAGTATAGATGCAAATAGATCCCTTAGATGCCACAACTGCTATAGTTATAAAATAACTTCTGGAAAGCTAAAGCTTGTTCGGTGGGGAGCAATCAGATGTCACAATTGTTGTTGCTCTCCCCTCTTCTGTAATAAACTGAAGCCCTCCAATCTATATACAGCCCTCAAAACGAAAGTACCCTACTCGTAAAGCCTCTAAGGTCTACCCTAACCTTCCATAATCCATAGCTTAATAAACGAAAGCCCTGGAATGTTTAAGACCTGTAAATTAAAGCCACCTAAAGTAAGATCCCAACCTGAAAAAGGGCCTAAATTAACCTTTAAGGCTCCTAAATTAAAGCTTACCACCTCAATGTAACCCCTACCCTCACCTCCTAAACTTAACCCTGTACCTTTTACCCTTAGCCCTAATAATTTCTCTCCAAAAAGTTTCAATTCACCAAAGGACTGTTTCTTATTATTTCTTTCTCATGCTTGTCTTGGAAAAATATCTGATGACACACCTACTTTAATATTTTATGCGTTTAATGATTGTGTTTCATTTCAGTTTTAATAATTTTTTTTTCATAATAAATGCACCACCTTATTTATAAATAAGCTGATGTTACTCCATGTGCCCTCAGAGTCCACTGACTCTATAAGGCAGTGTTTCTATCTAGTGAGCCAATGACCTAGAACATGAATACAGCCAGTTATGTTTTAAAACTCTGAAAGTCCTACAGTACTTTTTCCAAGTTTGTGACTCCTCTATAAAAAAATGTGACACGTGGGAAAGCGCAAAGTAGTGTGTGCACTGTGATGCACCTCCTGATGTGAACGAGCCCTCAGACGTGTGTGTCCCGGGATTGCATGCGATTCTAAAAGGTGCCTTGATTGAAAAAGGGCTGAAAAACACTGCTATAAGTGGTTGATTTACTAAAGCCAAATAAATAAACGATCAAGGGGTTAATATGGCGTACAATGGATGTAGCCGAGTACATACAACTAAAAATGGTGGGGGGAAGGGGGTGGGTTGAGGGTTCCTGAGAGGGGGAACTTGGTGGTGGTAGTTAATGTTTCACAACAAGTTCAGGTGTTAGTCCATGTAAGGATAAAATGATGCTGAATAAATGGAAGGCAGCCAGTCTATAAAAGCTAGAAGAAGCTTTGGAACAATAAAAAAGAAAGAAGGACGGAGCCCTCTAAGTGCAGCATGTATGTTAAAAATATTTATTACAATAGATAAAAACACTCACATTTGAGTTGCTAAAGACCAGCATGTAAAGTAGTTTCATCCGCGTGCTCTCGGGGGGATGTGGGTGTCACGGGCCAGTGGGGGGGTTCCCGGGATGTGAGTCCTGTGACTTAGGTCCTGGTAGCTGTTCCTGTGGTGCCGAGGGTCCTCAGAGCCTCCGGGAAGCCAGGATGTTGGTCATGGATCCTCCGTGGAGCGCCGTGCTGACCTGCGTCTTCACTTCCGGGAGCGGGGTGAGTCGGGCGGTGCTTCGCGTTCGGAGCATGCGTGCTCCTTCATCAGGCTGAGCTGGTGGCCATATTCAGTGTGGGAATTTATACCCTAGGCACTGGGTGGGGTGGAGAGGTGATTGAGAGGAGGGTGGGACTGTGTATAAAGATTGGGCGCATAGGTAACCATGGAGATGGGGTGTACACAATGTGGAAGGGGAGTGAAGGGAGACGGGGAGTGGGCGGGGCGGGGAGTGAGGAGGGGGGCAGGAGATATGCAAATGAGTATGTTGTGGTAAGAACATATATGTGTGTAGATGGATCGTGGGGTAAGGAGAAGGTGGTCTATATGAAGAGGAATGTTGTATTGATCATAGTGGACGGGAACAAAATATATATATATATATATATATATATATATATATATATATATATATATATGTAAATATATATGAGAAGGGAATACAAAAATGCAGAAAATGGTATATAATTAAAGAGGTATATAATTATAGGGAGAGATGGGTGGTATATATGAGTAGAAATGACGCAATGATGGAAAAGGAATAAAACATTTACAATGTATATATGTGTGTAAACATAAAGAACCATTTATATAGGATCCTTTCACACACATATACACATATATACACATTTAAATGACGCGTAAGATTGGGACAAAAAGAGGGGGGGGGGGTGTGTTTCCAGATGGGTATTTGGGAATGAGAGGGATGTTATGGGGAATACTGGGAAATAAATAAAAGTAAAAATAATAAAAATAAAAATAAAGATAAATATAAAAAAATATATAAAAAATAAATAAATATAAAAATAAAAATAATAAAAATAAAAATACAAAAAACTAAAAATAAAAATAATAGTAATAAAAATAAATCTAAAAATAAAAATAAATAAAAATAAATATAAAAATATATATATATATACATGACATATATATAAAAATTAATGGTATGTGTTATACACTAGGGCTATGTGGATAGGGTTAATGGGTGGGAGACAGGTATACACTCACACTAGTGTACGGGTATACCCATACATCATACATACATACCCATCCAGTAGTTTTCTCTTTCACACAACCTTTTGTAGCATTCAGCGGTAGGGAGGGTGGGTCGAATAGACTCAATAACCCACACGCATAGCCCTGAAGATGTTTGTCCATGATGTTCTTTAAAATGTCTCGGTACGCTATGCTTGTCAATGCCCTTCTCTACAAGGTTACGATACTTACCAAACCTTTTGCGGAGCGGGCGTATAGTGCGCCCTACGTATAGTAGGTCGCAGGGGCATGTGAGGCAATAGACCACATAATCTGAACCACAATTGAAGAAGTCGGGGATGACATATTGTCAGGGATCTGTCAGCACCAGACCGGGACATTTGCATGCGCGCATGCGCCGGCGCGCCCCTGTTCAGACTGTGCAGCAATCCCCAGCTGTTGCTATGCATCAGTGCAGCCCCCGGGCGCGCGCAGGTGCACAACGCGTGTGTGCACGTGCGCATTAACGTGGTCTGGCACCAAGGAACGCATAAGAGCCCTCCTGCTGCATGGGTGCGCTGCTGTTTCGTCTTCAGCTTCTGTGAACTTGTTACCCTGCACCTGATTGATCTGTCTACTATACTGACCCGGCTTGTCTGACCATTCCTCCCTCTCCAATCCTACCCGGCTTGCCTGACCCTGCTGCTGTCTCTGCCAATACCGTTGCTGACCTCTGCCTGCCTACCGACTCTACTTCTGCCTGCCGTTATTACCTGCCTTGTTGCCTGCCGACCCGGACTGTCTGACCCTGCTTGTGCCTGCCGTTTTCTTCTGTGCTGCTGCACCTTCAGCTCCAGCTCCAGTGATCTCTGCATCTGCATCTCCAGTGCTGCAGCCTGCTGCTCTCTGCTGACCACCTTACCTGCAGTCCAGCCATCCTTGGAGGGATCTCTACTCTGCTCCAGCACCAGACACTTCTACCTCACCAGGCACTCCTACCCCACTGTGCTCACGAGACCACTGTCCCCACTCCAGTGGCTCCTGAACCAGTGCTGTATGAGAGGTCTTCTCCTACAAGTCAGGCTCTACTACCAGGTACCTAACACATATAGTTTACACTTATGATGGAAGTCTTTTTGCCTATGTGTAACATGGGCGCATATGAGGCAGAGGGACTTCCTACATTGATACATGCCTTTGATGTTAAAGAAGGTTAACGGGGCATTGGTGGTGGGGCGTGCTGTTTTCAATTTGCTTGGTGCTATTTGGGCCTTTATATTCTTAGCCCGTCTGTAGGTGACCAGTGGTTTATCACTTATTGTAGGTTTTAGATGCGGATCCTCACACAGAATGGACCAGTGTTTGGTGAAGATCTTTTCCATTTGCTTAAATCTGTTGTGGTATTGTGTCACAAATCTGACGGGTTGGGTAGTGTCATCTGTACTGGTTTGTCTTTTGTCCTTCGCGTTTTCACTAAGATAGTATTGGAAGGCATCTTCTATGATGTGGTCTGGGTAACCCTTGTCTTTGAATTTGGCTTTGAGTAGTAGGCCATGTGTTTTATAGTCCTGCAGGCGCGTGCAATTGTGTTTTAGGCGGTAGAACTGGCTTTTTGGGATGTTTTTAACCCATCATGGGTGATGGCAACTGTTAAAGTGTAGGTAAGAATTCCCTGAGGTGGATTTTGTATAATTCTGGGCGCAGATGGTGTTTTCATAGTGGAAGAGTTCCAGATCCAAAAAGGCCAGTTTGTTATTGTCTGTGACTGATGTAAATGATAGACCCATGGTGTTGTTGTTGCAGTGTTGGATGAAGGGTAGGATGGAGGTTTCTGGACCATCCCAGATAATGACCACGTCATCTATGTAGCGCCCATAATAGACTATGTGGGGCGCATATGGGTTATTGTTGTGTATATATTATAGCTCCCAGTAACCCATGGTAAGGTTCGCGTAGCCGGAGGCAAAATTGGCCCCCATGGCAGTTCCTTGTGTTTGAATGTAGAATTCTCCATGGGATTTGAAATAATTGTGGGTTAGGCAGAATTCTAATATTTCCAGTAAGAATTGGTTCTGACGTGGGTTGAGTGATGGATCATTGTTGAGGTAGTGTCATACAGCTTGTAAACCAATGTTGTGGGGAATGGACGTGTATTCCCCAGGGAGGCACAGTGGTGTAGTGGGTAGCACTCTCGCCTAGCAGTAAAATGGGTTGCTGGTTTGAATCCCAACCATGACACTACCTGCCTGGAGTTTGCATGTTCTCCCTGTGCCTGCGTGGGTTTCCTCCCACACTCCAAAGACATGCTGGTAGGTTAATTGGCTTCTGTCCAAAATTGGCCCATATGAATGGGAGTTGGGGACCTTGGATTGTGGGCTCCTTGAGGGTAGGGACCAATCTGAGTGTGCAATGTATATGTGGAGCGCTGCGTAATTTGACGACGCTATATGGGTACCTTAAATAAATAGGGATAATTGTAGACACGCACCCGCACTCACTCAGGTTGAACTGGATGGTCTGGTGTCTTTATTCAACCTTACTAACTATGTAACTATGAGACATTTTAAAGAACATCATGGACAAACATCTTCAGGGCTATGCGTGTGGGTTATTGAGTCTATTCCAACCACCCTCCCTACCGCTGAACGCTACAAAAGGTTGTGTGAAAGAGAAAACTACTGGATATACACACTAGACACTTTATCCCCGGGAGGCCTCAATGAAGGCATTGAAATTAACATTTTGCTGTGACCCCAACCACATCCCTGCATCATCACATCATCTCATCTCAGTTCACCACGTATTGTTTCATCCATTGTCCTACCTGTTGTTTCATTCATTGTTTTATCCATCATCTAGTCACTACCCCATGAACTTACAGTCTACGTGGAACACATGTATGGGTATACCCGTACACTAGTGTGAGTGTATACCTGTCTCCCACCCATTACCCCTATCCACATAGCCCTAGTGTATAACACATACCATTAATATTTTTTTATATATATATTTTTTTATTTTTATATTTATATTTATTTTTATTTTTATTTTCATTTATTTTTAATTTCATTATTTTTATTTTTATATTTATTTTTATTACTATTATTTTTATTTTTATTTATTTGTATTTGTATTTTTATTTATTTGTATTTTTATTTTTATTTTTAAATTTATATTTATTTTTATTTTTATTTTCATTATTTTTACTTTTATTTATTTCCCAGTATTCCCCATAACATACCTCTCATTCCCAAATACCCGTCTGGAAACACACTCCCCTCCTCTTTTTGTGCCAATCTTACGCGTCATTTAAATGTGTATATATGTGTATATGTGTGTGAAAGGATCCTATATAAATTGTTCTTTATGTTTACACACATATATACATTGTGCATGTTTTATTCCTTTTCCATCATTGCATCATTTCTTCTCATATATACCACCCATCTCTCCCTATAATTATATACCTCTTTAATTATATACCGTTTTCAGCATTTTTGTATTCCCTTCTCATATATATTTATATATATATATATATATATATATTTTGTTCCCGTCCACTATGATCAATACAACATTCCTCTTCATATAGACCACCTTCTCCTTACCCCACAATCCATCTACAGACATATATGTTCTTACCACAACTTACTCATTTGCATATCTCCTCCCCCCTCCTCACTCCCCGCCCCGCCCACTCCCCGTCTCCCTTCACTCCCCTTCCACATTGTGTACACCCCATCTCCATGGTTACCTACACGCCCAATCTTTATACACAGTCCCACCCTCCTCTCAATCACCTCTCCACCCCTCCCAGTGCCTAGGGTATAAATTCCCACACTGAATATGGCCACCAGCATAACCTGATGAAGAAACACGCATGCTCCGAACGCGAAGCACCGCTGGCCTCACCCCGCTCCCGGAAGTGAAGACGCAGGTCAGCACGGCGCTCCACGGAGGATCGATGACCGACATCCTGGCTGCCCGGAGGCTCTGAGGACCCTTGGCACCACCGGAACAGCTACCAGGACCCAGGTCACAGGATTCACATCCCCACTGGCCCGTGACACCCACATCCCCTGAGAGCATGCGGATGAAACTACTTTACAGGCTGGTCAAATGTGAGTGTTTTTATCTATTGTAATAAATATTTTTAACATACATGCTGCACTTAGAGGCCGCCGTCCTTCTTTCTTTTTTTACTAAAGCCAAAAACTGACAAATTGGTGAATGTGGTGAAAATTCACTTTGCAAAGAATACCCAATGATATGCAAGGAAAATAAAAAACAACTTTATGTTTGCTTGCATATGATTGGATACTCAATGTAGAAGTTTGGTGTCATTGTGTTAAGCACACGGAATATAGATAGGAGAAAGCAAAGTTTTCTGACTAGGAAGAGAAGTTAATAGAAAAGCATGGTAAAGGCTCACAAAGTTTAACCTCCCTGGCGGTATGATTATTTCAGATTTTTGCGTCTCAATGTGGTACAATTATTTTTCACAGAGATTTGGCATTTTATATTGTAGGCCTGTAATTCTTAGCAATAACACACTTAAATCTGTCCACCAAGAGTCTAGTAGATATCCCGGGTATGATGAAGTTTGAAACACAAAATCATAAATTATAATATAATAAATAAATATAAATAATTATAAAAAATAATAATATAATAATAAAATACATTTCCCCACGATTCACTATCGCTCAATTCTGCAAGTGTTCTAATTTACTATCGTTGTTTTCTAGCTGGTCTAAAACCACTTTTGACGTAAAGGAACACTTTTTGGTTGCTATGGACAATCTCCAGTTTCCAGGCAGAAAGAACAGTATATATCATATAAAACTGCATGCAGGGCACTGGACAAAGCACTGGGGACAAAAGGGATGTAAAATGATTTCATACAGTACTGTAATCTGTAAGATTACAGTGCACAGTATGTGTTATGAATTTTCACTTTTTTGAATTTGCCGCCAGGCTCCGCCCCCATGCGTCGCGACACTCGCAGGGAACAGAGCCCGACACAGAGAGGCATCGGGAGGAGGACAGAGCCTGCGGACACAGCGGGGGGACATCACAGGATCCTGGGGACAAGGTAAGTATATCGCACCAGGATCCTGAGATGTAATTCTGAGTGTGGCTCGGGGTTACCGCTAATGGTGCTGAAATTTAACCCCGAGCCACACTCAGGAAAACCACCAGAGAGGCAATGGATAATGGGTTTGTATCCAACCAAGTGGCAGAAAGAGGAAAATAAAATTAAAATTGAACAGAAGGATAAGTGAAATTAAAAGTAAGATTAGCGCAGGTCCGCAATACTCTACAGCATGGAATGTAGACCTCAATACAATACGTATGTATCTTCTGTGCAGATATGCAAAATAAACTAATACATATATGAATCAATCAACAATATATATGAAAACTTGTTAATGAATAATTCTATGAGTAATGTTAATATACACTTAACAATTAAAGTGCAACGTGTATGTGTGTGAATATGCATAAGCAAACTGTGACACCAAATATCATAAATAAGTCTCAAAATGAATGAGTTGAACCTCCTAATACAAAAAGTGCATATAATAAACAATTCTGCAATGTTCTTTGTATATAATGGCTCTTCAAGCCAATTAACCACTTGCTTACTGGACACTTAAACCCCCCTCCTGCCCAGACCAATTTTTAGCTTTCACCGCTGTCACACTTTGAATGACAATTGAGCGGTCATGCAACACTGTACTCAAATGAAATTTTTATCATTTTTTTCACAAATGGAACTTTTTTTTGGTGGTATTTAATCACCACTTGGGTTTTTATTTTTTGCTAAACAAACAAAAAAAGACAGACATTTTTTGAAAAAAAACAAAAAACGTTTCATAGTTTGTTATAAAATTTTGCAAACGGGTAATTTTTCTCCTTCATTGATATTAGCTTATGAGGCTGCACTGATGGGCACTGATGGGCTGCACTGATGGGCACTAATAGGCTGCACTGATAGGCACAGATAAGGCGACACTGATAGGCACAGATAAGGTGACACTGATAGGCACAGATAAGGTGACACTAATAGGCACTGATAAGACGGCACTGATGGGCACTGATAAGATGGCACTGATGGGTCCTGATGGGTGGCACTGGTGGGTGGCACTGATGAGTGGCACTGATGGATGGAACTGATAGATGTCACTGATGGGCACTGATAGGTGGCACTGATGGGTGGCACTGATGGGCACTGGTAGGTGGTATTGATTGGCAGCACTGGTGATGAGCCACTGATTGGTGACATTTATAGGTGGCACTGATAGATGACACTGTGGGCACTGATAGGTAACACTGTGGGCACCGATAGTTGGCACTGGTGGGCACTGGTAGGTGACACTGTGGGTACTGATGGATGGTAATGTGGGCACTGGTAGGGGGCGCTGGTAGGCACTGGTAGGTGGCCCAGAAGCCTCTGCAGAGGCTCTCCAGATCGGGACTGATGTCCTTCTCACAGCCACCGGAGATCGGCTTTTTTTTCTCCTCACGCTACCAGCGTGAGGAGAAAAAATAGCTGATTACCGGCTCTGTTTACATCACATTATCAGCTGTCATTGACTGACAGCTGATCATGTGGTAAGAGGTCAGAATCGACCCCTTGCTCCGATCTGGGATCAGTTGAGCCTTATAGACTCGCTGATCACAGAGCGCGCCCTGCAGGGGGCGCACAGGCCGCTCAAGCACGGGAGGATGTCTATGGATGCCCTCCCGGCAAATTAGGTCTGCACTGTAGCCGTCTTTCACCTATAGCACGGACGGGAGGTGGTTAAACACCTAGTGTTCAAAGAAAAACATGAGTCCTTGACCAATCTCACCGATATAGATTTGCTGTTTGAGATTGTGGACCTTTTCAATGAGCTCCAATCACTTCTCAGCTGTATTATCTTAATCACAGACACATCTTGCCATGGAGTGTGTAATGAGAGAGGGGAAAGAAGGAAAAATACTTCTCATAGCGTAATATAGTTCAGACAAGCATTTAATAAAAGCAACTCTAATATCCACTCACATATTCCAAGTGCCCGCCTGGCACTAAGGATAACACGCTCAGCTCAGATGATCGTTGTGTGCTCTGGTCATATCATATAACACGGCTCCGAACATTCATCATGCGATATCATCAGCGTCTCTGCCTCACTGGACGTACGTTTTGTCTGATTGATGTCTTCACAGAGTGCCAGGTAGTACACTGCCACGGATCACAGGAAATGGTCAGTAAGTTCTGACTACAGTGGATTTCACAGAACATTTTGATTCTAGCACAGCTGCAATGCTTTCTAGATAACATTAATCACTTATTGACTGGTTCTACTTGTTGCCAGGAGTTGCTCTTTAACCACCTCAATACAGGGCACAGACACCCCCTTCCTGCCCAGGCTACACTGTAACCATGTGAAATTTTTATCATTTTCTTCACACAAATAGATCTTTCTTTTTGGTGGTATTTAATCACTTCTGGGTTTTTTATTTTTTCCTAAAAAAAAAAAGAGACTGAAAATGTTGAAAAAAAGTTTTCTTAGTTCCTGTCAGTAAATTTTGTAAATAAGTATTTTTTCTCCTTCACTTCACATATGCCACACTTATGGGCACTGATAGGTGGCACTGATATGTGGCACTGGTGGGTGCAGATAGGCGGAACTGGTGGGCGCAGATAGGGCACGGATAGGTGGCCTGGATGGGCACTTATGGGCACTGATGGGCATTTATGGGCAACAGTGATGGGCATTGATAGGCAGCACTGATAGCCAGTACTGACTGGCATCACTAATGGCCACTGATTGCTGGCACTTGTGGGCACTGATTGCTGGCACTGGTGGGCACGGATGTGGAAATTTTTATCAATGTATGTTGTCAGATGCCCCCCAGTGTCTGTTTTGCTATAATGCTCTCATGTGAGGGTATGCGCACATACAGACGCTGGTGGAAGACCATCGGATGCGGAAACCTTCCCGTGGACACGGCAGACCTGTTTGCTCTTTTAAGGATGTTTGTTTATGCCTCACCAGGGACTGGCCACTCCATGGCGATCGCATTTAAACTCATAAGTAAGCACATCTGCGTACATGGGAACCATAGTATAATCATACAGAGTTATGCCCCACTGGGCCATAATTTAGTATGGCTTGCATCATTGGTAGCAGTGGGAGTGTGCATACGATCATGTTCAGAACCATGTACTTACCACATGGTTTTGCACAAGACCGTTTGCACACGTCACTACTGCATTTCTATTTGAATATATACATGTGTGTTATTGGTTCTTTTGAATGAATACAAGTGTCTGATTGGCTGATTCTGAAGCCATCACACTCTTTTGTTATCCATGTGTTTAGTATAAAATAAAGGCAGCCTGGCCATTTCTCCTCAGGATTATACTGAGCTCGAGGTGATACCAGCATCTGTTTGTGTTACTTGGAGAGAGAAACGAGCGCGCTTTCCCTGCATTATATAAGAGGGCTGTATTTGTGCTTTTAAGTGCAAAGAAATGATATGCTTATAGAGAGAAGCTTAGAATTTCTCTAACATTCATGGCTGGCTAGAAAGGAACCCAACAGATCTTCCTAATTCAGCGAAACTCGAGGAGGAAGCGACCTCCAGAACCACACCAGCAAAGGCCGGCCTATGGTAAGACAACCATACTTCAAGTTTTTTGAACATTTTTGCTGTTCTTTGTTCGGGATCTTGATTCTCTGTGCGCTGAATGAGGTAAGAGCTGCCAAGCAAATAACCTTATGTTTTTTTGTCGCTTTCTGTATAATGACGGGACTTTTATTGTGGGTTATATTTTTGTCATTGTAAGTAGGTCTATTAATTAGGGAAGCACCTATATTTAAATCCTCTATAGGTCCCATTTAATACAAACCTAAAGTGAATGCTATGTGTGACTGAGCAGGCTGTGTAACTGTATGCTGTGTAAAATGTTTGTGATGTATATGAGAAATAGAAATGGATGAATTGTGATTTTTACCTTTGTATGGGACCAAGACACATGTCCCCATAAGTGTAATAAGTAAAGGGTTTGTCTTTAAGCTGCTTTTGAAAATGGCTGCTGCATATTCAAGTAACCCATGTGGAGGAAGGGGGAGTTCTTTTGTTTTGAGATAAAAAGATCAAGCATGCAAACAGCATTGTTGTTGGTCCTGGATATCTGTTGACCTTCCAACTTTCAGAGCCAAGTATTGAACTTTGTTTGAGAAAAGAGTGTATGCTTGAGCCATGTTATTTTGTGGTTTATGTAGCATTGTTGTTTCATTCAAAAGCATGTGTTCCTATGAGCCCTGGTTGATGTAGCCTGTGTGTGTGTGCCTATGGTTAAGTGTGCATTCTCAATTGTGTAGTCAGTCTTTGTGGAGAGAGATTCTAGTGAAGTAGTCTGATTTTGGCGGGATCAAAAATTGCATTTCATGTGTTGGTGTTTTAGTGTGGCCCTTTTGTCATCGGCCATTTTGTGGTCGACGCGTGGCTGTGGCTCAATGTTCGTTTGTTGCAACTACCATTTTATGTTTTATGTAACTTTTGGCTTTTTCAGATGTGTTGTTTGGTTGGAGAGCCTGTGTTTGAGGCCTCCCAAGGTCCCTAGTGGTTTGTAGAATGAAATGTTTGTAAGTGTTCATTTGGTATCTGAAATGTGTAATTTTGTGGGGAGAAGTTTATGTTCCTAGGGAAGAAATCCCAATTTTGGCGGGATCAACAACTAAATTTCATGTGTTAATGGCGCCATTTTGTTGTGGCCTGGCTTTCGTCGGCCATTTTCCATTCTTGTAGTCACCATGTGGCCATGTTTTGTTTTCGTTTGTTCCGGCTGCCATTTTGTGTCCGCTGTGTTTTGGGTGGAATTGCTATTTTGGTTTGTAGAGGCGCAGTTTAAGGCACTGTTTCCTTTTAAGTGAATTCAATCTTTTCTGTTTTTGTACTTTTTACATATTTTTCAGTGAAACTGCTCTACTTTGCATTGAATTTACTAGCTTTAGACTGAGTTTTTGTACTTTTAGCAGTGTGTTATTTTTATTTTTAAATGTTTGGGAGTTTCTCAGAGGGCAATTCATTGTTTTGAGGCTTGTATTGTATAGCCTGCAGAGAAGGAGGGGGGCTTTGGTTGACCTCCTTGAGCCATCTTTTTACAGGAGTTTCAGTTTTGGCTTTTGTTGCGCTGTGGTTTGACTTCCCAGGGGATTCCCTCCCATTTGCAATATGGGGGTTTATTCCAACCTCTCCTGGATAAAGGTTTTTTAAATTGTTGATGATGTTAGCCATAGATTTTTTAATGTCTTGATAGACATAATATTGAAGCTATTCAAGTCTTCTCCTAACCCTCCCGCTTCCGTTCATTAATATTTAAATAAACCAGTTAGATGGGTTTTTAGAGCTGAGAAGACAGGATGATCTTTATAAGATGTGATGTACAACAGGACATTTTTGGAGGTGTGCAACAGGAAGTTGGTGGGAGGAGCTTGGGGTCTTTTGACTCGTGTTTGGAAGTCTGTTTGATTTTTACATTTAATTCCAGTTGTTTTTATACTGTAATACAGTTTTGGGTAGAGAGCAAACAGGAGACATCCACATTATTGTTGTCATATCTAGGTACAGATATTAGCCATAAGATTGTTTTTGTTTTGATAGTGGAGGATTTTCATGGTGTTTTTGTAGTTGTCGGACAAACACGTTTAGAAGGCTGTATATTGTGAGACCGGTCGGGCCATGTATAATAATCGGAATTCCAGTGCGCAATTGTATTAGCATAAACGTGAGGAGTAGTACGCTAGCAGCCCCGCTCAGGCCATTTACGATAATTGGTAAGTGGGGGGCGTTTATAGTGATAAGGGCGCAAACAATAACCGCTCCAAAAGAGTTCCCCAAAAAAGCGATTTGAATCGTCATGGGCAATGGGTCGTCCATGCAACCCAGTCAGACAGCTGCAAAATGAAATGAAACATTGAAATCTGGGTATGGGGCTAAGGCCATTAGACCCCTTAAAGATTGGCATATATGGTCAGAGGGTACAGTAATGTGTATTCCTTTTGATAGGTACTTTTGATGTCTGGAGGTACGAGACCCCAGAATAAAAAATACCTTGTAAGTAGTTCAGCTGTGGCTTCAGAAATCTGTGATGAGTGAGTTGAAGGATGTGTAGTACACGTTTGTGTGTTTAAAAATTATCATGCCCGTTTTAGTACTTTGTGTGGCAGGTCCATACAAGATTCCGAGATGCTCTCGTGTCTTTCCCATTGTATTTTTTTTTCTATCGCTAAATGAGTGAAGGCAGCATTCCATTTGGTTGTTTTGTTTTTTTCATTTTTGTTTTGGGAACTATGAAATATCTCCCCCACATTTGTATCTAAATGCTTGTCCCATGTTTTAGTCTTCCCATTGTTTGTATATAGTAACAAGAATATATTTGAACCTACCGTGACAGCCCTCTTACGTGTCGCGGGTGTTGTATTTTAGTAAGAATGTGAAAGTAAGGGTTACAGAGGATTTAATTATTATCAGTTTTGAGGAATGTCAGTGACAATTTACCAGTGTACACGAATGTTGTATTGTTTACCATTCTTTGCAGGTTAAATATGAAGGATAGAGTAATAACTTTTGTTTATAAGTATCTTTTCAGGTCCAAGGAGTTTCTGAAAGTGTATGTACATAGCAAGCAGGTGTATAAGAAGGTAAAAGTATCATTACTGTTTCATTGTTTTTTCTCTGCACCATTCTAAACCCTGCGTGTGTTCCTCCAGTTTGTAATGAGGATGAAAAAAAAGGGGGATGATAGTGGGAAGAATGACAAATTTTCAAACCAATAATACTAACTGCTCTGATTCTAGTCAAGTTTGTGACCTAGTAGGAACGACAGGTTCCATGACTTTTTCCTTTGATGGAATTTGAATCAGCAGTCTGGTGAAGGACGCTCCCATAGGAACCTTTTTTTCAATGGTTCCAGGTACACCCCAGATGGCAAGATGCAGTGACCACAGTCATTAAGTTCCCACATGTCTGGGTTATTGCCATATGAGGTTTGTTTGGAGGTCAACCAAAACCAGAGTTGTACTTTCCTCAGCAGCTATCGATATTCTTAGCTGATGGGGTAGGTGCATTCACTGTAACATGAACTTCAAAAGATCCACCACAGGGTTCATGAGTCCCTCCTTGACCCTGACACAATAACCAGTTTACATTCTTTCTAATCAGGTGACTGGGTCATTGTAAAGAAGCTTGAGGGATGAGACCAGGCCAGCCACTGCAAGAAGCTGCTCAACTACATCAAAGGATGAGTATATTTGTTTATTTATATTTTTAAAGTGTATTTTCCAACTAGCTAAGAAAGTGAACAGGACACAGGTTAGGTTGGGTCTACTCTGAATCTCCAGCGAGCTCTAGTACCTCAGCGATGAAGGTGGTACATGCTATGTGATGTTCATATTGGTGTGAGGAGTTTTGACAAGCTAGTAAAATCCAAACAGACACTTGTCAATAGAATTTAACGATACATTTCTAAAGGGTAAAATTAATTATAATTTTAACAATAGCTCTGGTTCTTGCCAACTTTGTTATCAGGACAACTATGGTATCCCACAAGTGTGCTTCAAATTTAGTTTAGTATTAATGCGGATCTACAGCTTATAAGGTAATTCCCCTAAGGCAAGAGGTTCATGTGTGCTGGTAAAACTCGTCCGAGCATCTGATGTCGCGGCTGATCGCGAGGATCTGATGGCGCGAGAGAAGGTAAGAATGAAAGGGACAACTGGAAGGAAATTGCTTGTACACGGTGGGGGCTTGAGCTTATGAAACGATTGAACAATTTCTCATCCATTGAGGATGGGATGTTTCATGTAACTGTTGAAGCTACAAGGAAGTTCCCACAGTCCAAGGGGGGTTTCTGGGAATTCATAAGTAAAGATTGTTATACCTGGATCGGGGATACTAGTGACAAAGTTCAGGCCCATATGGATAAGGTTTAGATTCCTGCAAAGCAAAGCCAGAGCTATAGCTAGTGAAGGTTGAAGTCCTTTTAAGGGTCTTTAGGGATTTAATTTTTTATTTTGCAGCGGATCATAGATGAAGGAAGTAGGGGTATATATATACTGATGTTATTTTTGTTTCTATTCCTTCTATATGCCATGATGAGGTGCTACTGTTGCCTGATTGGAGCCCGAGCAGATGACCACATCTTCCCCACCGAGATGAGACGCCAAGAAAGCCCAGCCCACGTACAAGACACAGAGAATCGCAGTCCGACCGGCGATTACTACAGCTCACCATGATGTGTCCTCCCTATAATTCATCCCTTCTGAAGAACAGCGTCTACATGTCAAGCCGTGTTTTCCTTTTTATGGACTCATATTGACTGTAAGGACTGCATCATTTCCAGGTGTAAAAAGAAGATCAAGATTAATTGAGGGACACATGGGAGCATATGGCAAAGAGGAGGAGCTGTTGTGGAAATTTTTATTAATGTATGCTGTTAGATGCCCCCCGGTGTCTGTTTTGCTATAATGCGCTCATGTGAGGGTATTCGCACATACAGATGCTGGTGGAAGACCATTGGACCTTCCCATGGACACGGCAGATCTGTTTGCTCTTTTAAGGATGTTTGTTTATGCCTCACCAGGGAACTGGCCACTCCATGGCGATCGCATTTAAACTCCTAAGTAAGCAGATCTGCGTACATGGCAACCATGGTATAACCATACAGAGTTATGCCCCACTGGGCCGTAATTTAGTATGGCTCGCATCATTGGTAGCAGTGGGAATGTGCACACGATCGTGTTCAGAACCATGTGCTTACCATATGGTTTTGCACATGACCGTTTGCACACGTCACTACTGCATTTCTATTTGAATATATACATGTGTGTTATTGGTTCTTTTGAATGAATACAAGTGTCTGGCTGATTCTGAAGCCACCACACTCTTTTGTTATCCATGTGTTATAAATAAAGGCAGCCTGGCCATTTCTCTTCAGGATTATACTGAGCTTGAGGTGATACCAGCATCTGTTTGTGTTACTTGGAGAGATAAACGAGTGCACTTTCCCGGCATTATATAAGAGGGCTGTATTTGTGTTTTTAAGCGCAAAGAAATTATATGCTTAATGGGAGAAGCTTAGAATTTCCCTAAAACTGATTGCTGGCAGTGGTGGACAATCATTGCTGACACTGGTGTGCACTTTTTGCTGTCATTGTGGGTGCTTTATTGTAATACGGGCACTGATGATCAGTGCCCTGATTACATTCCTAGATGTCCTCTGGGAGGAGATGCTGCTGATCGGCTCTCCTCTACTCACACTCTGTCAGTGTGAGGCAAGGAGTGCCGATTAAAAAGGATAGAGAGTATTCCTGCTCTATCGTGAAATGGGGGGGAAGGAAAGGGAAGACCCAGAGTATATGTAAAATAGGAAAAGCAGCCTACACCGGGTAGGGTACAGCCTGTCCCTGGCTACAGTAGAAGTGGAAAAAATGTGGTGCTGCGCTAATCCTTTACATAAGGTGAGGAATGACTCTGTGTGTGATAACACAGTAATGGTGGGTGTCTCTATAGTGTGTACGTATTGAATTGAAACATCACTGCCTCAGTGTGGCTCTGTGATAACAAACGTGATAATATAACTTCTAAAAAAAATTATAAGTATATACCTGTCATTAAGGTAAACAAACAAATATATAAAAAGTGACTGGTGCTCACAGACAAATCCTTACACACCCAACTATATAAAAATGAAATATAAAAATAAAAAATAGCAACCAACTCTAAAGTTACTGGTCAATGACCAGACTAGTGTACATCTGGTATAACTCAACACACAACCAGGTGTATGTATACAACGTGAATAGTGCTCATAGTGCGTATCTCCGTGTTTACATGTTTACAGAGATAGCAGCGCTCCAGAGCGGCCATCCTGGAATCCGTCATATGAGAAAAAAAATATAACAGAAAATTAAATAATAGAATATAATAGGGAAAAACAGAACAAAATAGAATAGAAAATAAAAGAAAGAATAGAATGGAATAGAAACAAATAGAATTGAATAAAAAAAAAAAAGAATGAGATAGAAAGAATATAACCATCTTCTGAAATTCAAAGAAAAGAATATCATATAATTAAAAAAACAATAGAATAGAATAGAAATGTGAATAGAATAGAAAATAATAGTTTTGATTAGAATAGGAAATAACAGAATATAGAAAAAAAAAGAAAAGAATAGAATAGAAAGTATATAATTATCTTCCTATTCTAATCTATTCTTTTCTATTATATTCAAATTGATTCTATTTGAATTTTGGGAAATGGTTGTATTCTTTCTATGCTAGTCTATTGTTTTTTTTAATACTATTCTTTTTCTATTTGTTCTTTTCTATTCTATCCTATTATATTCTATTCTTTTCTATTCAAATTCAGATTTATTCTATTTGAAATTCAGAAGATGGTTATGTTCTTGCTATTCTATTCTGTTATTTTCTATTCTATTCTAATATATTCTATTCAAATCCAATTGATTATATTTGAATTTTGGGAAATGGTTATATTCTTTCTATTTTAATCTATTCCATTGTTTTTTTCTATTCTTTTTTTTTTCTATTTTGTTCTGTTTTACTCTCTTATATTCTTTTAATCTCTGTCATATCCTTTTCTATTCTATTCTATTCTATTTTTTTCTATTATACTCCTTTATTTTCTATTCTAATTTATTCTCTTTGAAAATTAGAAAACTATTCGTTTAGAAAACTATTCTAATTCGAAAACTATTCTAATTTGATTCGAAAACTATTCAAATCGATTCAAATTCCATCTGAAAATTGTTTATGTTATTTTGTATTTGTTGAAATTCGGTACTGTTGTAATAAGGAAATTCAAATACATCCGAATTTCCGAAAAATGAAAATTCATCCGAATTTCAATTCAGAACGAAACAAACTGCACATGTCTAGAGCTAGAACAATTAATATTTATTATTATATAGTTGCATACTTAATAAGGTTGAAAAATGACTGCTGTACATCATGTTTATCCTCTCGCAATTCATTTTAGTCAGGAAAAAGGCAAAAATAAACCCCTAAGGCACATGCTGCTAATTTTGCCATACAAGAATCAATAAATTACCTACAAACTTGGAAGGGAACATTGGAATAATCCCTTTGATTAAAATATTGCTTTATTTGCCTTTTCAATAATACATTTGGATATTTTTAGTTGCTTCATAGAAATCATTAATTCCTTTTTTCTGTTGTCATCATTATAACTTTTTCATTGGCATTACAACCTAATACATTATTCAATAGTATGTTTTCACAAAGGACCTTTTTTTAAACTAACATCTTCTCCAAAACAGGTATGCCCACATATTGGATCCACATGCACAGCTCCAACTTTCCTTGTCTCTGGCGCTGTTTACTACCAAACAGAATTCAGCATAAACAGTACTGTATAGCTCACCAATCCAGCATTGCAATGCAGTGCATCTCTTCTTTTAAAAACAAAAAGGGTTGAGTCACGGGACGTGTGACGTAGGACGTGGACGGACAGAGGTGCAGCGGCCATCTTTTTGGTTAGAAGTGCTGATCGCTTCTTCCCATTATGCTTGCTGAACTCCTTTTATATGTGAGTTTGTTTTATCATATATTTTGCTAAATAAATGTTCTTTGATTGGATGTCTGTGCAATGAGCGTTCTTTTTTTACCCTTTGCATTTATATGATGATCGAATCATTATCTGAGCCCTGGGGTATACTTGGCTGAGAGGAAGATTTTTTCAGTTTGCTATTGGGTCTAGTGTGAGAAGGTTCTCTTTGGAATACAGGAGCTGTGGATGAGTGGAGCGTTTTCATTCTTGGAGTGCATTCAATGTGTATAGCCCATACACTGATGGTAAGAGTCAGTTATATTGGGTGAAGGTGACAGGCTCTATATCATCTCTCTTCCTCCCCTATTGGACATTGTTTTGACTGGTTCTAGTCCTTCTACCTATACAGATGAACCTCTGTTTATGAACTTTATGTCTCTTTTATATTTTTTTTATTTTGTGTTCTGAGCGCTACACCATTTACCTACATCTCTTCTTTTAGGTTGAATGACACCTAGCATCATTTAACCCATGTCCTGTGAGCCCACACTATCAAGGCTCCACCCTTCTTGAACTTACCAGATAATGATACAGTGATACAGTATTTAAGATTCACCCACCGCCAATAGAAGAAGTGACAAAATGGACCCATAACATCATCACACCCAACTGAAGACACATGTAAAAGAGGTAAGTTTATATTTTTTCTGTCCTAGATGTGGAGGTACTTCAAAGAAGGGGGACCCAAGCCCAGGGTTGGGCTTTAAAAATAGGCAATACAATATTAGCATGATGTGCTTTATCTGTCTTTTTGCAACAGTATTCCATTTAATGTAATGTATATTGGAAAAAAATGTTCATACAGTGCATTAACATGCATCATTACATTTCATTTTCCATTTACTGTCTATGCTGCCATTTTTTCAATTTGTTTTTCCAATATGCTGCTGCTTTAAAAATATTAAAGCCAGACCACAAGTATTTTAGCAACTGCAGGACCGGCATGTTACTTCCTGACAACTATTCCTTCATTCATCACTGTATTTTATATGATTTTTTTTAAAGAGTTTTCCTTTGGTGGTATTTAGGCTTCATTCAAATTCAAAATTTTACATCCATTTTGCATTTCTTATTTCACCTGCACCCACCCCAAGCTGCAGGCAGGCAAACACAATTTGCACACAAAACAGGTGTAAATGCCCATCTGAATGAAGCCTTAATAACCACTGGGTTATTTTTTCTGCATAAAGGAAAATGTCTGAAAAAAAAAACATGTCACAGACCAGTGCATGCTGGGCCGATAACGTTACAAGGCGACTGAGCCACCAGGTGACGTTGCCAGGTGGCCCTGTATAAGAACTGTCAAAGCACAAAAGGCTAGAAGGCAGAGCGTTAATTTTTTTTGGGTCAGCGTCATGGCCGGAAGGGTTTTTGACGATGGATTTTTTATTTTTTAATTAAGGATTTGTCAAAAACATCTGTTTCTATTTTTTTTGTACACTTTTTTGGTGAATGGGTAGGTGTACTATGTACCCAATACTCATTCAAATAGGGGAAGAGGGATCTGGGGGGCCCCCTTGTTAAAGGGGGCTTCCATATTCCCATAAGCCCCTCGCCTGCAAACCCCCACAACCACCGACCACAGCCACGGTTGTGGGGATGAGGCCCCTGTCCCCATCAACATGGGCACAAGGTGCTTTGAAGTGGGGGGGCAGAGCCCCCTGTCCCAAAGCACCCACCTCCCCATGTTAAGGGCATGTGGCTTGGTATGCTTTAGGAGGGGGGCTCGCTCGTCCCCCCCTTTTCCTTTTTTCAGGCTGCATGCCTGGTTAAGGGCCTGGTATAGACTGGGGGGGACCCCACGCCTTTTTTTTTTTTTAACCAGCACTTTTTTTTAATTCAGCTGTCAGCGGGGAAACTCATTGACAGCTGATGACTCATCAGTTGTAAGCCACTTACAGACTCCCCACCTTGGATATACGTCCCTACTTTGATGTTAAATACCGGGGTTATGGCAGCTAGCTACCCCAGTATATTCCGCTTTTTAAAGCGGAGTTCCACCCAAATTTTGAACAATATCTGTATGTATTCTCTTCCTTGCATAGATGCTGACATGCCGTTTAAAAAAATTTAAATCGCCGTAATTACCTTTTATTTTTCTATTCTTCTTTGCACTTCCTGGTTCTCCTCCCGTGGGAGTAGGCGTGTTTCTAGCCTCTCCCAGACTCCGGGGAGCTAGTCTCAGGCTTCCCAGGATGCCAATGAGCATGTGCGGGAACGAGCGGTGAATGCTGGGAGCACAGCATTCACCACATCCAGGAAATAAATGCTTGTGGGCTTCAAATGCCCACAATGAAGATGGAAACCGCCTGCAGTGAATAATATAAGTTATTCTTTCCGACGAAATCTGACACAGGCGGACACACAATATGTGAGTATGTAATGCTGAGAAGAAAAGTTTGTGAACGAACTCAAAAAAAAAAAAAAACGATAGATAGGTGGACCCCCGTTTTAAACTGGCCCCCATGGCGGATTCGCCACAAGATTACTTTTATCGATGGCAAGAGAGGTGCCCCCCCTCCTGCTGCTTCCTGGTCATTTCCTTCGCTTACCAGAGAGATCAGCAGCGGAAACAAGGGCAAGATGGACTCCAGTCGAATCTATGCTCTTGGAGAACTGGAGCAATGTCAAATGTTACTTCAGCCCTCCGGCCTTAAAGGGCCCATTTTTTTGTGAAAAAAATATGATTTATTTTTTTATTTTTTATTGTATTAGTGTAAATGTGAGATCTGAGGTCTTTTTGACCCCAGATCTCACATTAAAGAGGCCTTGTCCTGCCTATTTCTATTACATTGGATGTTTACATTCTTGTAATAAGAATAAAAGTGATCAAAAAATATATATTTTAAAGGGACAGTGTAAAAATAAAAAGTAAAATAAATAAGGAAAAAATAAAAAAATTAAATTTCCCTGTCCCTCCAAGCTGCGCGCAGAAGCGAATGCATATGCAAGTCACTCCCACATTTGTAAACAGTGTTCAAACCACACATGTGAGGTATCACTGCGATCATTAGAGTGAGAATAATTCTAGCACAAGACCTCTAAACTGGTAACCTGTAGAGATGTTTAAATGTTGCCTATGGAGATTTTTAAGTACTGTAGTTTGTCGCTATTCCACAAGCTTGCACAATTTTAAAGCATAACATGTTCAGTATCAATTTACTTGGTGTAACATCCTCTTAGACATTACACAAAAAAATTGGGCTAACTTTACTGTTTTTTTATTTTTTAATTTGAAAAAGTGTATTTTTTCCCCAAAAATTGCATTTGTAAGACTGCTGAGCAAATACAGTGTGACATAAAGTATTGCAACAATCTCCATTTTTCTCTAGGGTGTCTGTTAAAAAAATATATAATGTTTGGGGGTTCTAAGGAATTTTTTTGAAAAAAATACTGATTTTAACTTGTAAACAACAAGTGTCAGAAATAGGCTTGGTCCTTAAAGTGATTGTAAAGGTTTGTTTAAAAAAAATAAAAAAACATGTCATACTTACCTGCCCGGATCCTCGTCTTCTGGGGTCCCCTGGTGGCGCTCCTGGCTCCTCCTCTGCATCGAGTGCCCGCACGGAGAGCCGTATTTCATGGGGGCACTCGTGTGTGCACGCTCCCGAGTCCTGCTGCTGTGTACATTGATACAGACAGCAGGACTCAGCCCTGCCCCCAGCTGCAGTGTCACTTGATTTGATTGACAGCAGCGGGAGCCAATGGCTCCCGCTTCTATCAGTCTATCCAATGAGGACCCGAGACAGCGGCTGGAGCTACTGGGCTCACTGGAAAGATTGGGTTCAGGTAAGTAAAAGGGGCTTTGGTGGGCAGCTGCACTACAGAAGGTTTTGCACCTTAATGCACAGAATGCATTAAGGTGAAAAACTATGAGACTTTACAACTCCTTTAAGTGGCTAAGGATGCCGTGGCCGGCTACCAGGCCCCGCTCCTTAACAACCAGCTTAATTGTGCCCTAATTGGGTAAAGCTTTGCTCAATCAGGGTGCAAAATGCATTGTGCAACGCTCAGTGCATTGTGGGGTGTTCGGCGGGGCGAACACCCAGCAAACACCCTGCAAATTCAGGTATTCGTTGAACAGGCAAATGTTCAGCCCAAACTCATGCTCGGGCCAAAACCGTTCGGCCAACACTATATGTGGTGTATTCTCGAGAAAATTTTATTTGGGTAGGAATAAAATGTATATTTGTGACACGCAAGGTTACAGTCACACCTGGAGTCTAACAAAGAATGATACTGTATCAGGGCCCAGAGGTTTAAGTAGAACTGTACGCAAAGAGCCTAGAGCAAGTGTTTCATTCTGAATAGAGGGGGTTATAACCGCTGTAAAATTTTCTTTCGCCATTTGTGTCCCATTGCAGAGATTTCCCTTCACTTCCTGTCACTTCCTATAGCCAAACAGGAAGTGAGAACCAGAACTGTCCCCATTGGAAGATTTCCTCTCTATTACTTTTCTAGGGACAACCCAAAATTTTGGATATTTGGTTACTTTCACTTTTAATGATAATGGTAAACAGGACAAATAGAGAGGGTGAATCTCCTTAAGGGGGGCACAAACAGCAATAAAAACCAAAAAGGTGTTGTAATTCCTCTCCACTCTATCCAAAACAAAAATAAAAGTTTTGCCTTTAGTTATACTTTAAGGGACATATCGTGCCAGTAGCATTAAAGAAGATGTATCCTAATATGGGTAAAGAACCTGACAGTAAATGTTCCTCTCTTAAGAGTTTCTATTACTTGGAGTAGGTGTGAGAGAAAAGGGGCCGGGGGGTATAATGGAATAACACTAAAGTAACCTCAATTTTTAAATTATGACCAGTGAGAATCGGGTATCTGTCCTCTGGATCGTTAATCTTGGCTTGTAATGTGAAGGGGGTGGATCAATGAAACTCAGTGAACAACCCCCCCCCCCATTTCTTTATTGCCACATTACCAGTGAACACCTGGGGAAACTGAGAGCCAAAGTACTTCAGAGAATTAGATAGAGAAGTGTGTTACCTGGAGATACAAGGCTCCTGCTTTGAGTGAGGAAAATGTCTTAAATGCCTTCATTCTTTTTGTAGGGAAAAAAAATCCCTGTACATTAAGGAAAATTATGTTCAAGGGGATCATTTTCATGAGTGTTTGATCAAATTGTGAGCTTGTGGCGAGTATTAGGGTCCAGCAACTACTGTTGGTGGAACTGGGTGGGGAGGTCTTCAAAAGTCTTCAATGTTTTGGCACATCAAATCCTTTCAGGATTATCTTAAGGAGGATATGAATCCTCTAGGGTCCAGATCTTTCCCAATTTGGAGGGACTGGACTCTGACTTCAAACTGGTGTGGGAAAACATCCTACGCACCTGATCAAGGGAAATGATGCAATTACTTATTAGCAAATATACTAGACGATCCAGGGCTCTGGACAGTGAAATTGAGAGCACTTGCTCACAACTTCAAACATTCAAGACTCATAAGACATTTGAAGAAAGGGAAATTAAACTTCAAAAAGATCTTGAAAGTTTCAATAAAAATATCTTAATCAAAAAGGATGGCAAATATAGCAGGGACAAGTCAGCCTTCCAGGACAATAGGGCCTATAAGTGGAAGACTGGTCAACAACAGCGTAATAATACATTTAAAAATAGAAAGGAACATTATGTCGCAATTTCTCATTCTTCTTCGAGTTTGTCCTCTGTTTCATCACAGGTTTCAACCAAGAATAAGAAAACCTCCCGTACCAATTGGGGTTGTGATCCTCCACAAGGGACAAAAGTCAATATCGAAAATCCATCTGAGTGCCCCCCTGGAACACCAGTGGTGTCAGGTAGAGTACCTGTGGTAGCAATGGGTTCCTCTGCACCCCCGAATCCCCAATCACATGGGGGCGGCTCTGCAACCTGCCCGCTCACAAGATCTAAAACCATACAGGGAGTTGAGAAACTGAACCCTCCCCCTTTTGTGGAGGCACTTTTAATCAGCACCAAAGAAACCCATCTCACCTAGATGGTTTTCTTGGTCAAATGCACAGTCAATCCCCCAAAGCGGATCCCCACACGACCATAAATATAATTAACCTTAAAAACATGTACCAAAAACCTGGAGGATGGACTGACCTTATGCCCAGTGAAAACAGGGCAATTGACCAGTTGGTCTCCCTGTTAGAGGAGAGTGACTGCTGATTTGATCGACCGCATCGATCTACCTCAGGTGCTCTCTCTATCCCAAGAAGCCATAGCAGGGACCACTAAAGACACCCCCTCAGGATCCAAATTGAAGAAAAAATCTTCATTATTTCCACCCCCAAGTTCCAATCCCAATATCGCTGCATTTTTATGGTTGGTCAATGGTGACATTGACAAACTCCATGTTAACCCTCCTAGGACAACCAATATTAGTTTTTCTGAAAAGCAGGCTTTAAAATCTTTAAGTGACAATACCTCTGTCATAATCAAACCTGCAGACAAAGGGGGGAACATTGTCCTTATGGACAATCTACAGTATCACGTACCTGGCAGAAGAGCCTGAATGGACGAGCAAGGCCTCCCTTACCACTCTGACTTAGGGCCCCTGATAGAGCAAACAGAAGGCACCAAAGTACAGAGTCGCACGAGTGCCAGAAAGTCCTTGGTGGCAGCAGGGTGGCTGGTCCCGATCGTGCTGGAGAAGACACAGGAAAGCTTCAGCAGAAGACCAGCAGGTGGCAGCAGGTGCAGATGACAGCAGCAAGTAGCGAAGTCAGGCAAGCAGGGTCATACACGGCAGGTCAAATCGGATACTGGGTGCAGGCAGGATCGAAGTCAGGAACAAGCCGGGTCAAGCCAGATCAGCAGTGCAGGTGCCAGGGAGGAAACCGTAGGTTGGTCACTGGACAAGCCGAGGTCGGTACAGGCAGTGTTCAAGGGGAGGTTTAAAGACGAGCCAGGTAGACAGCAGGAATCAGGATACAGGTTCACAGGATACTGGATACTCAGGAGCTTAAGACAAAGCAGCACCAGACCAGGTACTGACTGGACTTAAATAGATTGCTTGGCACCAACGTGGGTGCGCGCGCTGGTGCATGCGGGTGCGCGCAAGTGCCGATCGTGCATGACGGCTGCTGTTTGCGCTCCTGTTCGCACATGCGCACATCTATTCGCCGAAGCCCAGTTTCTGTGTGCAACAGGAATACGCATTCTTCTGTGCCTTAGAAGTCTTCTGGGGGAACGAGGCTGTCTGCTGATGGGTGCATCCTGACATACAGTATGTTGCCATGTGTTACAAAATCTTAAAAAAGAAAAAAATGGTATAGAAAGCTAACCCCTGATATAGTTCAAAAATTTAATTTGGAGTATTACCAATTAGTGGATCAGGCCTACTCCAATAATATCATCAACAAAACCACATGGGACTACATCAGAACAACTTTTTCCAAAGTACCGACCATCTATTCATTGCCTAAGGTCCATAAGGAAGTACACAATACCGCAGGTAGACCAATCATATCTGGTAGGGGGTCCCTCAGTGAGAATGCCAGTCGGCTCATAGACAAGCACCTAAAACCACATGTAGCCTGTTTACAGTCCTACGTCAAGGACACGATCCACTTCCTTAGAATCATCGAGAATATCATGATTCCCGAAGGGGCTTATCTTGTCACCATAGATGTGGAGGCGCTTTACAGCTCCATCCCCCACCACAAGGGGGTGGCAGCTGTGAGGCACACCATTTTCCAGTGCAGTGATGTGGACTAGGGATATAATGAATTCATCTTGTCACTCCTTGAGTACATCTTACACCATAATGTCTTCACATTCAATGGCTCCCACTACCTCCAGGTGCAGGGGGTAGTGATGGGTACCTGCTGTGCCCCGTCCTATGCCAACCTGTACCTGGGGGAGTGGGAGAACATGTTCCTGAATGATGAAGCCCTGTCGATGTACACAGACCACCTTCTAGTGTGGTTTAGGTACATCAACGACATTTTTACTATTTGGGATGGCCCTCTGGAGTTGCTTAATCAATGCCTGGCAAGAATGAATAGCAATGAATGCTTTCACCATGTCTTCCGATACAAGCACTATCTTGTTTCTCGATGTGCAGGTTTCGAGGAACACTGATGGCACACTCAGCAGCAGCCTTTACCGCAAAACTAGCGCAGGCAACAAAAAATTCTGCACGCCTCTAGCTTCCACCCGGAGACCTTGATAAGGTCCATACCATACAGCCAATATTTAAGGGTGAGATGCAACTGTACAAATGATGAGGTTTTTTTACTTGAGGCAGGTAAATTGCATGATAGGCTGCTGTTGATTGGCTATTCCAACACATAATTAAAAAAGGCATTCCGACGGCCACTACCCGAACCAGACAGAATCTTCTTTACTCCCAGCAGCACACCAAGTCAGATAACTCTTTGAGAATTGTAACCAAGTACTGTAACCGACACACTGAAATTCAGGAAAATTGTTTCAAAATATTGGCATACCCTCACGATGGACCCCAACCTATGACAATTGCTGCCAGAGGCACCCCTCTTCACCTTTAGAAGAGCAACTTCGATTGCCTCTAAATTGGTTAAGAGTGAATACAGGGGAGAGAGAGAGGTGGTTCACTGTAAGTATAGGGGCACCTATATGTGTGGTGCGTGTGGCTATGGTAGATACATGGACACCAGCAGGAGTCCAATTCTACCTAATGGTCAAATCCTCAAACCTCGACATTTTGCGAACTGCCAAACCTTTGGGGTCATCTACCTTCTCAAATGTAATTGCGGGTGCTTTTACATCGGGAAGACCAAGCTTCCCTTTTGGAAAAGAGCATACCGACACATTCACAGTATGCAGGTCTGCAACCCAGACCTGCCTTTGGGGAGGCACACCACCCTGGTTCATTCAAGGGTCTTCCCCAAGATCAAATTTTTGATCCTGGACCGCATCCACTCCAGTTTGAGAGGACGAGATTGGAATAAAAGTCTCCTCCAACTCGAACTGCGGTGGATATACAATTTGAAGGCTACTCGCCCCCCTGGGTTAAATGATGCAGTTTGCCTTAGGCCCTTTTTGGAGGGCTTCAAATCGGGAGGAATGGAAAAGTAACAGAATACATCAGGTCTGTGCCTCCCTTCTCTCTCTCCCCTTGTTTACGTACCGGTTCAGATATGCCTCTCTTTCCTTGCGTATAGTCACCTTTTCTCTTTCCCTGATCCCCTCTGCCTGTCTTCATTTTGTTATTTTATTATTTTATCTGTCTATATATCCGAGTCCTGTGATGCCTGTACATTATCAGCCTTTACTCCCTGGCTGGTCCCTTTTGGTCTTCGTTTCCCTTTTTCTTTGTTATTTTTTGTGCTCAAATATTGTCAGGACCTTGGTGTGGGGTCTCCTGCTGGTCCCCTCCTTTTGATACAATATACCATTTACTGGGCCCAATTGGCTGTTTGATATGTGGGACTTTTTACTTATGATTTTTTATTTTTCATTTTTTTCCCCATATCCACTTTTTGATTTCAAAGCATTATTATTTTTCTTTTTTCAGGCTTTATTATACTCTGGCACCTGTTTCATGTGCACCCGGCACGGCCCAGGGATGTGGGTTCCACTCCATTGCGGACACCCCCTCCCATTGGTATCCATGGCGATCTCCGTCATGAGATATTCTTGCCACGCCGGTGGGACGTCACTGCTTCGTGCCCCCCCGCGGCACTTTTGCATGACGTCAGCACGTGCGCCGTCCGACCGGCTCGATTCCTCTGCTGCCCAAGCGGCGCATGCGGGTGGCGTCCTCTGCGCCTGCGCCATGTGGAGGCACGGTGCAGTGGCGACTCAGGGGGCCTGCCCATGGAGGTGTGGTCGAGAGGAGATTACACTCAGCTGTTCGGTATTACGCGGAACAGCTGAGTGCGGGGGGTTCTATTTACACCACTCAGTCAGTACAGGTCAGGTAGGGCCAGGGGCATGACATTCTTTGGAGGAGTCTGTGTTTGGAATTTCAGTTTTTTGGGTAAGCCACACTATTTACCTGTCTTTTTTGTACATTGATGGTTATCTTTTGGTGATATACCAGCTCGCACAGTCATAAGTCCCCTGCCTTTTACACATACACTGTTGGGTGCTTTTTATTCTTCAACAGCATTCCCACCAGACAGCGGTTAGCATGGGTTTTAGGATGCACAGGTGTACTGACAGGGTGGATAAATATGTAGGTAGCGTGTAGGACAGCCCATTCATTTCAATGGGCTTCTCTATGTGCTACAAATGCGGAAAAAAGTCCCAAACCCTTTTTCAAAATCACACGGTGCAAAGGCTCACGTCAGCAGATGCGTGAGCATGTCATTAACAATTAATGGTACTACTGTGTATCTGCTAAAGGGCAGCACATTTCTGTGAATTTGCATGCGTTCCTGACACACACAAATGTGAACGCAGGCTAAATGTCTTAGTTACATTGGTGTAAATCTTCTCATTACATTGGTGCTTGGTGTAGAATCCTTTCATTTACACTAATGGTCAGTGTGAATGTCCCTCTTACATTTGTGGTCAGTGTAAATCCCTCCTTAGATTGGTGGTTACTGTGAATGCTTCTATTGCATTAGTGGTCAGTGTAAACCCCTATTACATTAGTGGTTAGTGTAAGCTCCTATTACATTAGTGGTCAGTGTAAACCCCTATTAGTAAACTGCTCTTTATATTGGTAGTCGGTAACTTTTTTTTTTTTTAACCCCTCACCCTCATGTACAATCACTAGACCCAGCTGCAGCTGAAGAATTTAATTAATGGAGTCATTTAGCAAATCCTCCTTCTCTCCTTTCTCCGTTGGTAGAAGAAGTGGGCCTACCAATGTAAACAGTTATGCCCCGTACACAGGGTCGGATTTTCCGATGGAAAATGTCCGATCGGAACGTGTTGTCGGAAATTCCGACCATGTGTGGGCTCCATCGGACATTTTCCATCGGATTTTCCGACACACAAAGTTGGAGAGCAGGAGATAAAATTTTCCGACAACAAAATCCGTTGTCGGAAATTCTGATTGTGTGTACACAAATCTGACGGACAAAGTGCCACGCATGCTCAGAATAAATAAAGAGATGAAAGCTATTGGCCACTGCCCCGTTTATAGTCCCGACGTACGTGTTTTACGTCACCGCGTTTAGAACGATCGGATTTTCCGACAACTTTGTGTGACCGTGTGTATGCAAGACAAGTTTGAGCCAACATCCGTCGGAAAAAATCCTAGGATTTTGTTGTCGGAATGTCCGAACAAAGTCCGACCGTGTGTACGGGGCATTACACTGCTTACATTAGTAATCACTGCTGTCTGCAGTTTATCACAGTGATTACATAGCATAAAGCTGCTCCAATTGGTTCTGTGCCTTTATCTGATTCCAGAAGGAGCCACAGGTGTGAGTCTACTGGGTACATGCACACAGTGAAAGTAAATGGATGTACAAGTACATTCACCCACTCTAGTAAGGGTGCTGTGGAGCTACTTAGTTATAACAGCCAGAAGTAAGATGGTTAAAGAAGGAGATCATCAAAAGAAGTGTTTATATTTCCCAGTACAATTCCCAGTACAAGCTTTCTTTAATGGATACATGTTTCTTTTGAAGAATACATCACAAATCCAAGCAAGACCTCTACTTTTAACCATACTGTATGACTGTATAGATATAGAAATTGTTTATTCAAGTGGCATTAGCTAGCTCCAGTTCTTGGAAGAAACAGATGAAAACATATCTGCCGTAAAATGTTAACATAAACTAATATCTTTAGCACAGATAATAAAACATGACATTGGGGATAAGAAAAATTATTCGAATGCCAATTGACAGGAGACAGAGAAACCCGCAGCTTGATCTTTAAAGACATTACAGTTATAACTCTATTCTATATTAAAAAATAGAAATAACACAGGTACTTTGCACTTCAGCAATATTTTTAACTTTGGTACTTTTTAGACATGATCATTTTTTTTTTTTTTTAGTTTTGGATTATTGGAGGGTAACAATCCCTTCCAGGTTATTTAATTGCTGTCTGTGTAACATCGAAGAAAAATTTGCCTTTACTACCTTTTACAGAGATAAAACAGAATCTTAGAGAAAATTACCGAAAGTAATTATAATTCCCCTCTTAGACAGTTTTATTTATCACAGGTGTCCCTATTGAAATATTTTCCATTACCTCATGTTCTGGGGGCAACCCCTAAATCCTTGATTTCCCTTTACTTTCTTCCACAGTGACAATGGTCACCAGTAAAAATAAAGGGGTAAATCTCCTCAGGAGGAGAAACCCAAAAAAAAAAAAAACAGAGATTATAACCCTTGCCCACTCTCCCCAAAACAAAGATTTTGCCTAGAAAAAAGCTTACAAGCAATAGTACAGTACAGTAACTGACTAAGTGCAGAGACATTATTAAAAAAGCTGTTAAAGGAGAGAGTCTTGTCCTGTGTATGTGAGGTAGGGATGAGCTTTCTGTTCGGGTCGAACATGAGTTCGACTCGAACATTGGCTGTTCGCCCGTTCGTTGAAAACTGAACATTATGGGCCGCTCATGCCAAATTCGAGCAGCGTGTAACGGCCCATAATGCACTGCGGGAGTGCAGTGCATTGCTGTATGATGATTGGCCAGAGCATGCACCATGACCTGCATGCTTTGGCCAATCACAGTGCCCTCAGCTAAAAGAACCATAATTGGCCAAAGGCAGGGTGCCTTTTGCCAATCATGGCTCAGGGGGACTAAGTCCACGCCCCACACTATATAAGGCCGCCTGCACGTCAGCCTCGTGTAGTGTGTCGTTGGTGTGGACGGAGAGAGAGTATCATTTAGATTGAGCAGGCAGGCAGGCAGATTATTCTGTTAGCTGCAGTGTATTTAATTTAATATATATATATATATATATATATATATATATATATATATATATATATATATATTACATATATCCACTGTATCCAGTTTAGCTAGATCTGACTGCAGTCTGTTCCTGGTGCACTGTTTCTAATATACTTCAGGCAGGCAGGTAATTCAGTTAGCTGCAGTGTATTTAATATATATATATATATATATATATATATATAGATAGATAGATAGATAGATAGATAGATAGATAGATAGATAGATAGATAGATAGATAGATAGATAGATAGAGAGAGAGGGAGAGAGAGAGAGAGAAAGAGAGAGAGAGAGAGATATCCACTGTATTCAGTTTAACTAGATCTGACTGCAGTCTGTTCCTGGTGCACTGTTTCTAATATACTTCAGGCAGGCAGGTAATTCAGTTAGCTGCAGTGTATTTAATATATATATATATATATATATATATATATAGATAGATAGATAGATAGATAGATAGATAGATAGATAGATAGATAGATAGATAGATAGATAGAGAGAGAGGGAGAGAGAGAGAGAGAAAGAGAGAGAGAGAGAGATATCCACTGTATTCAGTTTAACTAGATCTGACTGCAGTCCGTTCCTGGTGTACTGTTTCTAATATACTTCAGGCAGGCAGGTGATTCAGTTAGCTGCAGTGTATTTTATATATATTTACAGAATACAGATAGTCTTATATATATATATATATATATATAAGGAGAGAGTCTTGTCCTGTGTATGTGAGGTAGGGATGAGCTTTCTGTTCGGGTCGAACATGAGTTCGACTCGAACATTGGCTGTTCGCCCGTTCGTTGAAAACTGAACATTATGTATATATATGTATATGTATATATATATATATATATATATATATATATATATATATATATATATATATGTATATATATATATATATATATTCACTGTATCCAGTTTAGCTATATCTGACTGCAGGCCATTCCTGGTGTACTGTTTCTAATATACTTCAGGCAGTGTGCACAGTATACAGTGCTGTTGCACCCATAGTGCAGTTGCTCATACTTTTCTGGTGGTCAATACAGTACACCCATAGTTGGTATTAAACTTCTGTTGGTGTACACAGTACCGTGCATCCCTGGTGCAGTTGCTACTACTTTCCTGGTGGTGTACAAAATACATACAGTGTACCAATAGTTGTTATTATACTTCTGTTGGTGTACACAGTACCGTGCATCCATAGTGCAGTTGCTACTACTTTCCTGGTGGTGTACACAATGCATACAGTGCACCCATAGTTGTTATTACACTTCTGTTAGTGTACTCAGTACCGTGCACCCCTAGTGCAGTTGCTACTACTTTCCTGGTGGTGTGCACAATACATACAGTGTACCCATAGTTGTTATTACACTTCTGTTTGTGTACACAGTACCGTGCACCCCTAGTGCAGTTGCTATTACTTTCCTGGTGGTGTACACAATACATATAGTGCACCCATAGTTGTTATTACACTTCTGTTTGTGTACACAGTACCGTGCACCCCTAGTGCAGTTGCTACTACTTTCCTGGTGGTGTACACGGTACACAATACAGTGTAGTGTTTTTTTGCTAAACAAAATTTACAGCATGTCCTGAAGGCCACCAAGGAGAGGCAGACACTCACAGGCCACTAAAAGAGGGCAGGCAGGCTCAGGGTCTACAGTCGACAGTGCTGGTCGTGGACACGGTGCATCCTCAGCGTGTGGCCGTGGGGCACGCTTGTCCTTTTTTCCTGCAGCTGGCCGTCTTCCCTAGCCCCACCATCATGCATGGAGGCGTCACCCAAAATATTCGACCACAGTGTCGGGTACATGCTGCAGGAGGATGCACAGCGATTTGAAGGCTCTGTTGATGGTACCCAGGTTGAGGAAGGGAGTAACGTCAGCCTAGAGAGAGGGGGTGCCCAAGAAGGTCAAGAAACTGGCAGTCATGTTCCCCCAGCTGCAGCATACTGCCAAGTTTGCTCCAGTGATGAGGAAGGAGGGGATAATGAGGTCACTGACTCAACTTGGGTGCCTGATAGAAGAGAGGAGGAGGAGAAGGGGGAGGCACATCTCCAATGAGGTAGGATGTCTCCAGGCGGCAGCTCAAGGGCAGCCACCCTATTGCATCACACCGCAGAGCTAAGCAGGTGCGAGGACCCGCATATTTTGAAAAGTTCTTTGGTGTAGGCCTTTTTTGACACATGTGCAGCAGATCGCACCATTGCTGTTTGCAACATATGTCTGAAGCGTATCAAGTGTGGCCAAAACAGCAGCCACTTGGGGACCGCATGCTTGACCAGACATATGATGACCTCCCATGTAGTCCGTTGGCAACAGCACTTAATAGACCCACATCAAAGAACAAGGCAGACCTCTCCTTGCTCCTCATCAACTGGGATCTCCAACTCCACTATACCTCCAGTCCTCTCAGAAACCTGCACTGAGAGGAATGAAGGTATAGAAATAGGCGTCCCAAGTACTTGCGGCCAATCTGCTAGCGGTACACCAACATTGGATTTTATCAGGCAAATTTCCCTACCCCAATTGCTAAACCATCGAAATAAATTAAGTCCCAGCCATCCACATGCTCAGCGTCTGAATGCTAGCTTGGCCAAATTGCTAGCACTGCAACAGCTTCCTTTTTAGCTGGTAGACTCTGCCCCCTTTTGTGAACTTGTGGAATGCGCTGTACCTCAGTGGCAGGTTCACAAATGCCATTTCTTTTCATGGAAGGCCATTCCGGCTCTCTACCAGCATGTGGAAGGCAATGTCTTGCCCTCGTTGGACAGGGCGGTCAGCAGTAAGGTGTATATTACCGCTGAATCATGGTCCAGCAGGCATGGACAGGGACTTTACCTTTCTTTCACGGCGCACTGGGTAACTCTACTGGCAGCTGTGAAGGATGCAGGACAGGGTTCAGTATTGTTGGAGCTTGTTCCACCACCACGCCTCCAAAATGCTAGATGTGGTGATTCTGCCACAGCTCTCTCCTCCACCCCTCCTCCTCTTCTATGGCCTCTTCCTCTGCAGATTTGTCCTGTGAACCAGCGGTGCTCCATAGGCGTTCAAGGGGCTACGCAAGCACTCAGGCAAAAAGATGCCATGCGGTGCTTGAGTTGGTCTGCTTAGGGGACAGGAGCCACACTGGGGCAGAGATTCTGTCACCTCTGCAGGGGCAGGCTTAGAGGTGGTTGATGCCACGCCAGCTTCAGCCAGGAATGGTTGTATGCGACAATGGCACCATCCTCCATGTTTCCTGTTTGGCTCACATCCTGAATTTGGTGGTACAGCAGTTCTTGAGCAGGTACCTGGGCTTACAGGATCTCCTGAGGCAGGCCAGGAAAGTCTGTGGTCATTTCCGCCGATCATATAATGCCAGTGCTCGGCTGGCTGACATTCAAAGAGAATGCAACCTGCCCAAGAACCGCCCCATTTGTGACATGCCCACCAGGTGGAACTCAACGTTGGCAATGCTGTAGAAGCTGCACACACAGCAGAGGGGCATCAATGAGTACCTGTGTGAGTATGGCACCAGGACAGGGTCAGGGGAGCTTGGCTTTTTTTCGCCACGCCAGTGGCTACTGAACAAGGATGCATGCACTGTCCTGTCACCATTTGAGGAGGCCACGAGGATGATGAGTAGTGACAGTGCATGCATCAGTGATACTGTCCCTCTTGTCTTCCTGTTGGAGCACACGCTTCGTGGAATAATGGACAGGGCACTTGAGGCAGAACAGCGGGAGGAAGTGGAGGACTTTTTTACCTCTCAATGCCCCCTTTATACGGATACTAGTATTTCTGCAGGCCCGCCGATCACACAGGAAGAAGGGGAGGAGGAGGATTGTGTCAGCATGGAGGTGGAGGATAACACTCAGCATCAGCAGCAGTATTCAAGGGGTAGTTTGCAATCCCCAGAAACCCATGGAGTTGTACTTGGCTGGGAGGAGGTGGTTGAGGATCATGTAATCCTTAGTGACCCAGAGGACTCAGGATCGAATGCCTCCGAAACGCTGCATGGCCTCCCTGATCCTGCAAAGCCTGCGAAAGGACCCTAGGATTCTTGGTATCAAGGAGAGGGATCATTACTGGCTGGCAACCCTTCTTGATCCACGTAAGGGTAAGGTTGCAGAACTTATCCAGCCTTCGTAGAGGTAGCAGAGGATGAAACATCTTCAGGAGGCCTTGCAGAAAGGTTTGTGCAATGCGTTTCCAGAGCCTAGGAGGTTACAATTTCCTGGTGCTGGACAACGTGTTGCTGAGGCTTCGCTCAGTCACAGAAAGTGCGGTGGAGAAGGTGGCTGGCTGATCGATGCCTTCAGGCAATTCTTCAGTCCTCAGCGCCCAGGTCTGATCACTTCCAGCAACCATCACCAGCATCTGAATTACATGGTGCAGGAATATCTAAGGGCAAGATCAGACTTGAAGACCTTTCCACCAGAACATCCACTGGGTTACTGGGTCTTGAGGATGGACCACTGGCCGGAGCTTGCTCAATATGCAATTGAGCTACTGGCCTGTCCTGCATCCAGCGTTCTTTCTGAACACACATTCAGTGCTGCTGGAGGCTTTGTAACCGATCAAAGAGTGCGCCTGTCTGCAGACTCTGTTGATTGGCTCACATTCA
The DNA here is from genome assembly GCF_042186555.1 of Aquarana catesbeiana. NCBI lineage: Eukaryota > Metazoa > Chordata > Amphibia > Anura > Ranidae > Aquarana > Aquarana catesbeiana. The sequence goes on from NC_133331.1 coordinate 115,278,689, forward strand.
TAAAAATGAATCAGTCTTGGATCACCAGCTACCAAGCTGATGTAACCAAATGATTTTTCTTTGGATTTTGGATCCTTTGAAGACTGCATATGCTGAATGACTATCCCATTATGCTGAGTGACTATCCTATTCCTCCTCAATTTTCATGATGATAGCTTCTAAGAATATTTTTGGTTCAGGGCACCACCACCACTACCTAAGGCCCATTTTTCTGCGCCTGTTTAACAGGGGCGTGTAATTACAATTTTTGATCAAATATTTAACAACAGGGCTCGTTCCTGCGCTCAACAAGAGTATCTGTGAGGGGTTGCAGTGTTGTGGCACCACCACCACTGCCTAACGCCCAATTTTTTTGCCCCTGTTTAACAGGGGCATGTAATTACAATTTTTGATCAAATATTTAACAGCAGGGCTCGTTCCTGCGCTCAACAAGAGTATCTGTGAGGGATTGCAGTGTTGTTGCACCACCACCACTGCCTAAGGCCCAATTTTTCTGCCCCTGTTTAACAGGTGCACGTAAATTACAATTTTTAATCTAATATTTCACAGCAGGCCCTGTTCCTGCGCTCAACAAAAGTATCTGTGAGTCTTTACAGTGTTGTGCCACCACCACCACCACCACCACTGCCTAAGGCCCAATTTTTCTGCCCCTGTTTAACAGGGGCATGTAATTACAATTCTTGATATAATATTTCACAGCAGGAACCATTCCAGCACCCACCAAGAGTAACTGTGAGGGCTTACAGTGTTCTGGTACCACCAACACCCAAGGCCCAATTTTCTGCAGAGTGTATAGGGCAGGTTGTATAGTATATACAGGCGGTCCCCTATTTTCAAACATCCGACTTACAAACGACTCCTACTTAGAAATGGAGGGAGACAACAGGAAGTGAGAGGAAATCTACCCCTAGGAAAGGAAATTCTCTCCTGTAAGAGTTAATATGGGAAAAAGTTTATGTGTAGGGTTGGGGTAAACGCAAAATACTAATACTTCTACAGAGGCACCATCCCGTGAAGATATGCAACTATGTTTAAAAAAATATATGGAACTGGATGGGACTTTAATTGTGCCTCTGAGAAGTATAAATGGATGAAAAACAATTTATGAAAATATACACAATTTTATTTAATATAAAAACAGTTGAAAATACATTACACTTTTGGACAATTAAGTTAGAATTCGGGGTGTGCAAATCCCCAACATTAAACAGAGATGTGGCCTATGCGTTTCGCAGACAGTGCCGCTTCATCAGGGCCTTGAAGTTAGCACAGTATGACGTTGTGTGAATTTTACAGATAAAACAAACAAAGCAAATTATGGTGGAAAATAAGTATTTGGTCACCTACAAACAAGTAAGATTTCTGGCTCTCATAGACCTGTATCTTCTTCTTTAAGAGGCTCCTCTGTCCTCCACTCATTACCTGTATTAATGGCACCTGTTTGAACTTCAGTATAAAAGACACCTGTCCACAACCTCAAACAGTCACACTCCAAACTCCACTATGGTGAAGAGCTGTCGAAGGACACCAGAAATAAAATTGTAGACCTGCACCAGGCCGGGAAGACTGAATCTGCAATAGGCAAGTAGCTTGGTGTGAAGAATTTATCTGCGGGAGCAAAAATTGGAAAATGGAAGACATACAAGACCACTGATAATCTCCCTCGATCTGCGGCTCCACGCAAGATCTCACCCTGTGGGGTCAAAATGATCACAAGAATGGTGAGCAAAAATCCCAGAACCACATAGGGGGACCTAGTGAATGATCTGCAGAGAGCTGGGACTAACATAACAAAGGCTACCATCAGTAACACGCTACGCCGCCAGGGACTCAGATTCTGCAGTGCCAGATGTGTTCCCCTGCTTAAGCCAGTACATGTCCAGGGCCATCTGAGGTTTGCTAGAGAGCATTTGGATGATCCAGAAGAGGACTGTCATATGGTCAGATGAAACCAAAGTAGAACTGTTTGGTAGAAACACAACTCGTCGTGTTTGGAGGAGAGAGAATACTGAGTTGCAACCAAAGAACACCATACCTACTGTGAAGCATGGGGGTGGCAACATCATGCTTTGGGGCTGTTTCTCTGCAAAGGGAACAGGACGACTGATCAGTGTACATGAAAGAATGAATGGGGCCATGTATCGTGAGATTTTGAGTGCAAACCTCCTCCCATCAGCAAGGGCATTGAGGATGAAACGTGGCTGGGTCTTTCAGCATGACAATGATCCCAAACACACTGCCCGGGCAATGAAGGAGTGGCTTCGTAAGAAGCATTTCAAGGTCCCGGAGTGGCCTAGTTAGTCTTCAGATCTCAACACCATAGAAAACCTTTGGAGGGAGTTGAAAGTCTGTGTTGCCCAGCGACAACTACAAAACATCACTACTCTAGAGGAGATCTGTATGGAGGAATGGGCCAACATACAAGCAACAGTGTGTGACAACCTTGTGAAGACTTACAGAAAACGTTTGACCTCTGTCATTGCCAACAAAGGATATATAACAAAGTGTTGAGAAGAACTTTTGATATTAACAAAATATTTATTTTCCACCATAATTTGCAAATAAATTCTTTCAAAAATCAGACAATGTGATTGTCTGGATTTGTTTCCATATTTTGTCTCTCATAGTTGAGGTTGAGGTATACCTATGATGACAATTACAGGCCTCTCTCATCTTTTTAAGTGGGAGAACTTGCACAATTGGTGGCTGACTAAATACTTTTTTGCCCCACTGTATACAGATATTCATACATAGAGTTTTACATGGGTATGTCATTATAAATGTTTAACAATAAAACTTGAATATTTGTGAGACATTGAACAGATAAATATAGCTGCATTTTCAAACCATTGGGGATATGTAGCGATGCTTGTCACACGTGAGGTGTAAGAAGCAAAAAGAGTAAATTTCATGTTGTTAAATGTCTAGACATGTGACACTGTAGTGTGGAATTGTATAAAATTGTGTATATATGTAGATAGTGGTGCTTTATAAAAACATTATAATAAATAAATGCAGCACTGAGTGAAATGAAAAAATGGGTGGGCTAATACTCCATGAATGTATATGTTGTGTGTAATAGCAAATAGTTCAACATAGTAGTGATTGAACGGTACAACAGATAAAGTGAACCAATATACGCTAATGATTGGAGGCAGTGTCCGTAAAAAGGGTTTTTTTTCCATGTAAAAAGTGTAATGTATGTATGCACAATTTATGTTACCTCTACCATTTACAGTATGAGACATTTCACCACGTGTACCACTCGCTATGTAGTATATCTCATCACGTGTCCCTGCAACAAACAGTACGTGGGCCGTACTATAAGAGCGTTTAGTACACGTTTGAATGAGCATATTACTTCTATCAAATTGGGCCGCACAAATCACAGTGTCCCTCGCCATATCGTACAGTTTCATGATAAAAACCCGAGGAGCACTATGTTTCAAGTTATCGATAAATATGTCCCACACTGGAGGGGAGGCCCACGTACTAAAGGAGTATCTAAACCTGAAACTTTCTGGATTTACCAGCTAAAGAGCTACTCCCCCTATGGGTTAAATGTTGAATGGGACATAAATGCGTTTATAAATAAGTCTTAATTAGTAGCGATCTCTCCGTCCCTGCCAGAGTCGATGCTTTATCCATCTATGTCTTAACCAACCTGTCATGTGACCCGGTTTGCGACTACGTTTGAACTTCTGGAACTATATGGCAGGCAAGACATGCATTCTTTTTTGCACTGTTAGGACATGGCCAACGTGGAGGACTCATAGGCCAATTATTATGTACGTCCAGATTTGAGGGTTTTTCTTTTCTTTTTCCTTTTTTCCCACTTTTTTTATACAAGTAAATGTTTTGACACAGCTCTGTAGGTGCATATATAAAGGAAAAATAATTTTTTCACATACACATGGCTTATACCCTGACGGGAAGCTTTTAGGGACTCCTTAATGACCTTAGGACTCACCTGTAACTGTATGTTTTATATGTATTATACGGATTCACATTACAATGTCCATTGGTTGTTTACAGTGTACAGATACCAGCACTAGACCAAAATTGTTTTCTGTACTATGCATATATTTTTATAATTATTTTTTTATTTATTTTTATTTTTTTTCACCTTTTTTGGTCAAGAAAAATTTTTAGTTTTTCATGATCCGTTTTGATTGGCTGGCACCGTCACATGCCCCTGTGACGACGATCACCAACACAGAGTTTCCTTCTGATTGGCTGGTGTGTCTGCCGTATAGCGGCACACACAGCTGATTGCCATTTCATTATTTTACTGCTGTATATGTTAGCGTGGTACCAGGCACAAGGTTGTATGCCCCAGTAGAAGGACTATGGTCCGAAACATGTCGGGTCGCTGAAGCCGTCTGTCTGTTACCACGCGATTTTATCTTTTTAACTCTTTGTGATCATGATTTTTTACCTTTTGTACCTGCTGTTTACAAAGGAAAACTTTCTCCTTTTTTGTGGCTTTCAATAAACCTTATACAATTGATTCATGCACTATGTGGAGACCTTTTTCTTTCTCCTTATGAACCAATATTTGGTGCGGTGAAAGCTGTATCCTGTGATAACTGCCTGCTAGCTGTGAAGAGGAATCCATCCATCCGTTGGTGATCGAAGTACTATCCACATCCACGGTTGCCCCAGATGGGACCTTCGGAACCTATTACCAATGCTTCCCAACACGCACTTCTAGGATCGGTTGATCCATATGCCTGAATGACACTCCGCCGTATGGTGAGCGTGTCCACCCTGTCTGGTAAGTGCATTTACCCCTTCCATTCACGTGTGGACTCTGAGTGCACGAAGACCATTCACCTGATCAAATATCACTTTTATATATATATTTTTTCTTCATATCACTGAAAATATCACATTGCTTTTATTGATGAACTTTTTTTATGGACACTGCCTCCAATCATTGGATATATTGGTTCACTTCACCTGTTGTACCGTTCAATCACTACTACGTTGAACTATTTGCTATTACACACAACATATATATTCATGGAGTATTAGCCCACCCATTTTTTCTTTTCAAAATTTTAGCGCAACGTTATTCTAGTTCCTTTTTTCTTTATAAAAACATGTCTCCCACTCACTCGGAAACTGTAATCAGAGGACACCGGCTCGGCGGGGCACTGTTAGGCCTGGGTGCTCATGGGAATACTCCACCTCACCACTCCATAAACCGGGAGGAAAGGGTAGGCCCCTATGCATGCAGATGAAAAGGTATAGTAAGCCAAAGGATTAAAGTGAGGGCCTCCAAAAGTGGAGGTATCCAAAGTGACTAAAACACTGAGGAAAAAAGGGAAACGGAATAAGTGTGTGGGGAGTAACAGGAGAAAGGAGAGAGAAAGTGGGGAAAAAGAAAAGAAAAGAAATGGGTGAAACAAAGACAATGATGAAGTAGAGAAGAGAGAAAGGGGGGGAGGGGGTAGGAGAAGGGGAAAAGGGGGGGAAGGGGGTAGGAAAGGTGTCATGGAACGTCCCACACTCCGCTTGAGTGCTTCCGTCATATACCACTTCCTCCCAGTCTGTATACAGATATCAGATATTCCAACCTCTCTGAGCACAAAACAAGGCGACACTTGCTTGTTGCTCACGTGAACTGTTTTATTTAGAATCAAAATTACAAGACTTTATATGCCGTTGGAACCTCCTCTAACAATACAACTGTAACCTAATTAACATAATTAACATGAGCTAATTAACTAAAAAAATTTACCCAGACCAGATGACAGACTTGTGGGCACCGAGCTTCACACAGTAGTATAAACACAATAGCTGCAGCTCCAATAGGAGTCGTCCCGTCTCCTTCATTGTATAGAGGACAATGTGATCAGCTCATTCAATTAACATAAACACAGGTAGTTGGAGTTGATGACACCAGCATCTCCTCACAGGATGTGTCCCAACAGAATGAATCAGTCTTATCAGCAGGGGGCTGCTGGAGGAATCCCCCCTCCCTCTTCAGGGACACAAATCCTCAGCAAGGAGTCCCCAACAGAATCAAACAACATACAATATATACATATATACACGACTGAGTCCGATTAGTACAGTTCAGACCGGATCTCCAATTCACCCCACAAAGAGCACCGTTCCATTGAAAATCCAGGCCCCATAATCAAAAGGCAAGAGGCTTGCACCCAGTCCTCTCCAACAGCCTCTGTCCCGGCTAGGTATGTCACAAAAGGAAAATGAGGGAAGAGAGAAAATGGGAGACAGGGGAAGGAAGAATGGAAGGGGATGGGGAAATGAAACGTGGAGTGGCAAAGGGAGGGGGAAGGAGAGTGAGGGAAAGAAGGAGGGGGGAGGGGGGAGGAGGGGGAAGGATGGAAAAAGGGAAAGAATGGAGGGGGGGGCAAAAGGGGGTGGGTGAAAAGGGAGGAAAAAGAGAAAAGGAAAGGGAAAAAGGGGGGGAGGGTAAAGGGAAAGGGAGAAGGGGGGAGAGAGGGGGAAAGGGAGAAAGAAACAGTGAGTGGAAGGGAGGGAAAGAAAGAGAAAGGGGGAGGTGGTGGAAGATTGGGAAAGCAGTGACATAGGATGAAAAAAACATACAAACCCTTAAAAATAGGAGTGTTATTGAGGGTGCTGTCCTGAATAAAGAACATAAGCTGGATTATATGGGGAATTGATATGATCCTAGGAGTAAAGAGATTCACTGTACTTGAAAAGTCATTTTCACTCTGATAAGAGGCAGATGTTAAGCTCTAAGTCTTGGAGAGACGATCAGGGAAGAGACATTCCAGGATGGGAAGAAAGATTGAGTTCCCAGCTTGCTGAAGATTCAATTTAAAGAAACAAGAAAATACCTCGCTGCCATAAAAAAACACCCAAAAGCAGCAGTTCAAATTGTGTGATATACACAAAAAACAACAATAAACAAGAAAGTATATAAGTGCATAAAAATCAATTAATGCATAACAAAGTATATGAGTGCATAAAAATCAATTAATGCATAACAAAGTTCATAAGGTAGGAGATCCAAGAAATCTTCCATAAAATTAAGGAAAGTCCCAAGGCATATTCCCTCAATGATTTACAGTGAAAACTTGTTCATAAAGCTTAGGGTTAAACACCACTCATAGTGATCCACCACCACGTGAAATTCACGCTTACCAGAAAGCAAGCTTGTATGTGAACCAAGATCCAAAATGACCAACCAATGATGCAGCTTCTCTGTGTTCAGCGTGGCTAGGGAAGTGCGATGGATAATGGCTCATGAACCAACCCGAACTCAGAATCATGAGGACAAAAGAGAGGTGGCCATAATGTAAATCCGATAAACAGAGGTTTATTTTAAAAAGTATAACACTTACAAAAAAGGAGTAGTTAAAAGAGCAGTTCGTCGGCCGGCATAACAAGCGCCCATTCACATCAAGGTCGCGATGACGTCAGAGCGTCAACCTCCCGACGTACGTTTCGTCTATAACTGACGTCGTCTGGGGAACATCAGTCTGACACACCGCTACACCATCTTGGTAAAGAGCCTCCGGTGGAGGCTCTTTACCACATGATCAGCCAAGTCCAATCACGGCTGATCACGATGTCATAAGGAAGAGCCGTTGACTGGCTTTTTCTCACTCGCGTCTGACAGATGTGAGTAGAGGAGAGCCGATTGGAGGCTCTCCTGATGGGGGGGTTTGCGCTGATTGTTTATCAGCACAGCCCCCCTTTGGATGCTCACACTACACCACCAGGGAAGTCGCCAGGACCACCAGGGAGCAAGGCATCATGTGGATGGCCATGTATGTACCCCATGGCCATCCACATGTGCCCAATGTGTCCAATCTGTGTCAATCAGTGCCCACAAATGGGAACTGACTGGCACCATTTTAAATCAGTGATGCCCAGCAATGCCACCTATCAATGTGATCAGTGCCACCAATCAGTGTCAACAGTGCCACCCATCAGTGTCTATCTGTGCCACCTATCAGTGCCCATCCGTGCCCACCAGTGCCCACCTATCAGTGCCCATCAGTGCCCATCTGTGCCACCTATCAGTGCCACCCATAAGTACCCATCAGTGCCACCCATAAGTGCCCATCAGTGCCGCCTATGAGTGTCCATCAGTGCCGCCTATGAGTGCCCATCAGTGCCGCATACCAGTGCCACCTATCAGTGTCCATCAGTGCCGCCTATCAGTGCCCCTCATCAGTGCCACCTCATTGGTGCCACCTCATCAGTGCCCGTCAGTGCAGCCATGTCAGTGCCCATCGCTGAAGAATAAAACATGCTTATTTACAAACATTTTTAACAGAAACTTTTTAAAAATTTCTGTCTTTTTTTATTTGTTGCGCAAAAAATAAAAACCGCCGAATTGATCAAATACCATTAAAAGAAAGCTCTATTTGTGGGAACAAAATGATAAAAAATGTGTTTGGGTACAGTGTAGCATGACTGTGCAATTGTCATTCAAATTGTGACAGCGCTGAAACCTGAAAATTGGCTTCGGCAGGAAGGTGCCTAAGTGCCTGGTATTGAAGCGGTTAATGTTGGGGATTTGCACACCCCGAATTCTAACTTAATCGTCCAAAAGTGTAATGTATTTTCAACTGTTTTTATATTAAATAAAATTGTGTATATTTTCACAAATTGTTTTTCATTCATTTACACTTCTCAGAGGCGCAATTAAAGTCCTATCCAGTTCCATATATTTTTTGAAACATAGTTGCATAATATGGGAAAAAGGTGTTTCCCCACTGATGCTTTATCACCAATCCTTGTTTCCCTAATAACCCAAAATTTTCAAAATCCAATTGTCATTGGGACAGAAAGTGAGGTGAAATCTTCTGAACAGGGGCACAGACAGCAAAACAAACGTTACAGGGGTGATGATAACCCTTCCCTATGTTATCCAAAAAGCTTAAAAATAGATTTTTTTGGCTGGAGCTACACTTACAAATTGTACCTGTTCCAAATTACAAACAGATTCAACATAAGAACAAACCTACAGTCCCTACCCTGTTTCCCCGAAAATAAGACCTAACATGATTGTCGGCGATGGCTGCAATATAAGCCCTACCCCCCAAATAAGCCCTAGTTAAAGTCCTTGTAGGTCTTATTTTCAGGGTAGGGCTTATTTTTGGGGAAACAGGGTAGGGCTTATTTTGGGGGTAGGGCTTATATTGCAGCCATCACTGACAATCACGCTAGGTCTTATTTTCAGGGAAACAGGGTATCTTGTTTGTAACCCAAGGACCAGCCTGTATACTGCTACTGTTCAGAGTATATAGGGCCTGGGGGCCCCACGCCTTTATTTTTTAAATTTGGGTGTGGGGTTCACCTTAATATCCATACCAGACCCAAAAGGTCTGGTAATGGACTGGGGGGGGGGGCAACATTACATTACAGCCGCAAGCAGTTTTAAATGACTTTTTTCCTTTAGAAATGTCAAAATGTCATTTTGTGCAGGGACTGTTCTAAACACAGGAAAAATGCACCACTTTACAGGCATACTATAGACACCCTCCAGGCACAATATTTAAAGGAATATTACACTTTTATTGTTTCACTGTATGCATTATTAAAATCACTGCTCCCGAAGAAACGTCCATTTTTAAAACTTTTTTTGCATTGATACATGTCCACTGGGGCAGGATCCGGGTCCCCAAACACTTTTTATGACAATAACTTGCATATTAGCCTTTAAAATGAGCACTTTTGATTCTTCACGTTCGAGTCCTATAGATTTTAACGGGGTTCGCGTGTTCGCACAAACTTTTTCGGCTCATCTCTAATGTTAGGCAATGGGAATATTCACAAATTCGTAAATGTTATTATGAAACTTCCTTTTTTGTATTTGTTTAAAATTTTCTGATCTTCTTTTCTTTTCATATAATAAATAAAATAAAATTAAACTAGAAATAAAAAATTATTATAATTATTATTATTAAGTTATTGACTAATTGAAATTACTTCACTGAAGATTTATGGACTTTTTAAAATGGTACGTTTTGTTTCCTAAAATAATTTAGCAGTTGCTTTCCATGTTTTTTATGTGGTCATATTTGTTATATTTAACACAATCACTGGCCCATTCATACAGTGGGTTCATTATCTAGCGCCCCCTGCCACTTTTTCTTTACAAATCCAGTAGACTGTCTACACTTTTTGGTGAACAGATATTTAGTTATTTATTATATATTTAGCGGGAGGTTTGTGTTTTAAAGATGGACATGGTTCGTCCTCAGGCAGGGCAGCATCATGCATGGAGGAGTCAGCTAAACTATTTGAACACAGCATCAGCCACTTGGTTCTGGACGATGCACAGACATTACTTTATTCTGATGTTGGTTCTCATGTAGAGGAAGGGAGTAACATGAGCCTACAAAGAGGGGAGAACACTGATAAACGACAAATTGGCAGTCATGTTTCCCAGAAGGGTGATTTGTTGGTTGTTGCATGTACCAAGTTGTTGTAGGCAAACTCGGCACATGGGAGCAGGGAGAGCCAGTCATTCTGGGAGAAGGAACAGAAGCATCTCAAGTATTGTTCTAGGGTTTTATTCGTGCTCTCAGTTTGCCCGTTACTCTATGGGTGGTAAGCTGAAGATAACCATACCTCGATGGCCAGGCTCTTGCAAAGGCCCTTCCAGAATTTAGATGTAAACTGCACCCCCCTGTCTGAGACAATAATATCTGGAGGCCGTGTAATCTGAAGATCTCCTTGATGAAGGTGTCCACAGTGTCCTTAGTGGTAAGTGTGCCCCTCATGGGCAGGAAGTGCGCCATCTTGGACAGGTCTACCGCTATGAAGATGGTTGTATGTTCCTTAGATGGGGCAAATGCACTAAAAAATCCATGGAGATCTCTTTACAAGGTTGCTCTGGCACTGGTAAAGGTTTTAACAGACCCCGGGCTTTGGAGTTTGATCCCTTGTTGACAGACAATACAGGAGCGCACGTATTGTTTACAGTCTGGTTTGAGAGTGAGCCACCAGAAGGACTGTGAGATGAGTTCGATAGTCTTTTTAACTCCAAAGTGACTGGCTAGCTGGTGGTCGTGAAAGGTTCTTAGGACCTGTGCCTGTTGTGGAACAAAGACCTTGTCTTGGTGTCATACAATCCCCTCCTGGCTTCTTAGTACAGAGGTCTCTAACTCCAGGCATTGGGCTGCTGCTTGCTCCATAGTAGACTGGAGATCCTGTTGAAGCAATAAGAAGTTCTGTTTGGTTAGGATAGTATCGGGTATAGCCTCCTCTGGGGTATTAGGGAACATGTGTGATATTGCATTGGCTTTGCAATTTTTAGATCTCTGTCAGCAAGTGATATGGAACTGGAAGCGAGAAAAGAACAAGGCCCAACGAGCCTGGTAAGGTCTCAACCATTAGGCGGACCGGAGATAATCTAAATTTTATGATCCGTATAGATCATAATAGGATGACTGGCTCCCTCTAGGAGGTACCTCCATTCTTTCAGGGTTGTTTTTATAGCGAGAAGCTCTCGATCCCCCACATCATAATTTCTTTTTTTCTTTTGTTCACCTTGCAGGATGAGAAAGCTATGGGATGGACTAGTGGAGTAGTGCCTTGGGCCCCTGGCGCTGTGACAGAATGGCTCCTGTAGCTATTTCTGAGGCATTGACTTCCAGAACATAGGGTAGTGCAGAGCCAGGGTGCTGAAGGATCGGAGAAAAGTGAACAGGGACTTCAGGGTGTCGAAGGCAACCTGAGCCTCAGAAGACCATTGGAAGCGTACATGCTGGCGGGTTGCTTGGGTAATTGGTGAAATAATGGTGAAGAAGTCATTTATGAATTTCCTATAGAAGTTGGCGAAGACAACAAACCTCTGCATACCCTTCTTATCCATTGGGGCTGGCCAGTCCACAATGGCTTTTGCCTTTCAGGGGTCCATAGTGATCCCTTTGGTAGAAATAATGAGGCCTAAAAAGAGGAAGGTGGCACTGCCCCTTAACTGAAGAGTGACCTTCAGAAGTGTATCACACTTCACATCAGTGAGTGCAAGTGTTAAACTGATCCGCAATAGTGTAATGTATTAAACCACTATAAATGCTTATGATGTTAAATAAACTATAAAGTGAAATGTGCTAATATATTACCAAGTGTGTGACACAGCTTTACCTTGAATGTGCAAAATTAAAAATAAAAACTGTGAATGTTTGAAAAAAATATAAATATATATACTCCTCTAAAAATAATCCTCAAAGAAAATATAATAAACCAAAACAAAGTGCCCTCATGTGAAAAAATGTATAAATGTAGTAAATGATTCCGTCTTTGCGGATCAATTGCAGATCGATTTAACACTTGCACTCACTGATGCCAAGTGTGATACACTTCTGAAGGTCACTCTTCAGTTAAGGGGCAATGCCACCTTCCTCTTTCCCATACCTCTGTATTTTAGTTGCTTCAATTTTTGGAGTTTTTAAGTGGAGGCAGCAGCCCAACATAATCTTAAGCATAGAATCTTATTAATTGTATCCAGGTATTCGAAGTGTCTGAACCAAGTTGGGAACGCTGTTTTCCACTCATCACCCTCTCGGCTGCGGATCAGCTTGTAGTCCCCGCATAGGTCCAGTTTGGTATATGGCAGTGCCCGCAGGAGAGGGAGAAGGACAGATGAACCCTTTTTAAATTGTCATCCAGATACAGACACAGGGCCTCAAGCTCCTTTTCCGAGAGGGGGAATATTCTACCGAATTAACTATTGCCAAAAGTTGAATCACCTCTTACCCCACCTGCAAGGAAACAGGGAGAACCAGGTGAGTAGGTGAGGTTGCAGCCACTTGGGATCTGTGGAGATGGCTTACTGGGACAGATAGGGCAATTGCGGAGGAAGTGGCCCATGCTCCCACAGTATAGGCAGAGATTGGCTCTACTCTCGCTAGCTCATCCTTGAGTAGCTCTGACAGGCCCTGATGGTACTGGTACTTCAACGCCACCTCATTCCAGCCTGTGTCAGCGGACCACTTACAGAAGTCCACCGTATAATCTTCCACCGATCGCCGCCCTTGTTGCAGGTTATGCAGGGCAGATTAAGCGGTGGCCACCCGCTGTGGGTTGAGCCATGGCTTCAAAAAATGTATCCAGGGAATAGATGACGGAGCTCCTTTGCTCCAACAGGCCGTGGGCCCAAGCCTGGGGTTCATCGGGTTAACAGGAACACCACAAAGCCCACCTTATCGGTCTCAATGGAGAAGGTGGCAGTTACAGGGCCAGGTACAATAGACAGGCTTTTTTAAAGGAACGGAACTTCTTTCAGTCCCCAGTAAAGTGCTCAGGGGTTGGCACCCGGGGTTCGGGTGGTGGGACCACTACTATATGGGTAGAGGTGGTGCGTTCCAGTACAGAAGCAGCTGACGCAGCAAAGGCAGAGGGTGAGACTTGATCCAACGGAGCCACTGGTTCTGACAGGTGCTGCAAACGACCTACCAACTGGAAGTAGCCCTCTTGCATTCATTGCACTGCTTGTGTGAGGGCAGAAACTTTTGGCACAGTGCCTCCAAAGGGGATGCACCTCCATTGGTTTCAGACATTATGGCTGGATTATACTGTTAGGTTTGGAGGGGGAGGTCGATTGTCAGAAGGCGCCCCTTGTGGCTAAGTGCAATGTTCCCCTGGGAGTGATACAGGTGGAGCAGTGCCCAAATGTGCATGGTTTGCTAGGTGTTGCTGGTGATGAGCCGCTCACTTGGAGTGAACTGGTAGTTCCTGGGATGACCTGCAGAGCCACTGAGCAAGGGGTGCCGGGCAGAAGACACCAGTAGGGGCAAACTGGTAGCAGGAACTGAAGACAAGCCAGAGTCATACACAAGAGATCAGTCCAGAAATGCCAGAGACGAAGTACAGATGAGGGAGCAGGCAGGAGCATGCAAGCCAGAGGTCAATCAGGAGCAGATCAGAAACAGAAGTCAAAGAAGCCGGGTCGGTAAAGGGGAACAGAATCACGGAAACACAGGAGCACAGGAAACACTGGGAAGCTGACGATAATCCAGAAAGGGGCGGCTCCAACAGCAGGCTTAAATAGACCAGGAAGTACTGGCTACATCAGTCACACTGCACCATAGTGACCATGATTGTCTTGGGCGGAATTGACAGTCCTTCTTTAGCCATTTCCCTGACAGTTTGTTTGGAAGCTGTCAGGACCTGAAGGGAGAATTACAGTTGAGCTCTCGGCTGCAGTCCCAAAAACACTAGTTGGTTAGAAATTTTGAGATTTTTGCCAGAACCTGGTACCAGCGCATTAAAAAGTGTATAATTAGTTTCCAGTGATTTAAAGTTCTGGCAGGATGATTAAGTCAAAGCCTATATATTGTCCCAATTCTTATGCTCCAATTGCACACCAAGGTCTGAGGCCCATGCTTAAGCAGAAGAGGGCAGGGAGGAAGATATGGAGGTAAGGTGTAAATACAGTTTATAAATATTACCGGGGGCATGCGGATCCAAGGAGCAAATGCCCTCAAAGAGGGTCATATGGGTGAGAGAAGAGTGTGTGCGAATACAAAGAGTTATGAAGTGGAATACCTGGAGGTAATGAAACAGTTCAGAGTCTGGGAGCTAGCTGATGTTCCCATAGATCAGAAAAAGGGTTTAATTCTGCTATCTGTAACTATATGGTGCAGGTGTGTTATGCCAAGGCGTGTCCAATGGTTGAATGAAGATGGATCAGAGTAGGCCTGGTAGAAGGAGGGATGCTTAATAAAGAATACCAAGGGGCAGTGAGGAGACATTAATTGAAAAGGACCCTTGAGTTTATCTCATAATGCGAGTGAGTGTGATGTAACATGGCTCTCTATAAACTGCTGTTCTGACCTATGGAGAAAGAGCAAGTTATTGATAGTCATAGTGTCTGTCTCCATGGACTTGACCCCCACCCATAGCAGAACTTCCCTTGTTTTATGGTATAAGTAGGTTGAGACAACTGGGCTGCTTGGTAATACCTAGAGAAATTAGGCACCCCAAGCCACCTGAGAGCTTTCCATGCATCAGTTGGGATCTGGGAATCTTTGGCCTAATTAAGCCCCAAATACACTTATGAATACGGCCTTGGAGGGCACGTAAAAAATGAGAGGGTACCACTACAGGAAGGACTCTTAAAGGTACTAAAATAATTTTGACTGTAGCAATTCAACCCAGCCACGAGACATAAATGGGCTGCCACACTGCAGTATGTAGTTAGGTGGGTTAGCATTGGGGGGTAGTGTGAATCATCTTCTGAAATGCTATCAACTGGGAAAGTCTGTTTCAAACTTTATTTACAGTGGCTAAAGCACAGGTTCAGTAACAGGTTCTTGGGCATCAATAACAGTGCATGCTTTATGAATTTAAAATACAGGTGAATTAGTCATTGTCTGTACAGTCTTTTCTGAACTTTTTTGATCAAAAATGAAAAAAAATACACTGTTGTCAAGGACTGAGGGCAGGCCTAAGAACTTCTGACCTAGAGTATGTAGAGTAAAAAATCCTTTCCACAATATTTATGTTCATATGATCACAAAGGTAACAACTTTACATACACTTATGCCGCATACACACGGTGGGAATTTCCGACAACAAATGTTCGATGTGAGCTTGTTGTCGGAAATTCCGACCGTGTGTAGGCTCCATCGGAAATTTGTTGTCAGAATTTCCGTCAACAAAAATTTGAGAGCTGGTTCTCAAATTTTCCGACAACAAAATCTGTTCTCGTAAATTCCGATCGCGTGTACACAATTCCGACGCACAAAATTCCACGCATGCTCGAAATCAAGCAGAAGAGCCGCACTGGCTATTGAACTTCATTTTTCTCCTCTCGACGTATGTGCTGTATGTCAACGCGTTCTTGACGGTCGGAATTTCCGACAAATTGTGCAACCGTGTGTATGCAAGACAAGTTTGAGCCAACATCTGTCGGAAATAAATCCAGAATTTTGTTGTGGGGATGTCCGATTGTGTGTATGCGGCATTAGTGTAACAAGCTTGATTAGATCTGTACTTTCTGCACTGACAACTTGCTTGCTTAACCAGTATAGCATAGGGGCTTCCTCCTTGCTCTAATACTAGCCATACTTATAAACAATATGTCTACACTACCTGCTGGACTTAATTGCTTAATTGGTACTGCAGCATGGCCACATTTTGGGGTGTCTTTGACATCAACAGAAAGTAAATAAATTATGGTCAATCCAATGGAACAGTATCTCATCAAAAAGAGCTTAGTTGTTGCTTAATTTGGTATGCTGACTGTTGGTGTCACTATATTAGCTGTCTTCTGTAAAGAGGACCTGGGGACTGTGACATGTGTCTTTGGAACAGTCTATATCCTAGTAAGGAGACCCTAATAAAGACTTAAGACATGTTAACTTGAAACCAAATTGATTCACATCCTCTTGATGCCACTGACATCAGGCGGGAAATTATTGTCTACATATATCCTTGTCTCTTTTATTGGAAACTATATTCACCTGTGGGGGTTATGACAGGCATTCTGCCAGGAGTTTACATATCAGCAGGTGGCAATGTTTTTTTTTAGTGGGTAATCAAGCATCAGTCATTGTGACTAATGTGGATATACACCTCTGGGTGATGTGATTGACAATTGATTTACACTGTGGGACTGTGGGGTTTTATTTTAATAAAGGACTTGTCACCAGTGTTTATGTGTTTTTTTTTTCAAATAAAGGATATTTTGTAAGGTGTCAATGTGTTTACTATCTAACTTTTTCTGTTGATGCGTACTATGTTGATGCGTACTATGTACCCCTTACTCATTCATGTGGGTGGGGTGGAAGAGGGTTTCAAGATTATAATACATTCCCCCATTAAGAGTCCCACAACTACAGAGCCAGGTTTGTGGGGAAGAGGCCCTTGACCTTGGGGGACAATGTGCTTTTCCAGGGGGTCCCTCAGTAAGGTATCCTCCCCATGTTTAGGGTACATGCCCATTGTCTGCTTTCCTGGCCAGCCAGGCTGCATGCTCAGATAAGGGTCTGATATGTTAGTTGTCGAGGGAACCACATGCATTTTTTTGTGTTTTTGTTTGGAGTACGCCTTAAAATCCATACTCATCAAGGATAAGTAACTGGTATGAACATTTAGGGGGGACCCAATGCGTGGTGCCACACTCATCTAGGATAAGGGTCTGGTATGGATGTGAAGAGGAATTCCGACTGCTTTGTTTATAAACAGGACAAGGCAGCTGGGAAATGTTGTTTATCAAAAAGCTATTTAAATTGTATTTTTTCTCTTAGTAAATTTTCCTTTGTGTATATCCTACAGATGCACCACTAAGTTTATATGTTTACCCTTTTACTGCCACTGCCATAGATACTCCAGCAGTAACTTTTTACAGTGTGTGTAAATCTGAGAAACCAATTGTCAGCTATCAGATGGAAGTGATCTGGTGGCTGTACAGACACAGGATCACTTCCACACACCCCAGTAACTTATGGTCTCCCATATGCCCCTGCCATGTTTTATGGGAATCCATCAGTGGACCCAGGACAGTCATGTCGGGTGCTTTCAGGGTAGAGGGGAGAAAGATTAGTGAATGTCCATTTGCTGATCTCCCCTTCCTGTTAATGACCCATAAGCAATGTGTAAAACATCACTTCTGGGTCCTGGTGTCACTTACGGTGATCTGCATTCTATTAGTGGCATTGGATGTCTCATAAAAGAGAACTTGTCTCCAAAATATGCATCACGTTTAGAAAAAAAAGTTTAGCAAAAAAATCATAAAAAAGTGAAAAAAACTAAAGTTACACCCAAGCACTTAAAATCTACCCCAAAATGTTTGAGCCCCAACCCCTGCATACAAAAATGTAGAATGCAAATGCACACCACCGTGAAATCAATAATTCTAGGCCCATTATTTGTTTTACAATCCCTTGTCTATAAGCCTTGAAAATTTTCAAGATTCCCCTCCCATTGACTTAAACCGAGTTTACATTAACATAAAAAATTTATATTACCAATTTAAAACCAAAACAATTACATAGGTTCCTCATATGAGTAATTCACAAAAAATAGCCTATGGGCATGAATAACACAGCACCTATACACAATACAGTCAAAAACCCCAAAGGACCGGACTGATCACTTTTGAAAGTTATAGAGCTTGACGATGTAGTGTGTGATAAAATGCTCAATTCTGCTCTACATGTTGCGCGTAAAGGAAACACTTTTTCAGGAGCTATGGCAGATTCTATGGACAAGAGAGGTTTTTGCAATTAGATACATCACATTTTATATATTTATTCAACCTTATCATATGATATTCTTATTGCCCCAGTGAATTTCAGCATGGCCACGTAATGTCTACAAACAATGAAAAAGCCCCCTTGAAAAGGCCTGGATTAAGACGCAGCACATAAGGATTATGGGAGCGGACGTAACATATAACCATTTAAAGATTTTAAAGGGCGAATTATAGGGGACTTGTCCATAAAAGTATAATTATATGTATATGCAAGTTCGTACTTACATTCAATCATATGTAAGAAAAGGATGAGGCAGAAAGCAGTATTCTCAATGATGGTAAAGATTCACAGTGATTCAGAGGAGCTAAGGAAGGTAGTGCTTCAGGAACCATATAAATTTAATCTGTATATATATATGTTGGTATTCAAATTTAATGCCAGGAAAAGTCATCATAGAAAGCTTACACCTCTAATTCTTTACCTAAAGGGTAATTCTATGCCACTATCAACAATTAGAAAGTAGTCTTTGAGATATAAAATATTGCATAGGACCGCTATTAAAATGCTGGTTTGTTCAGTGTAGGGGGATCCTCCCATTGTATGCGTGCCTAATAGCCCATAAAAAATCCTTTTTCGTTTTGTGTCTTCACTCTTCCTTATTTTTCCCTTTTATTTCTTTTTTCATTATTTTTATTTTTATCTTTATTTTATTTTATTTAATAATTTTATTTAATTGGTTCTTGGGAACAATGTATTCCCTTATTTAAAATTGTAAATTGATAATTATATTTTTTTATTTTATTTATATACTTTATATGTTTTTAGGCATGTAATTGATATGTGTTTTCTATGACATTGCCCCTCAGTGATTCAGTACAACAATCTATCTCCCCCTCTTCCCCTCCCTCCCCCCCTTTTCTTCTGATTTATCCAATTCCTTTTCTCCTTTCCTTTCTCTTCCCTTGTCTTCTTTCTTACTTTACCAACTTTTAGTTGGGACTATTGTGGACACAAGCCGTGGTGGATTGTGTGGACGTCAAGCGCCGTTTGACTCAGCCATACAGGCTGTCAGCGGCGCTCTATGGCTACAGAAGGGAGACACCTATGTCTTTCCTCCTGCTGCTATGTCTGCGGCTGCGCCAGACATTTCAATTTCTTTCCGCTCTCATTGGTTGCGGTGCTCAGGAGTCTGAGCGCATGTGCATTCCAACTCGGCCGGGCAGAGGATCGTCATATCCGGCTGAGCCGGGCTGACATCACTACTGGGACACACGTACAAGTAGACGCCTCGGGCAGGCATCTTTTACAGTTGCCCTTGCTACTTGTGCGCTGCTGTTGTAGGAGGAGACCCTGCCAGGAATTTAGTGTACAAGGTAATTGCTTTTGGTATTGAAACAAACTGACTTTCAACAACCAGAGACAATCCCTTTGGTATGTGCTTCCCTTCATATCTACTATGTTTTCTTATCACTCTGCAGGGACCGGTATTTATGGGCTATTAGGCATGCATACAGTGGGAGGATTCCCTACACTGAACAAACCAGCATTTTAATAGCGGTCCTATGCAATGTTTTCTATCTCAAAGACTACTTTCTAATTGTTGATAGTGGCATAGAATTACCCTTTAGGTAAGGAATTAGAAGTGTAAGCTTTTTATGATGACTTTTCCTGGCATTAAATATTAATACCAACATATATATATATATATATATATATATATATATATATATACAGATTCAATTTATATGGTTCCTGAAGCACTACCTTCCTTAGCTCCTCTGAATCACTGTGAATCTTTACCATCATTGAGAATACTACTTTCTGCCTCATCCTTTTCTTACCTATGATTGAATGTAAGTACGAACTTGCTTATAAATATAGTTATACTTTTATGGACATGTCCCCTATAATTCGCCCTTTAAAATCTTTAAATGGTTATATGTTACGTCCGCTCCCATAATCCTTATGTGCCGCGTCTTAATCTAGGCCTTTTCAAGGGGGCTTTTTGATTGTAGACATTACGTGGCCATGCTGAAATTCACTGGGGCAATAAGAATACCATATGATAATGTTGAATAAATATATAAAATGTGATGTATCTAATTGCAAAAACCTCTCTTGTTCATAGAATTCGCCATAGCTCCTGAAGAAGCATTTCCTTTACGCGCAACATGTAGAGCAGAATTGAGCACATTATCATATGCTACCTCGTCAAGCTCTATAACTTTCAAGAGTGATCAGTCCGGTCCTTTGGGGTTTTCGACTATATTGTGTATAGGTGGTGTGTTATTCGTGCTCATAGGCTATTTTTTGTGAATGAATCATATGAGGAACCTATGTAATTTTTTTTTTATTTTAAATTTGTAATAAATATTAATTTTTTATAAGACTGTGTTATGCCTAAAAATTCCATCATCTGCAAATCATAAAATTCTCCTATTCAAAATATTGGGAGGTGGCAAATTTTAACCTAGTATCGTATCCACAGCACCAATCTGTGGAGATACGAATTCTTAATTAACTTTATACTGGGTTTACATTAAAACTTGCAAATTGTATATTTTTTGGATGTATTTGCTGAACCTGCTTTGAATCAAACCCAAGCATATTCACTCATCACCAGTACTAATATAGCATCATCACACACGGAAACATCCCAGAAAATACTTTTGGTATATTTGTTACAATAAAAGCTTGAAGTAAAGAAAAATAGTTTGTAAAAAAATTGCATTTTACAGTTAATCACAGTATTATTTTATATCCTGAGTCAAAATTCAGCGCTCATGCTGAATTGAGACTTTTAAAGTATGAGGATAAACTTAACTGTGGCCTTCTTTATTTGCTAAAGGTACCTTTAGTCACAGTTCATTACTACAGAGGTTATTGTTTCAAAGAAAAAATAATACAATAGAACTGCATGCTATTACCTAGCCTCTTGTTAAACATTAAAACAAGACACAGGTTAAATGTATTCTTGATTACTGAGTGGCACATAATCCAGTAAAATCCTCAGAACCTAGTAGACTTTAACTCAGTTTTAATAAATAACTGCTCTCTCATGATTTCCAGTATATGCTTGAGGTTTGGGCAAAGACTATACATTGCTGAATATGTGGAAAACAACAGCTGGAACTCATATGAGAACTTGCATAAATGTATTTTTTTTCTACAACAGTAGATCTTTTATCACAGATCATACACCCAAAAGCTGACAATGTATTTTTATTACCCAGAAGTGGGACAAACTTTGCCAGTCCACATTGAGAGCCGATATTGAGCAATCTAAAATCAAACACACTTTATACAGTACAGAATTCACCATTTTGGTAATGAAAAGAAAGCATATTCTTCTAGAAATCTGCAGTGCAAACAATCACCTAAAAGGATAAAAAGTCTGGACATGCAGCTGTTTACTAGAGAGGGGAAGCGTTGGTGTTTGCTGAAAAAATAAATAAATAAAAAATAGATATTTGGCAAAACACATTTTAGATTTTCTTTGGATCTGGTGAAACTGAAAAATATACCAGTAGTTATGTAGTGTGAGGGCCCAAATAAATAATCCCACGCGGGCTCTATGGGGCCCGCAGCCAAGTGGGGTCCGGTGAGCAGGGCCACTCCTAGGTGGGTGCGTACCCCGGCGCTGTAAGCTGCCGCAGAGAAGAGGCGCCGAGCTGCCAAAGCTGTGGCATGCCACTTGACTGCACTGGTTGCTAGAATCGCTGGCCGCCTGGCGCCTAGCAACCAGTGATGTCAGAGGCCGCAGCTGCCACAGCATCCATAGCATGCCGCCTCCGCAGCTGGAAAATGAGCTCAGCTCCACCCACCTCTGCCATCTTCAGATAGCGTGGCTCAGAAGGAGGGAGCGAGCAGAGCGAGAGGAGCGTTTCTGAAAAGAGCTGCCTGACGGAGCCTGCCTGCCTTGCTGTGAGACTGTGAGTGACTGCACTGCACCTGACATGAACCTTGGCCTTACCCTGTAAGTAATTTGCTCGTCAAATGCAGCCACTGTGCCTATGTCAGGGCTGGCTCAGCCCTTCCTTCTCTGAGCTGGCCGCTCAGCTGTCGGCTTATTGCCAGCTCCCATCTCTCTCCACAGTTAACCAGCTGTTGTGGATCTGCTTGTCAGTCCCGCCTACTTAAAGATCTCCAGCTCACTTCATTCCTGCCTTTGCCTTGGTCACATCACAAGAAACCATCTCCTGCGTTCCTGTTTAAAGAATGGCTTTGCTGACATCCCTTCTGGCTCCTTATCCTGCTTGCTGCTCCTCTGCTTGGATCCCTGACTTCTGGCCTGGCTGATTACCCAATCTGGTTACTGAACTCTGGCTTAGCTGATTACTGGATCTGGTTACTGCACTCTGGCTTGGCTGACTACCCGATCCGGTTACTGGACTCTGGCTATGCTTTGACTACACTTTCTCTATTTACCTTTTTATTTTTATTAATAAACAAGTGTGTTTTTACTGTACTTCTGTCTTGGTCTGGTTCATGGTTTCTGACGGTAAGCGAAGGCCATGAATTCAGAAGATACAGTCAATCCACTTGTTGGTAATATTTTTTCCAGATTGGATGAGCAAGATCACCGCATGGATCAGTTTGCCATATTGTTACAAATGCTCCCGAGTCACACGGCTCACCTGGAATCCCCCACTGTGGCTGCTCCGGTACAACCTGAGTTGCAGGCCATCCCTGTTGCTGCGCCAGTCTCTTTGCAGGCACCCGCCTTGAGTATTACCACTATATACTTCGCTTCCCCAGTGATTTGGGGGTGATCCAGTTAAATGTAGAGGGTTTCTCAACCAAGTTGAGATATACTTTGAGATGCTGCCCCAGGCGTTTCCCATGGACAGAAGCAAAGTAGGGTTTGTGATACCTTTGCTTTCTGAGAGAACCTTGGCCTGGGCTAACCCTCTATGGGAGATGCAAAAACCTGTTGTCTTGAGTTACCCTGAGTTTGTGGCCTCCTTTAAAAGTGTATTTGACGTTCCCGCATGCTCCGCTTCTGCTGCCAAGTGCCTCATGTCCATCAAACAGAGTACGAGAACTGTGGCCGATTACGCCATTTAGTTCCGTACTCTGGCAGCAGAGGTTGCTTGGAACAATGAGGCCCTTGTGGCTGCTTTTTCTCATGGTCTCTCAGATTCCATCAAGGATGAGATAGCAGCCCAAGATATACCCACTGAGCTGGAGAGCTTGATCTCGTTTGCCATCCTCATTGACTCCAGACTCAGAGAAAGACTTTCTTTTAAGGAATGCTTGCGGAAGCCTCCCGTACATTTGCCTCCGAGCTTTGCAGTCCCACCCATGCCTCCCTCACCTCCCATGCCTCCTGGTACCGAGTCAGTCAGTGAAGATGAACCCATGCACTTGGGCTTCACGCGTCTCTCTGCGTATGAGAGAGCCTTTAGGAGGAGGGAGAGATTGTGTCTTTATTGTGGTCAGGCAGGTCACTTTTTGAAGTCTTGTCCTACTTGTCCTGGGAACACCCGAACCTTGAGGTCCTGTCATGGACAGACCCTAGGTGGTGTTGTGTCATCCCCAGTTATCCAGAAGGATAAGCCCCTGGTTTCGGTCACCCTTTCTTGGGCTAAGTCATCTATCGAGATACAGGCTCTAATCGATTCTGGGGCTGCAGGCCTGTTCATTGATGCTGCCTTTGTATCAAAGCACTCAATTCCACTGCAGCTGCGTAACACTCCACTTGCCATTGAGGCTCTTTACAGGAGACCGCTACAGCCTGCCCATGTGACTCATGAGACATTCCGTTGTCCATGGCCGTAGGGGCTCTTAACCATGAGATAGTTCAATTCCAAGTTATTTCCTCACCTAGGTTTCCGCTGGTTATTGGTTATCCTTGGTTACAGAGTCACAACCCCTATTTTGATTGGCTCCATACTGAGGTTCTCTCCTGGTCACCACAATGCAGTGAGACATGCTTCCAGAAGGTAGCCAAGATCCTGTGCACCTCTTCACTCTCCTCCCTGCCGAAGGAGTACTGCGATTTTAGCGATGTCTTTGACAAAGGTCAAGCCGGTAGTTTGCCTCCACACCGGCAGTATGATTGTGCAATTGACCTTCAACCTGGTGCCATTTCCCCTCATGGCCGGGTTTACCCTTTGTCGGTCTTGGAAGATAAAGCTATGGAGGAGTATGTTGCAGACGCACTTTCTCGGGGTTTCATCCGCAAATCCTTGTCTCCTGCTGGTGCTGGTGCTGGTGAACTGAGAGCTTGTATTGATTATAGGGGTCTCAATCGTTTCATTATTAAGAATGCCTACCCAATCCCGTTGATTACAGAGTTATTTGACCGCCTCCGGGGAGCAACTGTTTTCACTAAGCTTGATCTGAGAGGGGCTTACAATCTCGTGAGGATTAACGAGGGCGACGAGTGGAAAACTGTGTTTAATACCAGAACAGGCCATTATGAGTATCTCGTAATGCCTTTTGGCCTTTGTAACGCCCCAGCAGTTTTCCAGGAATTTATTAACAACGTCCTCTGAGATTTGTTGCAGTTATGTGTGATGGTTTATCTCGATGATATCCTCATATTTTGCAATTCCCTGGAGAGCCACCACACAGATGTCTGTCATGTGCTTCAGAAATTAAGGGAGAACAATCTCTATTGTAAACTGGAGAAGTGTGAGTTACATCGGGAACAGGTTAAATTCCTGGGCTATGTCATTTCCAGTGCTGGTTTTTCGATAGACCCAGAAAGACTTTCGGCAGTCCTTCAGTGGCCTCGACCTGTGTGGTTACGTCCTCTGAAGCGTTTCATGGGTTTTGCCAACTATTATCGGAAGTTTATTCGTAACTTCTTGTCTCTGGTCAAGCCCCTGACCAATATGACCAGAAAGAACGGTAACCCACAGAGTTGGTTTCCGGAGTCCATTAAGGCCTTTGAAAGTCTCAAGGCTGCCTTTGTTTCTGCTCCTGTGTTGGCACATCCTGATCCTACGTTACCTTTTATCCTTGAGGTTGATGCTTCTGAGACTGGTGTTGGTGCCCTTCTGTCTCAACATCCTACCTCTGAGAGTGCTTTGAAACCTTGTGGCTACTTTTCCAAGAAATTGTCAACTGCCGAGTGCAATTACAAGATTGGTGACAGAGCTGTTGGCAATCATTTTATCCCTGAAAGAATGGAGACATCTCCTCAAAGGTACCACTACGGCGGTTCTCATTCTTACTGATCATAAGAATCTCACATTCTTGTCTGAGGCTAAACGCCTCTCTCCCAGAAGGGCGCAATAGGCTCTTTTCTTGTCAAGTTTCAATTACATTTTCTCATTCTCATCCAGTACGTACCCAGTACTCTACTTCCAAGTTGGAGTTGGTTCCGGTTCTTATGATTCCTCCTGATCGTATTCTGGCAAAGGTTCGCACCAGTCTTACATCTCCTTTGGGTGACAAAATTCTTGCTGCTCAGGTCCATGCTCCTCCTGAGAAACCTTGTGACCACTGCTTTGTGCCAGAGTGTCTCCGTACTTACCATTCTCCCAAGGCAGCTGGCCACCCTGGGAAGAATCAACTCTTTTGGGCCATTTTCCCACAATTCTGGTGGCCTAGTCTATGTGCTGACGTAACCGTGTGTGCTCAGAGTAAGACTCCACGACACCTTCCAGTGGGCCTCCTACAACCCATACCCAATGGAGAGAGGCCCTGGACTCACCTGTCTATGGATTTCATTGTGGAGTTGCCCAACTCCCAAGGCAACACAATTATCCTTATGGTGGTTGACCGGTTCTCAAAGATGTGTCATTGTATTCCACTTAAGAAGTTGCCCACTTCTAAGGAACTGGCTTTTTGCTCGGGAGATCTTTCGCTTACATGGGCTACCCAAGGTTATTGTCTCGGACAGGGGTAGTAAGTTTGTGTCCCGGTTCTGGTGAGCCTTTTGTGCACAGCTGGGAATTCAGCTTGCTTTCTCCTCTGCGCATCACCCGCAGTCTAATGGGGCCGCAGAATGAGCCAATCAGTCCTTGGAGCAATTCCTACATTGCTATATTTATGACCATCACAACAACTGGTCAGACCTATTACCATTGGCAGAGTGCTCACAACAGTGCCTTGAATTCTGCTTCCCGATTGTCTCTGTTTATGGCAAATTATGGTTTCTAACCTTCCATGTTGCCTGACTTGTTTGTTCTGTAGAGTATTTTTGTGCTAGAGGAGCATCTCCATGGTCTTCATTCCACTTGGGCACAGATCCAGGAGGCTTTGCGTCATGCTAATGATAGGTACAGACTCCATGCTGACCGCAGACGCCTGCCTGCACCTTCCTACAAGGTTGAGGACAGGATCTGACTGTCATCTTGCAACCTCCGACTTCGTGTTCCCTCACTAAAGTTTGCACCTTGGTTTATTGGGCCTTTCCGTATCCTTCACAGGATTAACCCAGTGGCTTATGCGTTGGACCTTCCTCCTAGTATGCGCATCTCATGTCTCCTCATTGAAACCGTTGGTCTGCAAACGATTTACCACCTCGGTGCCACATCCTCACCCTATACAGGTTGAGAACCATGAGGATTATGAGGTACAATCCACTGTTGACTCCCGTAGGTTCCGTGGGCGCATACAGTACCTGATGCATTGGAAGGGGTACGGTCCAGAGGAACGCTCCTGGGTCTCATCCTCAGACGTACATGCTCCTGCCCTCCTCCGCGATTTCCATAGACATTTTCCCCTCAAGCACGGTGGTCCTCCGAGGAGGAGGGGTCGTTGAGGAGGGGGGGTACTGTCAGGGCTGGCTCAGCCCTTCCTTCTCTGAGCTGGCCGCTCAGCTGTCACCTAATTGCCAGCTCTCATCTCTTCCCACAGTTAACCAGCTGTTGTGGATCTGCTTGTCAGTCCCGCCTACTTAAAGATCTCCAGCTCACTTCATTCCTGCCTTCGTCTTGGTCACATCACAAGAAACCATCTTCTGCGTTCCTGTTTAAAGACTGGCTTTGCTGACATCCCTTCTGGCTCCTTATCTTGCTTGCTGTTCCTCTACTGTACTTCTGTCTCAGCCTGGTTCATGGTTTCTGGCAGCCCATCAAATGCAGCCACTGTGCCCATTAAATGCAGCCACTGTGCCCGTCAAACTCAGCCACTGTGCCAGTCAAATGTAGCCACTGTGCCCATCAAACGCATCCACTGTGCCCATTAAATGCAGCCACTGTGCCCATTAAATGCAGCCACTGTGCCTGTCAAATGCAGCCACTGTGCCCAAACACAGCCAGTGTGCCATAAAACTTAGCCACAGTGCCCATCAAATGCAGCCACTGTGCCATAAAATGCAGCCACGGTGCCTATCAAATGCAGCCACGGTGCCCAAATGCAGCCACTGTGCCATAAAACGCAGCCACTGTGCCATGAAATGGAGCCACGGTGCCCATCAAATGCAGCCACTGTGCCCATTAAACACAGCCACTGTGCCCATCAAATGCAGCCACTGTGCCATCAAATGCAGCCACTGTGCCCATCAAATGCAGCCACTGTGTCCATCAAACACAACCACTGTGCCCAAATGCAGCCACTGTGCCATAAAACGCAGCCACGGTGCCCATCAAATGCAGCCATGGTCCCCGTCAAACGCTGCCACTGTACCCAAACACAGCCACTGTGCCCATTCAAATGCAGCCACTGTGCCCATCAAACGCAGCCCTGTGCCCAATAAACGCACGGGGGGCTGTTTGCAGGGGGGCCCCATACAACATTTTGCTATGGGGCCCTGTGATTTCTAGTTACGCCACTGTAGGTGACACCTATTTTTATTATCTGGATGTCCACACTATGGTATCATGCATTGCTTTGTCACTGCAGACACTCTCTTGTATCATAAGGCCAACTGGATTATGCCTGAATATACAGTTCTGTTGTAAGCTTAAATAGGTGCAGCTTCTTTACCTCCATGTGCCTTTCTAGATTTCAGGTATTACACCTGCTTTCAACTTAATATTGGGATAAATAGATTTACTGTACATTTCGGCAGACCATCCAAAATAACAATGGCACACATAATTGAGTAAAAATCCATAAGGTCAAACAAGAGTTCAATAATCACTAAAGGAAAAGAACTGGAGGAGGTGGTTACTGACCATACTGTGGTACAAAATTTGACCAACTGTAAATAGCGGCTGACCACACTTTATTAGTTCTGGTTTGGCACAAACACATGTGAAATGTTCTCTCATATTTCAACTCTATTTTAACATTCAGCGGTTTAAATGTTTATGTAAACTACCACATTTCGCCTCAAACTTCAGTTGATAGAAAATAAATTTAGTAGCAAATATGAGTTAAGTATTCTGAATACACAGAAAAGTTTACAATCTACAAATATTATATGGTAAACAAGCATACAAAAAATAAAAAAACATAACAAAAGCACTCAATTGTCAAAGATAGATACAATTTATTAGACAATTTTACCATTATTTGCTCCTAATGTACTGACTAATCTAGGAAAAAACACAGAGGTCTTCTAAGGACTTTAAAGGTATTTCTCCTATTATGAAAGAAACACAATCTCTGTAAAGATTTAAATATATTATTATTACTTTAAAAACTATTTTGGACAACTTTAACATATCCCTACTGAATGTGATAATACATTTATTACTGTTAAATACTGTATTATAACATTTTTTAATCTTTAGCAGTGTTTTCCTGAGAGATAACATGGTTTAGGCCTGTTGGTTTCAATATTAAATGGGTAAAACAAAACTAGCCTAGTGCTTAAACAGATCACAAGCTATCAATCCCTACATTAGGGAAGTTACATTTTTTCTTCTAAAGAATGGTTGTGTAGTGAGGCAGACAGTTTGATAATTGCTCCATGATCACTAAGAGCAAGTGAGCCATACATTCTACTATCAACAATCTGCATTATACCAGAGATGTACTGTAATTCTATCCACTAATTACCCTACAGCCTTCCGGTTGGAAACACTTAACATGAATCTTTTCACAGCATCTAAGGTCCCATTTAAAACAACAATAATGCATTCAAAGAGACCTTTTTTTTTCATCCCCCAAGGTGATTCATGCTGGGAAGCAACATGTTACATGGTGTAAGGCATATTGTATTTCCTAAAAACTCTGACCTAGCTGAGGAAGGTAATGATACGAAGACAAAAGACAATAATAACAACAAAAACATTTTACAGACCACTACCTTGTTTAAAATTGCTTTCCATCTACATAAAATAGCTATTACTAACTGTAAAAATGGTTATACTTTCTATTTACCGAAGGCACAAGCATAAAATTTATAACTGAAGGAAATACATGCGTAGGAAAGTTCAGAAAAGAAACACTATGCATGCAGTAGATTTTTTGTCACTACTGACATCCATAACAACATATTCTGTGTTTATGTAAAAGCAACTGCTTTATATGAGTGTTAATTATTCAGCATTTATGAAACCATTTTTAGTTTTCAAACATGTTTTACAACATATTGCTTAAATTAAGAAACGTTTATGGTTTCTTCATATGGTATCAACAAAATACACAATAACAGAAAAAAGCATAACACAGAGAAATTAGTTGCACCTGTTTGTTTATAAACTTTTCCAGTTTTAGAAAAATAAAGAAATAAAGGATACTAAAATTAAAATATTTTAAGTGGCATAAATAGTAAGGTCCAAAATGCTAAGTCCAGTACAAAAAAAGGTTTATTGACCATTTAATAAAATTCACTTTTCAAACTTCTATTTATGAGTTTATTTTTGTTTATATTTTTGAGTTTATTTTGTAGAATCCCTTAAAAAATTATGTTTTCATCATTTTAGTTCGACTGTACTTACTATGTTCTGGTTGCTGTAATTGTTGATAAAATACACATTACTTGTGCAGAATATGTTATTTAGAAATTATGCATAACTACGGTTTTAGTACATTAAGATGTTTTCTATGAAGTACCAGATAGAATGGTGAATTTGACTTGTGTTTAAATCTAAGGCCTACATTACCCCAAAGCAACTAAAGTAGTAGCAGACATGAACTGTCCCCTTACACATATCCCTATTAGTCAGATGGTGGGCTCTACTTCAGGAGATAGAAGCTGATATTTGCATAATAGAGCATCTTGGTTTTTCAGGCTCCCAAGGCACTCTGTAAGATACTGTACATAACATGAGCATGCTCTAGGTGACAGCTTTCCATGATTGGTGCCAGTTAATTTTATATTTAATCATGACTCAACCATTGATTTAACATTTAAGGTACTAAAACCTAAACTTAAACTTAAAGCGGTAGTGAACCGCTGAAAAAAACAAAAAAAACTGCAAGACAATAGCATAATGTGCTAGTAGACATCACATATTATGAAATACTTACCTTAGAACGAAGCCCCCACAGCGGTGCCTGGTCACTGCTGAGGGGGCTGACATGTTCCCCTGGCGTTTCTTCTAGGTTCGTGGGCTCCGGCGCTGTGAGTGGCTGAAGCCACGATGACATCACTCCAGCGCATGCGCGCGGGTGCCCTCCATTCCAGCAAGGAGCTCTGAAGTTCTGGCACGATGCGCCAGGACTACAGAGCTCATGCGCCACTGATGTCAGTGGCTGCATGCTGGGTGAATATCTCCTAAACCTTTATACAACCGCTTTAATCACTGACCTAATGTTCGCACTTGTTCAGCATCTTCTTTGATGCTATGAACTCCTCTGATCTCTCTGATGATAGAAGCACTACTGACAACACTGAATTTTTAAACAGCAATATCAATGCCTCAGTGATCACATATATCAAGTTCAGGGCTAAAAATACCCTTTTTTTCCTTATCTAGTAAGAAAGTATCTCTTTTGTAGCAAAATAATTCAGAATCAAACTTTAGTGATAAAGTATTTCTTTTGTTTACAAAACTAACCACATGTACAATCTTCCCTGAGTCACACATCTACTAAAATCTGTAGCGAACAATCTTAGAGTATATAAATGATAGATTTACATCAGAATTAGTAAAGTCCAACAACATTTCTGGAGTATAATTAATCTAATTAATGAGAATAAATTTTTTAATCCAGTGTGTCTAAACTGATTTTTGCAGTGGTAGACACCATTTAATCAAACACTTGATTAGTAGCAAGCTTATTGCTAAAACACAAGATGAAGGATATGCACTGTACATCTTTTTCACAAAAGCTGTAATGCGTAGATCCAGTTTACCATTATACTACCTTCTTTGGAACCAACAACTAAACTAAAGGCAATGTAATAGCACCCCAACATCGGGTCATATCCCTAGCTGATGATATTTTCCAACATCAAACTGTACAGTGCACTACGGGTATAGTAGAAGTGTTTTTCAATCCCTTGCTAAGGCACATGTTATTGAAATATAAAATGCTTTAACAAATATAGACAACTGATTTGTGTACACAAATTCCCAAATTATAAATAGTTTCAATATTTCATTTCCAAATTATAAAATAGTTTCTATATCTACATGTTTTAAAGTTTCAGAGGACCCAGAGCTAATCCCAAAATTAATGTACTCTCATTCTAAATTAAAGCCAGATATACATTTTAAAAGTAGAGTGATTGTTTAATGTATAAATAAGCATTTGCTATTTTGAGTTCCCATGACTACAAAGACTACTATGTGTTGTTAAATAAAACTACATATTTCAGACATCATCAACAGTATTCTACATCAAGTCTCACTGGGAACAGATGTAAATTGCATTCAAAATATTTAGTGGCCCAATGCTATTAACATGATCATTCCAACTGCTGCTAGACATAGTTCCTACTCATAAAAACATTAGGAAGGTGCAGGAAAGTCAATTCACACTCACACATCAAAAGACAGTTTTAAGTGGTGTGAACTACTAAATAGAATAAAACAAGAATCTGTTTTGATACCACTTTTACTTTGTATTAGGCCAAGCTTTCATTTGTTACTGACATTGGTGTGGTCTAATGCTTGTGACAAAGATGGGACATTTGTGTGTACACGCTAAACACAAACTGCTGAAAAAGTCAGGGTTGATGGAAACTTAATGACCAATGCTCCACCTTCAACTTACTTATATTATTTACAAATCTAAACACACTTTGATAACTTACTGTCATTTCACTTCTTTCAAACGAAAAACAAACAAACAAAAAAAAGCACTGTGCCAATGCTTCATTTTTTTGAACAACAAAAATACATATTACTGGAAAGAGGACATGGGCTAAAATAAAAAGAAAGATATAATAAAGTAATAATTAACTTTTACACTGTATATTTGTATACATTTGGCTTTCTCCTAATTGTTCCTAAATTAAATAAGGTTTAATTATTATTGACTAACACTGGAAATGATTCCAGCATGCTGAAAAGTTTTTATATTTTAATATTGAAGCGTTGCAAAAAAAAAAAAAAAAAAAAAACATTCAAAAGGAGTATACAACTATAGAGGTGATTCTCAAATACAGGTGTTTTATGTTACATAGTTACATAGTTACATAGTAGGTGAGGTTGAAAAAAGACACAAGTCCATCAAGTCCAACCTATGTGTGTGATTATGTGTCAGTATTATATTACATATCCCTGTATATTGCGGTCATTCAGGTGATTATCTAATAGTTTCTTGAAGCTATCAATGCTCCCCGCTGAGACCACCGCCTGTGGAAGGGAATTCCACATCCTTGCCGCTTTTACAGTAAAGAACCCTCTACGTAGTTTAAGGTTAAACCTCTTTTCTTCTAATTGTAATGAGTGGCCACGAGTCTTATTAAACTCTCTTCTGCGAAAAAGTTTTATCCCTATTGTGGGGTCACCAGTACAGTATTTGTAAATTGAAATCATATCCCCTCTCAAGCGTCTCTTCTCCAGAGAGAATAAGTTCAGTGCTCGCAACCTTTCCTCATAACTAAGATCCTCCAGACCCTTTATTAGCTTTGTTGCCCTTCTTTGTACTCGCTCCATTTCCAGTACGTCCCTCCTGAGGACTGGTGCCCAGAACTGGACAGCATACTCCAGGTGCGGGCGGACCAGAGTCTTGTAGAGCGGGAGAATTATCGTTTTTATCTCTGCAGTTGATCCCCCTTTTAATGCATGCCAATATTCTGTTTGCTTTATTAGCAGCAGCTTGGCATTGCATGCCATTGCTGAGCCTATCATCCTCTAGGACCCCCAGGTCCTTTTCCATCCTAGATTCCCCCAGAGGTTCTCCCCCCAGTGTATAGATTGCATTCATATTTTTGCCACCCAAATGCATTATTTTACATTTTTCTACATTGAACCTCATTTGCCATGTAGTCGCCCACCCCATTAATTTGTTCAGGTCTTTTTGCAAGATTTCCACATCCTGCGGAGAAGTTATTGCCCTGCTTAGCTTAGTATCGTCTGCAAATACCGAGATTGAACTGTTTATCCCATCCTCCAGGTCATTTATGAACAAATTAAATAGGATTGGTCCCAGCACAGAACCCTGGGGAACCCCGCTACCCACCCCTGACCATTCTGAGTACTCCCCATTTATCACCACCCTCTGAACACGCCCTTGTAGCCAGTTTTCAATCCATGTACTCACCCTATGGTCCATGCCAACGCACCTTATTTTGTACAGTAAACGTTTATGGGGAACTGTGTCAAATGCTTTTGCAAAATCCAGATACACCACGTCTACGGGCCTTCCTTTATCTAGATGGCAACTCACCTCCTCATAGAAGGTTAATAGATTGGTTTGGCAAGAACGATTCTTCATGAATCCATGCCGATTACTGCTAATGATATCATTCTTATTACTAAAATTATGATCCCTAGAAGTTCCTAGATTGTGTCATTATAGGCACTAAACAGATTTGGTGAGCATTTCAGACTAAGCACTTGTCTACTGGACACTTTTACCCTCTTCCTGCCCAGGCCATTTTTCAACTTTCAGTGCTGTCACACTTTGAATGACCATTGCATGATCATGCAACACTGTGCTCATGAAAATTGTATCATTTTTTTCCCACACAAATAGAGCATTCTTTTGGTGGTATTTAATCACCATTTTTTTTGCTAAATAAAAACTTTTTTTTATGTTATAAAATTTTGCAAACAGTTAATTTTTCTCCTACACATGTGCGCTGATGAGGCTGCACTGATGGGCACTGATGAGGCTGCACTGATGGGCGCTGATAGGCTGCACTAATGAGGTGGCACTGATTGGCACTGGTAGGCTGCACTGATGGGTACTGATGAGGCTTCACTGATGGGCACTGATAGGTGGCACTGATGGGCACTGATTGATAACACTGAAGGGCACTGATAGGCAGCACTAATAATTGGAACTGATAGGCGGCACTGATAGGTGGCACTGGTGAGCACTGATAGGTGGCACTGGTGGGCACTGATAGGTGGAACTGGTGGGCATTGATTGGCAGCACTGGTGGACACTGATTGGCAGCACTGGAGGAACTGTTGGAACTACGCTGATAATCAGGACACTGATAATCGGTGCTCTGATTATCAGTGTACATTTCCCTTTAACACAAGCCGGTTATTGGCTCTCTTTGGAGGACGTCATATGATGCCCTCCTGGCAATTAGACATGTGTGCTGTCAATAAATTAATTTTGTTTCATTCCGTTCCATTTGGTATTAGCTGTTAATTCGTATTTGGTAATTCATGTCCGAAATTCAATTTGGATTCATACGAAATACGAATTTTCGTTAGGTTTGTTAACTCTTCGTAACAATTACGAATGTTCGTTATGATGAATTTAAGGAGCAAAAAATACCTTTCTCAACATGGCAGTCGTCGGGCTCATTATGCTCATTATGAGGGGCTCCCACCATTCCTGTGCTGACTTCCTCCTGGGGCTGTACCCCTGCTGTGCTCATTATGAGGGGCTCCCACCATCCCTGTGCTGACTTCTTGGGTTTGTACCCCTGCTGTGCTCATTATGAGGGCTCCCACCATCCATGTGCTGTGCTGACTTCCTCCTGGGGCTGTATCTCTGCTGTGCTCATTATGAGGGGGCTCCCACCATCCCTGTGCTGTGCTGACTTCTTGGGTTTGTACCCCTGCTGTGCTCATTATGAGGAGGCTCCCACCATCCATGTGCTGTTATGACTTCCTGAGTTTGTACCCCTGCTGTGCTCATTATGAGGGGCTCCCACCATCCCTGTGCTGTGCTGACTTCCTGGGTTTGTACCCCTGTTGTGCTCATTATGAGGGGGCTCCCACCATCCCTGTGCTGTGCTTACTTCCTCCTGGGGCTGTACCCCTGCTATGCTCATTATGAGGGGCTCCCACCATCCCTGTGCTGTGCTGACTTCCTCCTGTGGCTGTACCCCTGCTGTGCTCATTATGAGAGGCTCCCACCATCCCTGTGCTGTGCTGACTTCCTGGGTTTTTAACTTCATCATAACGAATAAATGTAATTATTATGACAATAATAAAACAATATTAACGGACATTCTTATTTTGTCTGATTCTGAATCTCCCATCGACTACTAGTACCAGTCTCCCACTCCCATATTAAAAAAGGTAATTCACCCAACCCTCACTCAGCAGCAGAATAAAACCTCTGGTCAACAAAACACCAGTCATGTTTCCGTTGTAACGGAATTTGGATCCGAAATTTGTCAACAAAATTTCATATAAAATTCGGAAGCATAGGAATTTGTATTTTGTATGCTTCTGAATGTACGAATTTTCAGAAATTCATACGAATTTTCGATTCATACGAAATGAATCGCACATGTCTATTGGCAATGTGCGACTGAGCTGTAGACATCATTCGGCTATAGCGTGGTCAGGAACTGATTAAAGTAAAACCTATTGTGATCACACATGCAGGCTACCATTGCTGACTTCTCCTTCCAAAAAAGCTATTTGTAGAGATGGGTCTTCCTACTCTTGAACTTGAAGGAGCATTCTGAGGACAGTGAGGTGCATAGTTTTGAAAAAGAGGACAACCAATTTACAATAGGAGTCAAAGAGTATAACTACATCAGACTGGAACAACCATTCCTAAACCGGGGTGGGGGCCTTCAATACCATCTGACACCCACATATAATTACCTTTTAACATCTTTACTCCCATAATTTGACAACAAATCACACCTTCAGCCATGTAACTCATACAATTAATATCTGTTTAAGACTACATTTACATCTGCCTTGACACAACACATGACATCATGATTATTGGATTAAGGTGACTACAAGTGCTGAGGTGTGTTCCTGACACTCATTGGAATTAAGAATGTGGATGATTTGCAAAACATATTCAACATTACAGAACAAGTGAAGTTGAGCATGACTAACTACTATTAGGTATACTATGACATGAATAAATCCTTAATGGATGTTTCATACATGAAATTAAAAGAATTCATGCTAAAATGGCTAAAATTTAGGTACTAAAAATTCTTGTAACAACTGCACACACAACATTTTTAAGATTCTGATTCTGAAAGATAACACACCAGACTCGGAAAGCAGTAGAAAATGGCATTAAGAGCAGCAAAGTCACTTGAAATGAATCCATATGAGCCATGGTAATAAGACTAGAGGCAAGGACCAGTGAAGCAGGTTAGATGTCAGATATGACTTTCACATCTTTTTCCCTCTACTGCCAAAAAATTCTGCTTTTCAGCCAATATATTCAAATATTTTCAGGGGAAGGAACTCTCTCTTGGGGACCAGGAATCTTTAAGGTTCAGGCTGAGGGTCTGAACATAGACTTGCAACTGAAGTACCCTTTGAAAGTCCAAACAACCTCACATTAAGATTCTTTAATTGGATGCAAGCTGAAGTAGTGAATCACATAAAACCCTTTTATTTTACAAAGCAACAAACCCTTAGCCAAGAGTGAAGCCTGAGGCTTGGCTTGGCAACATCATCAGTGCTCTCTGAGGTTTAGTATTACAGAATGAAATTATACAAATTTGAATGATTTGCACAGGCGTGGATATTCTGGAAAGTCAAGTGTTGAGCAAGGATATAATATCTTCATCAAGGGGAGCTTTTTTAATCCCAGCCTTGGACATTTGCCATGTAGGAGATTAACTGTCTGTACAACAAGACCTTCCAAAGACATTGTAACAACACATCTTCTACAGAGTCATTGTAGCAAGCAGACCTCGTATTATACTAACATTATTACTGTTACATGGTTACATAGTAGGTGAGGTTGAAAAAAGACACCAGTCCATCAAGTCCAACCTATGTGTGTGATTATATGTCAGTATTACATTGAATATCCCTGTATGTTGCTGTTGTTCAGATGATTATCTAATAGTTTTTTGAATCTATCGATGCTCCCCACTGAGACCACCGCCTTTGGAAGGGAATTCCACATCCTTGCTGCTCTTACAGTAAAGAACCCTCTATGTAGTTTAAGGTTAAACCTCTTTTCTTTTAATTGTAATGAGTGGCCATGTGTCTTGTTAAATTCCCTGTTATTATTGATATTATTATTATTTAGGATTTATACAGTGCCAACCGTTTGCACAGCGCTATACAACATGGGGGTAGGCAGTACAGTACAATTCAATTCAATACACTATCATTTATTACATTAGAATAAAAGCATTTACTGTTGTTATTTCATTTATTATAAAACAAGTATTTTTATTTTTCAGTCTAAAGCTGTCAAATGATGGGCTGACTCAGGGCCCAGCAGGTTTACTGGGGCTTCTTACTTAACACAAAATACTGCAGAATTTCCTCTTTTACCTTCTCATGTTTGCCACCATTCTTTTCAAACTTGAAGTAAACTTTTTGATATTATGAAGATAAGAAAGCAACCAGAAGTACCAACCAGCCTCATTTTAGCAAGTGCAAAAAGGGGGTCCTAGTTTAATAAGTACCTCAAAACAGGGTGACACTGTAGGTACTGGTAAATAATGTGCCAACGTCCCTATATATATTTATTTGGAAATGGAAAACTATGAAAAATGGGACTTTGAGGGCACATAAGTAATTCAACTATGAAAAAATAGAAATTAATTTTAAAGTTTTATTAGCTTAAAAATGCAAAATTGGACATTTAGTTTAAAAGCAGTACATACTACATATAATGGTAGAGTTACAACCATATCAAATGGACACTTCCCTGCATTGGTATCTTAAAGTCCTGTTAGTGATACAGATAGGCTAGTATACAATTATAAAGAGGAGAGAAAAAGAAAACTTTCCCGATATGCAATCGTAGAGACTGTATTGACGTAGATAAGTTGAGTTGCAGGTGCAGTGATCCACTTGTGGATGTTCTCAGTATACTTATATACTCATGCTCAACATGTTTCGCGCTGTAGAACGCTTCCTCAGGAGCTAGAGATAATTCTGATGAATATACATAGAAAAAGGAATTTTTAGAGACAGTACACATCTGTGTATTGTATAACAAATCATCACAAACAAACTATACAATTTTTACACTATGGAGATTTTAAATTCTTAACTCCCTGTGGTGATCCATGGAGGTTCCCCATAAAGGAAAGAGGTCTCCCAGGTCCCAGTGGTACAACCCAGCAACTGGGGAGGCCATTCACGCCCCACGCCCGATGATGTTATACAATACATAGATATGTACTGTCTCTAAAAAATCCTTTTTCTATGTATATTCATCAGAATTATCTCTAGCTCCTGAGGAAGCGTTCTACAATGCGAAACATGTTGAGCATGAGTATATAAGTATACTGAGAACATCCACAAGTGGATCACTGCACCTGCAACTCAACTTATCTACGTC
Organism: Aquarana catesbeiana; assembly: GCF_042186555.1. Classification (NCBI taxonomy): domain Eukaryota; kingdom Metazoa; phylum Chordata; class Amphibia; order Anura; family Ranidae; genus Aquarana; species Aquarana catesbeiana. Next base: position 115,317,517 of record NC_133331.1, read on the forward strand.
GATACAGTCTCTATGATTGCATATCGGGAAAGTTTTCTTTTTCTCTCCTCTTTATAATTGTATACTAGCCTATCTGTATCACTAACAGGACTTTAAGATACCAATGCAGGGAAGTGTCCATTTGATATGGTTGTAACTCTACCATTATATGTAGTATGTACTGCTTTTAAACTAAATGTCCAATTTTGCAATTTTAAGCTAATAAAACTTTAAAATTAATTTCTATTTTTTCATAGTTGAATTACTTATCTGCCCTCAAAGTCCCATTTTTCATAGTTTTCCATTTCCTCATTTTAGCAAGGTCTTTTGGATCATTCCACTAATGCTAGAGGATATTGTAATTTCCCAAGTTCTCCCCCAGAATGGTTCACTAGAGAAATAAGTAAGTTAACTACCTTTGGGTGGAACTGCAACCTAAAAAAGAGTTTTGAATGTCTTGATGCTGGTCCAGATGGCTGCTTTGCAGATCTTCTCTGCTGAAGCATCAACTCTCTCAGCCCGGGAGCAAAAAAGTGATCCAGTAATGTAAGCAGTAAGACGCAGAGGTCATATAGTGGCAGCAAAAAGCAAAGTAGAGCTAATAGCCAGGTTTCTCCTTGCAATTGTAGCTTTAGAGGCTCCTTTTCCTTTGTTTTCCCCACTTAATAAGGTAAAGAGTGCATTTAATATTATGAAAAATTCACCTTCTTATGTCCACATAAGGGAACTTCAGTGTTTTGTTGCCGTTTGCATCCCAACTAAAGGAAAAGAGAGAACAACCTCTTGATGTTGAGATTTAGAGGCAACTTTAGTCAGTAAAGCTAGATATTCATGCCCACCTTTGCCTCGTTCCAGTATTTACTCTTTCCTTCTGTTTGTGGCCACTGCCAAACACAGGCTACCTGCACCATAGGCAATCCATTACCAGATGATTTCTTACTGTAAAGGGTCAGTGCTCCTGTTGCTCCTCTTTCAACCAATGCATCAGTATGCTAGCTGATGAGACCCTTGTGTTTATCTTGTGTTCCTGCAAATTCTTGTGTTCCCCTGAAGTTTCAGCATTCCTGCACCAGTGTGCCCTGTGTACTCCAAAAGAGCTTATAGAATTCCTGTAGCAGTATTTCTGAGAGTTTGTGGCATTGCTGTACTTGTAAGTGCTGTGCAGTTCAAGAGAGCTTCCAATATTCTTGTACTTGTGTGACCAGTGTACTCCCATTGAGATCCCAGCAGTGTTACACTCTGTACTTTCAGAAATTCTCTCTACAGTGTTCCTGTTTTCAGCGACCCATTAGTACGAAAGAATTCTATCCCTCTATTCCAGTGTTTCTTGCACCCTGGTGCTCCAAGAGACTTGTATCTTTAATCTTTGTTCTAAGCAACTTAGTTCTGCAACAGAATCTTGTACGTGTCCTGTGTTTCCAGCATTCCAGTTCAGTAAGAATCTCCCACACATATGATCACAGCACTTCAGTGCTCCTATATTCTCTCACTCGTGTGTTCCCATACTACCTGCTTAGCAGCTTTCAGTTTGTGAGTTTGATAGCTGAAACCTAGGAGCCATCTGAAGCAAATTCCATCACTCCTTGCAGGGTACTCTGAATACCAGGCCTCTGGCCACTCTTAGGGCAATGAATATGCAGGCACTCTGAGTAAAGTTCCTTCCTACTGTGAAGTATCTTGTATCCAGTGTCATTTATTTCTGCTGCCTCTTGGTGACCCTTGGGGAACCAATACCTTTTAAATTGTTTTCCTGTAGCCTGCACCACCACATGTGCCCCCAGTTGCTACTACATGTAGAAAGGTCTCTGACCTCCTTCAGTCTAATAAGGACCTCCAGGGCTAGAGCTAGCTGACATCCTTCTGTATATGGTGGGCTGTGAGGCATAGTGGTTGCAAGGTGGAAGTTATTGGGAGCCAGACACTTCTTGAATGCAAAAGAGATATTTATTTCTCTTACAATCTTTTATGGGGGAAAGAGGGTTAGGGCCAGGACACCTTTAAGTAGTTGCAAGTTCAATTGACAGACTCAGAGACTTCAATAGGAGGACAACCGTGCAGGGAAAGGCCTCCAGTAAGAAGCCACATCTGCACGTGCAGGAATGCTGTGTCCTATGACAGCAGTCTTTAACAGTTCCTAACACAAAGCGCAACAATTCTTTTACCTTCACTACAACTTCTCCTTGTAGTTTTTCCACACACTGAGCTCCCGGTCTCTCACTAGACCCTCTGATTCACTGACTCTGAATCCTTTGAGCTCCTCTAAACTTCACAGTGGTATCTTCCTCAAGCATCACCCCCGCTTCCCTGCTGGGTCCCTAGCTTGGCACTTCAGATACTTCTCAAGCTTCATTCGACTGGCCTGCTCGGTCCCTGGCTTGACACACAAGGCTGCTCTGCAAACGTCACCTCCGCTGGCTGGGTCCCTGACTTGATCACCGCCTGAAGTTTACCGATTCTCCACCTTGCCCGTTTGGTGAGAGTACTGCTCCGGTACTTGCTTCAGTCACTCACTGTGGTCCCTGTTAATAAGCCGGTTAGTCCCTTAGTGGCGACAGCTTCCCTTCTACCTCCAACCACTGATAGGTTCTCCAGCCTGCAGAACCGTCACTTCTGGTTGGACTGCAAGCTGCAATCCCAACTCTGCGCTGCTCTCTTGCTTCTGGATAGGCCCTCACACAGCCTAGCAGCCAGACGCCCCTGGGATAGGCCCAATCTCTGGCCCAACAGCCCGTAGCACGTGACGCATGTCCACCCAGACAGCCGTCTAGGTGGCACCGAACCTAGATCACCTGACTCCACCCAAATATATAGGTGCTCCCAGCAGGCCAAGGGATTCAAGAAAACCCCTGACAATTGGCTTAGATACCCCAGATACCCATAACCTGACCTTGGGTTGTCCTTCACATATCTTGTACCACCCAGTGCCCAGTCACCTAGTGGTAGAAGAGAAAAGTGCAACAAGGCCAAACTTAGGCAGAAGTCAATGGATCCCTAACAATCAACCAGGGTAACTACTCCTGGCAAGTAATTTGTGAGGAGCATCCCTGCCTAAACTCCAGGGTGCTACATCCAAATCCCTGGTCAGCCATTTTCTAGTGGATACGGACTGCGGTCCACTGCACAGCTCTATCTTGAGTAGGACTCTCTCCACCAGTAATGTAGGAAACAGCTCTTTAATAGACAAAATGTGTACCTTGCTGACATTGCAATTTCATGGTGATTTGTCCTAATAAACCTTTGGACAAAGTTTCAAAGGATGGTGCAGTTAGCGTTAAACTTCAGTGGTCAAGTCCCAAGGAGGGACTGACATAGTTTGTCAGGGCAAAAGTCTGCTTTAAAGAAATTATTTACTAGATGGTTGAATGCCAAGGCTTTGTTCAGGAACAATGATAGGGCTGCAATCTGGACTTTGAAAGTGCTAATGGCAAGTCCCTTCTCCACCCTCCCTTGAAGCAAGCCCAGAACAGTGGAGATTTTGCATGGTGTAGCCTTTTCTAAGCAGCAGGACCAAGAAGTGTACTTTTCAAACTCTGTTATAAATGGCCAGTGTGATAAGTTTCCTGCTCTGCATTAAAATAGAAACCACTTTATCCAATAGGACTTTTCTTTTTATTAAATCTTCCACACAGAAGTCATGCAGAGATCTTTGGTGTGGGGAGATGGGGGGGGGATATGTGCCTATATCAGGTAATTCCAGGAGTGTGCTTTCCTAAAATGCTCTCTCATTGAGCAGCACAGCAGAAATTCTTTCACTCAAGATAATATGTAGATTGTTCTTTCTAAATCTTTTCATAAGTGTCTCCATTTCATAAAAAATGTAATTTTGTAGGGATCTTGTGATTGGGCCCAATGCAAAGCTGGTATTTTACACTCAGTGCCCAACTTGTTTGTTGTAATAACCTGTGCATTTTTCTTCAGTAATGCCGCATACACTGATCGGAATTTCCGTTGGAAAAACCTTGGATGGTTTTTCCAAAGGAATTCCGCTTAAGCTTGCCTTGCATACACACGGTCACACAAAAGTTCTCTGAACTTTCGACCGTCAAGAACACGTTGACGTACAACACTATGACAAGCCAAGAAAATGAAGTTCAATGCTTCCAAGCATGCGTCGAATTGTTTCCGAGCATGCGTAGGAATTTTGCACGTTGGAATTACTACAGACGATCAGAATTTCCGATAGGAACCTTTTCCGTCGGAAAAATAGAGAACCTGCTCTCAATTTTTTGCTGGCGGAAATTCCGCCAGCAAAAGTCAGGTGGAGCATACACACAGTTGGAATTGCCGACCAAAAGCTCACATCGGACTTTTGCTGGCGGAATTTCCGATCGTGTGTACGCGGCATAAGGCTACTTTCACACTGCTCCATGGCAAAAACAAGGTGAAATGCGTATGTGTTTTTGCCTCCTTTCCACTGCATTTTGCACCTGTGAAAAAAGGAAAAGCTACTCAGAAAACGAAACCGCATGTGCGTTTTTTGTATGTGTTGTTTTTTATATGTTTTCTATTAATTTCAATGGGGGACTGCAATTTTGGTGCATTTTTTTACCACACCAAATGTGCACCAAATGCAGATTACAGAAAAATGCAACAGACCCACAACTGACCAGTATAATTTAATGGTTATGCATTTTTTTAACACTAAAAAGCAACAAAAACTGATCAGTATGAAAGCAGCCTAAAAAGAGTTTCCTGCTGTGGAAAACCTATGAAGTAACATAGGACAACAGTAGTTTGTTCGGATTTAAATTCAGCTTCTTAGAATTTGGAACCCATTTCAATTCCTCAAAAAGAGTGGTCTGCTAGAGACTTGAACAAACTATGGGGTTGAGTTACTAAAACTGGGGAGTGCAAAATCTGGTGCAGCTGTGTATGGTAGCCAATCAGCTTCTAATTTTGGCTTGTTCAATTAAGCTTTGACAAAAAATCTGGAAGCTGGTTGGTTTATATTAGGAATGGGCTTGTGCGTGTTCAAGTTCCTAGTGGGATCCGGCTGGTGGGTTGGGACTAGGATCCCGAACACACTCGAGCCCATCTCTAGTTTCTATGCAGAGCTCCACCAGATTTTGCACGCTGTAGTTTTAGTAAACCATTTCCTTTGCATAAAGATGGTGAGGGAAATGAGGAAATGATTGAGGAATGAATGCAATCTCCTGGTCCTCAGAATTACATTTATGTTTCTTTCTTTGTAAAGATATATTGCCATTATGCTTAAATCTTTCACCACAAATCTCAGGAACTGCTGATGATCTTGATGAATAGAAATGGGGACAGTAGGTAGACACTAGATAGGTAGGCAATTTTTCAGGTTAACAATGAGTTGGTATTATCTGCAGAGTTTGTTCTTCATTAAAATGACAGTAGAATCCCTTTCCTATTTGACTCAATGGGGCTTTGGTGATCGCATCTGATGACAGGAGATCTCCCAGCATTTGGCTCATGGCCGCAGCCTTTCCTGGATCTTAACTTTATGAAAAATCAAAGGAGAGAGAAGGAAATTAATTTGCATTTTTACCCGTTCTGGTGATACCCAAAGTGAACAAATTAAATTTGTGTGGAAAAAACATCCAAAGTCTTCTCCTGACTGCCAAAGGGAGTCATTGGTTCTTGTCAGGAGAACTTATCAGAGCAATGGTGCTGGTACCGACGAGGACTGTGTCTGCTAAAGCATTGGCCATATACACTATTGCTTTAGAAATCAGTTGAAAAAATGCTACACGCATTTTCTATACAGGGTATAAAGGTTAGTTTCCCTGTTTTCCAAGCTTTCACAGAATGTTCCAAGTCCAGTCCACGGGGCCATTGAGCTGTCTCTTGTACAATTGTATAAATTATAGTAGTTCTAACCACCTTAAGATCTTTCACTGTCACTTATGTCTTACTGATTGATTTTCATGTGTCATCACATGAGCCTTCTCTATTTATTTGTATTCAGATACAAGGCTTCTTTTAGGTTCTTGAACAGGTACTCCAACTGACATTGGAGACTCCTGAAGTGAAGGAGGAATTAACACAGAAACAACAGTAAGTGTCACGTACCTGGTTGAGGCCGAGCTGATGGGAAAGCTTTCCCTTACAACTGTCTCTCCTGAAGGTAGTGACAGGATATAACAGGGAACGGAGTGGCACGGGTGCCTGGTTGGAGATCCTGGACAAAAGGTACTTGCAGCAAATGCCAACCAGCGGGCAGGTTTGTGGACTGGCCAATGCCAACAGGTGCAGGACAGCAGGCAGACTGGTAGACTGGCAGGTGCAGGTACACCGCAGCAGGTGCAGGGGTGCAGGGCAGCAGACCACAATCAAGCTGGAGAGCAGGCGGATGCAGGGTCATGGGTTGTCAGGCAGGCAGAAGTCGATAACATCCAAGCAGCAACAGATACCAAATAAGATCCAGAGAAAAGTCAGGCCAAGCCAGGGTCGGTATCTAGCGAGCAGAGAAGGCACCGGAACAAAAGGCAGAGTCGGGTCACAAACTGGGTCAGCAATCAGGTATCAGGAACGAGCAAACAGAGTCAAACAGGCTGGGTATACACAGGAACAAGAAAAGGATCTGGTCACAGACAGAAGAAGCTGACGACCACTCAGCATTCTTCTGGTTTATGGAGCCAGTTTAAATAGGCAACAGGGCGCCAACTACTCACGCACGCTTAGCTAATGCGCATGAGCATGTGCGCAGATACATTAGTGAGTCAGGAACACCTAGTTGTCACTTGTGAATTCTTTTGCGCATGTGTATGAGTTACGGAACCTCTAGTTGACACGCAAGAATTCTTATTAGCAAGTGCACATCTTTGTGCACGTCTTTGTGCACAATTATGCATACAATTTCCCTGACAGTAGGTTGAACAGCATATATGAACAGCATACATTTAGGCTTTAAAAGCATCCTAGACTTCTAGATAGCAAGTAGAACTCATATTTGCTTTAGAAGCTGAGGCTAGTTTTGCCAATATATGCAAAGTATATAGTATATTGGTAAGCACTCATTGGCAGATTTGTGGATGGTATGTTACCTAGGTTTCAGAATTTAAGACTGATATGGAAAATATAAACTTTTTGCTTTTTCAGTATCTTAAAAGGTCCCATACTGGGTCCTAGAACCCAGAGGTTTTATAGAGCATTGAGTGGGAATAACACTTCATTCATAGGTCCACACCTTACCTGGGTGCCAGATAGGGATGAGCTTCAAGTTCGAGTCAAACTAATGTTCGACTCGAACATCGGCTGTTTGCAAGTTCGCCGAACAGCGAACAATTTGGGGTGTTCGCGGCAAATTCGAATGCCACGGAACACCCTTTAAAAGTCTATGGGAGAAATCAAAAGTGCTAATTTTAAAGGCTTATATGCATGGTATTGTCATAAAAAGTGTTTGGGGACTTGGGTCCTGCCCCAGGGGACATGGATCAATGCAAAAAAAAGTTTTAAAAATGGCCGTTTTTTCGGGAGCAGTGATTTTAATAATGCTTAAAGTGAAACAATAAGGCCTGATTCACACCTATGCATTTTTATTGCTTTTTGCAGATTTGCACTACAGCCCATTTAACATGGTTTCCAATGGAACACGTTCTGTAGTGCAAATCTGCAAAAAGCACTAAAAATGCATGTTTCCCGTGTTTAGAACAGTCTGACAGCAAAATGACATTTCAAAGGAAAAAAAGTCATTTAAAACTACTCGTGGCTATTAATGCATTGCCGGTCCGACAATACACATAGAAGTTCATTGATAAAAACGGCATGGGAATTCCCCACAGGGGAACCCCGAACCAAAATTTGAAAAAAAAATGACGTGGGGGGTCCCCCTAAATTCCATACCAGGCCCTTCAGGTCTGGTATGGATATTAAGGGGAACCCCGGCCAAAATGTAAAAAAAAAATGATGTGGGGGTCCCTCTAAATTTCATACCAGACCCTTCAGGTCTGGTATGGATATTAAGGGGAACCACGCGCCAAAATTAAAAAAAAACGGTGTGGGGTCCCCCCAAAAATCCATACCAGACCCTTATCCTAGTACGTAACCTGGCAGGCTGCAGGAAAAGAGGGGGGGACGAGAGAGATAGTGGCCCCCCCTCCTGAACCGTACCAGGCCACATGCCCTCAATATTAGGAGGGTGCTTTGGGGTAGCCCCCCAAAACACCTTATCCCAATGTTGATGAGGACAAGGGCCTCATCCCCACAACCCTGGCCAGTGGTTGTGGGGGTCTGCGGGTGGGATACTTATCAGAATCTGGAAGTCCCCTTTAACAAGGGGACCCCCAGATCCCGGAACCCCCCTGTGTGAAATGGTAAGGGGGTACAATAGTACCCCTACCATTTCACTAAAAAACTGTTAAAAATGACAAGAGACCGTTTTTGACAATTTCTTTATTTAAATGCTTCTTCTTTCTTCTTTCTTCTATCTTCCTTCATCTTCTTCTTCTTCTGGTTCTTCAGGTTCTTATGGTTCTTCCTCCGGTGTTCTCGTCCAGCATCTCCTCCGTGGCGTCTTCTTTCCTTCTTCTCCTCGGGCCGCTCCACATCCATGGCATGGAGGGAGGCTCCCACTCTTCTCTTCATCTTCTTCTCTTCTTCATCTTCTTCTCTTCTTCCTCTTCTTCTCTGGGCTGCTCCGCATCCATGGCATGGAGGGAGGCTCCCGCTGTGTGACGCTTCTCCTCTTCTGACGGTTCTTAAATAACGGGGGGTGGGGTCACCCGGTGACCCCGCCCCCCTCTGACGCACTGGACATGACGGGACTTCCCTGTGGCATTCCCCGTGACGTCACAGGGAAGTCCCGTCAAGTCATCATGCGTCAGAGGGGGGCAGGGTCACCGGGTGGCCAAAGTGAGTCTTTAGAGATACAGAATGCATTCAACTCCAAACCATGAAGGAAAGCTGTCACCAACACCTCCACGAGTGGATACCGCTCCCTCTAGATTGAACACTTACCAGATCACCAGAAGTGTAAAGCATTTAACACTGGATGATAATCATATGGACTCTCCAAAAACCAAGATGTTTTGATATTCGGGTAAGCAAGGTCCATAAACGTTCAATATAGGAGTTAAGGGCAGAGTCAATTATGTTAAAAATTACGCCATACAAATATATACAGTTCGGTCCATATATATTTGGACACAGGCACAATTTTCATACTTTTGGCTATGCCTCCAGAAAAGAATTAAAATGAAAGGATCCAAATGAATTTGAATTGCAAACTTTCAGCTTTAATTCGAAGGGGTTGAACATAAATATCAAGTAAAAATTTTAGGACCTGCAACCATTTTTATACACAGCCCCCTCATTTTCAGGGGCTCAAATGTAATTGGACAAATGAATATAATCATAAATAAAATGTTCATTTTTAATATTTTGTTAAGAATCTTTTACTGGCAATGACTGCCTGAAGTCTGGAACTGAAAGACTGGGTTTCCTCCTTTCTGATGTTTTGCCAGGCTCTAACTACAGCTGTCTTTAGTTGTTCTTTCTTTGTGGGTCTATCAGAAAGGTACACACCGAGGCCTAGATGCTGAGAGCGGTTCTCTCTTACGACTAAGCGCACTCCACCCCTGGTGGTGGTACAGAGGGTGAAGGGCACAAAAAGGCATGAGTCACCAGCAGGCTGGGCAGGTCTTGCGTGAAGGTCACTGGGAAGCTGGCAGCTGTGCAGGGACTGGTAGACACTGGAAGCCAATGGGGTAGATGAATAGCAAAGTCCAACAGCAGGCCGAGGGTCAAACACAGGTGACAGGTAGTAAGTCTTTAAACAGGCTGAGGAGGCTCGCACAGGAGACTGGTAACAAGTCCGCAAGCAGGCTGGGGGCCAAACACAGAAGGCTGATAGCAAAGTCCGTAGGCAGGCTGAGGGTCAAACTTGGGAGACTGATAGCAAAGTCCGTAAGCAGGCTGAGGGTCAAGAGCAGGAGACTGGTAGCAAAGTCCATAAGCAGGCTGAGGGTCAAGCACAGGAGACTGGTAGCAAAGTCTGTAAGCAGGCCGGGGGTCAAACACAGGAGACTGGTAGCAAATCTGTGAGCCAAGCCGAGGCTCAAGCGTAGGAGAAGATCAGAGCAGGTCAGGGTCAATCCGGGTCACAACGGGTAATCAGAAGGCAGGATACAAAGGCAGGGAACACAGGAAGCTGAAAGGATAAACCAGCAATCTAAACATGGAACTGAGCAGCCTTTTATAGGCCGGCAAAGGAACTCCCATTATGCGCGCGCGCCGTTTCATTGAATTGCATACAGGTATGTGCCCAAGCGCTGCTCTGCCACGCATGCGAGCAGGAACGCTGCGATACTGGCAAAGCTGGTTCCTGTTTCTTCCCTGACAGTGCCCCCCCAGGGGTGGCCTCTGGACGCCCAATCTGGACAGTAATTCTGGGTGTTTTTGTGAAAGGCTTGGATCAAACGTGGGGCGTGCAGGTTACCGGAAGGTTCCCAAGAATCTTCAGGGGGTAGACTTTCCATTTTATCAGGTACTGGAGCTGTCTACCCTTCTTCTTACAGTCTATTATAGATTCCACCTCAAACTTGTTCTCGCCATCAATTTCGACTGGAGGAGGAGGTGGCTCTTCTCTTCCTGAAAAGGGACTGGGGACCACTGGTTTCAGTAGGGATGCATGAAACACAGGGTGTATCCTGTAGGAACTGGGTAAGGCTAATTCAAAAGCCACAGGATTCACAATTCTTTTAATCTTGAAAGGGCCGATGAATTTCGGGCCCAATTTCCATGAAGGGCACGGTAGTCTGAGATTGGTGGCGGATAGCCAAACCTCATCTCCTACCTTAAAGGTCAGGTTTCCCTTTCTTCCCTTGTCATAATGCTTTTTATAGCTGTTCTGAGCCTTCTGCATGGTTTCCTGGATCCTTTGAAAGTTTGACTGGATGGAGGTTATCTGGCCTTGTACAGCAGGGACTGAGATTTTAGGGATGGAATTAGGGAGAAAAGAGGGGTGAAACCCGAAATTAGACCAGAAAGGTGTTTGGTAGCTGTGTGAATGGAGTTGTTATAGACAAATTTCGCATAGGGCAGAAGAGAAGACCAATCATCCTAGGAGCAGAAACAGAAACAGCGAAGATATTGTTCTAAAGTTTGATTTGTCCTCTCAGTTTGGCCGTAACTTTGGGGATGGTATGCCGAAGAAAGACAAACTTTGATTTCCAGTGATTTTCAGAGCTCCTTCCAAAACTTGGAGGTGAATTGGACGCCTCTATCAGAGACAATACTATCGGGTACCCTGTGAAGCCTCACTACTTCTTTAATAAATGTATTGGCTGTATCCAGGTCAGAGGGAGTTCCCACCATAGGTAAAAAGTGTGCCATTTTTAAGAGGTGATCAACAGTGACCAAAATGGTGGTGAACCCTTCAGAGGGCGGCAAGTCAACGATAAAGTCCATAGAGACTTCTTTCCATGATTGTTCCAGGATGGGCAGAGGTCTCAACAGACCCCAAGATTTAGCATTTGACCCCTTGTTGCACTGGCAAGAGATACAAGAAGAAACATAATCTTTACAGTCCCTCCTCCAACCAGGCCACCAAAAAAGAACGAGATATTAATTCGGAAGTTTTTTGTACTCCGAAGTGACCTGCCAGTTTATGGTTGTGGAAAGTCTGTAAGATCAAAGGTCTTACTTCCAGCGGGACAAAAACTTTATTCCGGGCCCAAAGCAAGTCATCCTGCTTCTTCAAAAAAGATGGCTCAATGGCTCAGTACAATGGCTGGAAGCCCTTTTGATGGCAGCTCTTAGATCAGACTGGGTAAGGAGACAAAAATTTTGCGGGGATAGGATGGTGCTAGGTTCCGTTATCTGAGGAGACTCTGGGAACATCCGGTAGAGTGCGTCCGCTTTCCCATTCTTGGAACCAGGTTTATATGAGGTGTGAAAGTTGAACCTGGAGAAAAAAAGTGCCCACGGGGCTTAATGGGGATTTAGGCGTTTGGCCGTCCTGAGGATCTTCAGGTTCTTGTGGTCCATGAAAATCATGATAGAATAGGACGCACCCTCCAGCAGATATCTCCATTCCTCCAAGGCAAATTTGATGGCTAACAACTCGCGGTCACCTACATTATAGTTTTTTTCAGGGGGACTTAGCTTCCGAGACGCAAAGGCTACTTTATGAAGGAGGGTCTTGGGACCCCATCTTTGGGACAGAATAGCTCCTTTAGCTGTCTCCTAGGCATCAACTTCTAATATGAAAGGCAGAGCTGGGTCTGGATGCTGCAGAATTGGTGCAGAGATAAACAGGGCCTTTAACTCGTTGAAGGCTTCTTGGGCTTCCTGGGACCACTGAAAATGGCTTTGTTGGTGGGTCAGCTGGGTGATGGGTGAGATAATGGCCAAGAATCCTTTAATAAATCTTCGATAGAAGTTGGCGAAGCCTATGAACCGCTGAACTCCTTTTTTATCCGCAGGGGCCGGCCATTCCTGAAGTGCTCTGACTTTTTGTGGGTCCATTGGAACCCCTTTGGTAGAAATGATGAACCCTAGAAACTGGACAACAGTCTTTTCAAACTCACATTTTTCCGCCTTAAGGTAAAGTCCATGTTTTCTGAGGATTGTGAGAACTTTCTTTACATGAGCTCGGTGCAGTTCAATGGTAGCAGAAAAGATGAGGATATCGTCCAGGTAGACAATTACAAAGTTATCGAGGTATTCTCGGAAAATGTCATTTACCAGATGTTGAAAAGTGGCCTGGGCGTTGCACAGCCCAAACGGCATTACCAAGTATTCAAAGTGTCCGAATCTGGACATGAAGACGGTTTTCCACTCGTCACCAGCACGAATCCGGATGAGGTTGTAAACGTCTCGTAGGTCCAATTTAGAAAAGATTTGGGTGGTTCGGAAATGCTGGAATAGTCCTGGAATAAGCGGGAGCGGGTAACAGTTTTTAATGGTTATTTTATTGAGGTCTCTGTAATCTACGCAAGGTCTTAGGGAGCCGTCCTTCTTTTCGACAAAGAAGATACCGGCTCCAGCCGCTGAAGATGATGGCTGGATGAAGCCCTTCTCCAAATTCTCATCAATGTATACCCGGAGGGCTTCCAACTCGGTCTCAGATAATGGCAATATACGACCAAAGAGGATTTAGGAGCCCGGTAAGAGTTCAATGGGGCAGTCATAACACCAATGTGGTGGCAGACAATCAGCTTTTTTCTTATCAAAAACATCTCTGAATTTGAGATACACTGGAGAAACATGCTGAAGATTATCAGGTACTGGTTGTACAGTCAAGCAGGAGGCTGGAACTGGAATAAAACAGTGCTGGGAGCAGTAAGCCGAGGAGAAGGAAATTTCTTTCTTACTCCAGTTAATTTGGGGATCATGAGCTTGCAGCCATGGAAGTCCCAAGATGATGGGAAACATAGGGGAGAAGAAAATGTCAAAGCGTAAGAACTCTTGGTGGCCAGAGTCCGTGATGGTAAGGATGGGTCGTGAACACGGTAGGGATCCATCAGCCAAATGGACCTGAAGGCATTGTTTTTTGTTTTGGAGAGGAATGTGTAGTCTTTGAGCCAAAGATGCATCTAGGAAGCAACTGCAAGCCCCCAAATCAATTATGGCCAGTAGCAGGATTTCCTCTTCCGCTACCTGTAGGGAGATAGGGAGGATGACATGAGTTTGAGCAGGACCAGTGACCTGTAAGTTCATAGCATATTGAGAGTGTGACTTACTGGGTCTCACGGAGCAGTAAATACTGTCATGATCCCCCACAATACAGACACAAGTTGGCTTTCGTCTTTGTTGTCTTTCATCAGGGTTGACTGGAGACCGGACCAGTCCTAATTGCATAAGTTCACTCTCCGGAGCGGAGACAACAGAAGGGGCTGGGAATGGAGGGTGAACTGGGGAAGGCTTAGGTAGCACCCAGGTGGGTCGGGAGGACTGAAAGCGCTCGGGGAGCCATTCGCGCATGCACCTGTCCAGCTTAATGGCCAACTGAATTAAGTCTTCCAAAGTGGTTGGGGTCTCAACCCGAGCCAGCCCTGATGGTACTGGTACTTGAGGGCGGCTTCGTTCCAGCCTGTATCAGCCGACCATTTAAGGATTCAAAGAAGGTATCCACTGAATTTAGTATAGGGCTCCTCTGCTCCATAAGACTATGGGCCCAGGCTTGCGGCTCTTCAGACAATAAAGAAATAATGAATCCCACCTTCACAATTTCTGAGGAAAAAGTTCTGGGTTGGAGGGCCAGGTACAGAGAACAGGCATTCTTGAATATCCTAAATTTCTTTTGGTCGCCAGAAAATCGCTCTGGTGTGGGAACCCTAGGTTCAGGAAGGCCTGGGAAGAGGTGGCCCCAGAGGAGGATGCTGGAGCTGGGACAGCTGGGGCAGGCGACCTGGACAGATGCTGGAGACGACCCTCAATTTGGACATAACCCTCCTGTAACTTCTGAATTGCCTGCGTGAGAGCCACAACCTGCTGGCACAGGGCCTCAAGAGGAGAACCCGCTCTGTCGGCCTCTGACATGGCTGGTTTATACTGTCAGAACGGTACTCACCGAGGCCGAGACGCTGAAAGTGGTTCTCTCTTGCGACTAAGCGCACTCCACCCCTGGTGATGGTACAGAGGGTGAAGGGCACAAAGAGGCACGAGTCACCAGTAGGCTGGGCAGGTCTTGCGTGAAGGTCACCGGGAAGCTGGCAGCTGTGCAGGGACTGGTAGACACTGGAAGCCAATGGGGTAGATGAATAGCAAATTCCAACAGCAGGCCGAGGGTCAAACACAGGTGACAGGTAGCAAGTCTTTAAGCAGGCTGAGGAGTCTCGCACAGGAGACTGGTAACAAGTCCGTAAGCAGGCTGGGGGCCAAACACAGGAGGCTGATAGCAAAGTCCGTAGGCAGGCTGAGGGTCAAACACAGGAGACTGATAGCAAAGTCTGTAAGCAGGCTGAGGGTCAAGCACAGGAGACTGGTAGCAAGTCTGTAAGCCAAGCCGAGGGTCAAGAGCAGGAGAAGATCAGAGCAGGTCAGGGTCAATCCGGGTCACAACGTTAATCAAAAGGCAGGATACAAAGGCAGGTAACACAGGAAGCTGAGAGATAAATTAGCAATCTAAATATGGAACTGAGCAGCCTTTTATAGGCCAGCAAAGGAACTCACGTTATGCGGGCGGCGTTTTGTTGGATTGCGTACAGGTATGCGCCCAAGCACCGCTCTGCCGCACATGCGTGCAGGAACGCAGCGATACTGGCGTTGTGTAGTGTGCCTCTACATGACCGTGAGCTCACTGCTTAGATGCTTAGTAATGGATAATGCACTTCTCACTGCCCTCCACAGACTGGGAAATCTAAAACACTGGAACATGAAAAAAAGCAGAAGACACATGGATATAGCCCATTATCCTCAAGCAAAGATATTTATTTAAATACGAAGGTAGGTATCATACTCACAAACATAGACTTGATTAAAGCATGTCTTATTGGTCCTCCACATGAGACCATGAAACTGTCCACATCACATAATGCTTGTTACATGTTTATTTAAATTCGTATGTGGAACCACTGTAAAGTAAATTAAAATTACGTTTAAAAATGAATACAATGTATAAAAATGCTAAACATGGTAAGAATTGATGGAGGAATAAGAGAATGAGAGAATAAAATAAAAGAGAGAGTGTGAGGGATCATTGTGTGAATATACTATTGTAAACTGTCATGATGTTTTACCCAATATGTAATGATTTTTATTGGTCTCCACTTCCTCTCTTATTGGATGGATAGGTACAGGAGTGCCTTCCACCAGTGTGGTGATGTCTTCATCGAACACAGCCTGTATTCAAATAATCCCCACTTCTTCCCTAGGCTCCAGTGCGCAGTGCTATTCTGGGGTGCACAACACTCCTCAAGCTGTGCAGGCCAGGGACTAACCCATGCCGTCACACTGCCTCCACCATGTTTTATAGATGACATTGTGTTCATTGGATCATGAGCTGTTCCAAGCCTTCCCCACACTTTTTTCTTCCCATCATTCTGGTACAGATTAATCTTAGTTTCATCCATCTAAAGAATGCTTTCCAGAAATGGTCTGGCTTTTTTAAAAATGTTTTTTGGCAAAATCTAATCTGGTTTTTCTTTTCTTTAGGCTTATGAATGGTTTTCACCTTGTGTTGAACCTTCTGTTTATTCTCTTGTGAAGTCTTCTCTTGAATGTAGACTTTGACAATGATACGCCCACCTCCTGGAGAGTTTCCATCACTTGTCTGGATGTTGTGAATTTGTTTTTCTTTACCATAGAGAGGATCCTGCGATCATCCACCACTGTTGTTTTCCATGGATGTCCAGGCCTTTTTATGTTGCTGAGCTCACCAGTGCATTCTTCTTTCCTCAGAACGTACCAAACTGTTGACTTGGCCACTCCTAATGTTACTGCTATCTCTCTGATGGATTTGTTTAATTTTTGAAGCCTTACAATGGCCTGTTTCACGTGCATAGACAGCTCCTTTGAACGCATGATGTAGGTTCACAGCAACAGATTCCAAATGCAAATACCACACTTAGAATCAACTCCAGACCTTTTACCTGCTTAATTGATGAAGAAATAATGAAGGAGTAGCCCACACATGGCCATGAAATAGCTATTAATTCAATTGTCCAATTACTTTTGGTCCCTTGAAAAAGGGGGGGGGGGGCTATTCTTAAGAGCTGTAATTCCTAATCCAATTTGGATGTACATACCCTCAAATTAAACCTGAGAGTGTGCACTGTCAGCTCACATCTATTATATAACTATAGCTTGAATATGTTTTGGTAAATACCTGAAAAAATCTAAAATTGTGCCTGCGTCCAAATATATATGGACCTAACTGTATATGTTATCGGAGTGAGGAAGATACCACAGTGGATAAACAGAAATGTAAAAATGTAAAACTATATTACAGTGACCAGTGACATAGTTTTGAATAACTCAGCAAAGAAGAGGAGGAAAAAGCCCTCCAGCACAAGTAAACAATGTGTGCATCTAGGGTTGATACCCTAAAGGGAAGCATGGATGGAGAAACTCCATAGAAATTGCTCCAACCTCCACCCAGAGGAGAGAAGCAGAACCCCAGAGTGTCCCTAGGTCTTAAAACAGTGCTAGAGTGACACAACACAGCCGTTAATATGCACACAACATTCCAGGACGTAAGATAAACATAATTAAAGAGAATTGTTGGATGGGGGACAAAACCAAAAACCCTGGAAAAGTGACGTCTGACACACATTTCACAGTGGACATGAGGCCATCTGCGGTAAGTCCTTAGTTGATTAGAGTCCTGATTGATTAGAGACTAATTCTAATCAGGACTCGAAAGAATGTAATGAAAACATTATTAGTGCTGTGTGCACAGTGAGGACAGTGTGCAATACATACAAAATAGAATACAATTATATACAGAACTTACCAGTTTCCTTTACAGTCTCCTCTCTTTTGATCAATAGTTTGATAACTAACCCTACCTGCTATCACCTTTAACCTGGAACCTCCTCACACTTAGGTGGAAGTAGTCCTGGCCAAAGAGGCAAAACTCCAATGTGGAGAATATAATAGCTGAGCAGCTTTTTCATTACAAAATGACTTTTCATTGTGAAAAACAAATGATTGATAAGACATATTTACAGAGTACTGGCTGTACACTCCTGTGGCCAGAATGGCCTTCTAGCTTAATTGTTGGCATGCTGACTTATCAGCATATGTAAACACAGACAATTCTACATAAAATGGAAGACATACAAAAGACAAATATGACTTCAACATCGCTAAACTACTTTTCAAATCACATTTTATATATATATATATATATATATATATATCCCTTACAATTAAAGTATTTGAATAAATAGCACCCTAGACTGTGATTCCAAAAAGGAAACAAATCAAAAACAAAGATTTCTTTAATTTAGTCATTTTTGCAGTGTCTGGTGTGGATCCAGGTGACTTTTCCTTCAAGTTTTGCACAACTGTACATGAAATAGATGCTGTATTGCGTCTCCAAACATTTCCTTATATATAAATGTCTCTTACAAATCCACAAGTCACCTGGCTTTAGTTGTAGATCCTTCCAAACTTTTAGGAGAGAAAACACATACATCAGTTTGTCAAAAACCTAAAAAGACCAGCAACATTCTCTGTGAGATCCAAATGGAGGACTTCAGCTGCTGAGACAAAATATAAGCAAGTGAGTAACACACTCCCAAACCAAATCTCATAGGGAGAGAGTCCAACATCCCCTAAGGGGCTTGATAAAATATAAGAAAACATTCAGGCAAAAGTTTTCTAGTTTCTTACTCTACTTTTTCCGCTACATTGTAGATAGCAGGGGGTGTAAAAATAAAACCTCAAAACTTCTAGCAAGGACTCTCCTATAAAAATTATTTCCTCTGTTACTCTCTGTAGATTCTGCACTCTGTACTTATAAACTACTTCTGATAACACTTTTTACTGTAGCCTTTGCAGTAGCATTTTCCACTGGACATTCAGAAAACATGTCCATACAGACACAATGCATACTCGTAAGATCCTGACTTGGGCATCTAGATATATCTTTTTGTAATCTCTGGAAGGGATGTTCAGCTTTTGGTAACACCTTTGGTAACAGGTAAAACAAGAACTTGTATGTTATAAAAACAACCATGGAGCACCCTGGCTCTATCCCATGCTCACTTAGTAAGGCAGCCATAACTGCTTGTGACTGATGACATGGTCCATGTGTCAAGCTGGAGGGAAGAGAGTGACTGGCAGACATAAAAGATCACATTTTTCCAAAGTCTTGTTTCATAAGAAATTGCCACCTGTGGACCACTTGTCCCTTCTCGTTCTGGGGTCCTTAAAGTTGAATTATTAATCCCAGCTATACTGGGCCAGAACTGGGGTGGAATCTGTGAGTTGCACAGACCCAGCAAGTGTCCAGGGCTGTAAATGCAGCATCCTTAGAGTCTTCTGGTCTGGTTCCATGTATGAGTTTTAATGTTAGTATGGCTACCTCAGCAAGAAGATGTAAGGCTAAAAACAGCCAATCAAATTAACTTAGCATGCTTAATTGGTTTACCTGCTGAAGTAAAAACAAACTTCTGACTCTGCAAATGGAACCAAAAGCTCTCTCTATATCTCGACTATATCTATCTATCTATCTATCTATCTATCTATCTATCTATCTATCTATCTATCTATCTATCTATCTATCTATCTATCTATCTATCTATATATACTCTTTTTATGCTAAAACATGGAGCTCTGCTTCTTGAGCTGGGGAAAGGATCAAATGACTCTGAATACAGAGTTTCCTTCTGGGTGATAAACTGCATACTCTGTATAAAACCGGGTTCAACTCTATAAAAAGTGAAATATCTGGGTCTTCGGGGAGTGTGTCCTGCACTGGGCTCACAGCAGCTGATTCCTACATCATCAATTTAACACATGTGGTTTTTCTTTGTCTCCAGCTTCCTCCAATAGAGGCAATACGGTGGCTGGATTCAAATGTTTGCTTTTTTCATTGTTAGATTTGTACATAAAAAAAAAAAAAAAATCATATTTTGAACCTTTCATTAGACAAGCATTTAGTTAGCTGTATATTTGCTGTGCAGAATGTGGGACCATTCAAAAATTAAATATTTGACCAAAATAATGTCTGTAACTTTGTCTAATAGCACCTTTGCATAAAGCTACAGCTCTGATATATCGGGGTAAGCCCTTTATTACTGGGTCCAGCTTGCATAAATATATTACAATGGTTTGCTTTCTATCATGCTGTTTGTGTAAGAACTCCAGTTTCATGTTTCAAAAAGACAACTTTTTCCTGGCAATATTATAATTTCTCATTGCTTGCTCTGTTGTTAGATTTAGCTAGATAACACAAATCCTTAGTTTGCATCTGACATTATTTTCCTGATGTCATAACATAATAAATAACAATACCCTGTGGTCATGTAGATATGTCCAATAAATCCAAAGTATTCTTCTGCTTATACCTGCACTTTCAAGGAATAGGGGTACATCATTTCCCAATCCACACATTCTGCTTTGGATTTCAAAAATAAAAATAAATAAAAACAAAAAGACCAACGCTCTGTATATGACAGAACAGAAAGCTCTCAGCCAGATCAAAAACTATACAATTGGCTGCAGGTGGTCTATCCTAACAGGGTGTGTGGACTTGATGTGATGGGTCTGTTATATTTAAATTCTATTTATTATTACTCTCACATCATGGACCACACATCAATTTATTATCAGACCTTTAGATTTCATTTTTGTAGAAAAACTTCTTATGTATCCCATCCATCTTGGCTTTGTTAAATATTATGGCAGCTGTATTCCAATTAACAACCTCATCTTAATCTTTTTTTTTCACTCAATAAATGTAAAATTACAAAATTGTTATCTTAATCTAAACTAATCCCATGTTTACAAAATTTCCCCATTAACCTGGATTTCCAACCAAAGGTTGTCTGAACCAGTTACAATATATCTATATTATTAATAAAATTGTTAAACACCCTAATTCTAATATATATCCAGAGATATATTTGCTTAAATTAGGACATTTTACTTAATTTTACTTAATTTCCCTTTTTTAAATGCACTGTTTCCACTATCAAAGGATATTCAATTTGTGTAATACACGGTTAAATGTAACCTTCATTTTACCATGTTTGGAAAACAGATGCAAAAATAATTGTGATCACATTGTTTATCATTAGATTAAATAACCAAGCACATTTTGTTATAAATGTTTTGTCTAAAAAACAGAAATTGGCACGGTGTCCTTCCAGCTTATCACTGATCTCTCATCCCAGCTACATTCTTTCATGAGAGCGCAAAGGAGGGGTCACATCTGCATACATGACACACAGAGATAGAACTAAAGGTTCCAGCATTCACACACATACACGAATATCTCTCTAAAATCGTTTACATTTTTTCCATTTTTACACAACACATGCATATCATTCTCTCACTTTCTTTTAACTCTCTTTAATATTACCCTACTTAAATTCTGCTTTCTTTATTTTTTTCTGATATCCTTTGCATCCCATGTATTGTAATCCCATACTTCACATACTCTAGCTTCTATGATCAGACGGGCAGACATAGTGCTCATCCCATCTTCCCTCTCTGACAACATATAAAGTATTCTGTTTTAACTCTCATTTCTCTGTTTTAACTTTACTAGTTGTAGTGCCTGACCCCAAATTCATCCCACAACTTAACAACCTTTCTGTCTAGTGTTAATTGTCAACCTTGATCCATCCTGCTCTCATAGATAGCTGTTTCTCTAGCTGTTTACTCTGCATGATTCTTAGTTCCTGTGGACTTTGGTAACCCAGTTACCCATTGTGGATCCCTGTCCACTTTAACCATTAATCTAGGGGCTAAGTATAAGTGGAACCGCACCTTCGGTTTATATATTTTATAGCGCTCCTCTTGCACTGGGCACTTTTGAGGGTCTCTTACCCTTCATTCCCTTACTTAATTTAATGCCATTAATGACTGGCCAGTCTTCTCTACGTGTGCCTATACCCTCTTGCCTCTAAACTACTTTATCTAGCAGATGTACTACATATACCTGTGAACAGCACTATTCTTCCCTTTCTTATCTATAACACTCTGATGGACAGTAGACAGTGACAACATAACATATAACCACCAATCAATACAGTTCGATTAAGGAGAGTAAAATAGGTACCCTTTGTCCCGAAAATGCCTTACTGATCAAGGAAGTCTGATAACTCAAATGTAAGCAAAAGGCTTACCTCAGCCGGCTGATTATCAGAAATTCCCGAATCGTCTCAAGCTCCTCGTTTTGGATTCTTAGGGTCACCTGTAAATCCTCCTGGCTGGCTCACCATGCTGACCTGGACATTTTATAGATAGGCATCTCCTATCCTCATATTGATTAGTGGTTCCAAATTAATAATAACTACTGCAGGAGGGAACAGACACAAAAGTTACACTCTGCATCTTTCCAAATAACTGTTCTGCTTTATTATGACACAATTGAAGGTTTTTATACACATGATTACATAGGTATCACATTAATATTACAATTGTACGTTTATGGTAACAAGGGGTGTAACATAGGCAGACTAATTCTAATCAGGACTGAAAAGAATGCAAACATGTAATGAAAACATTATTAGTGCCATGTGCACAGTGAGGGCAGTGTGCAATACATATAAAATAGAATACAATTATATACAGAACTTACAAATATCCTTTACACCACCAATTTCTGTACCTTGCTGTACCCCTTCAGTTAATGAATATCAGATAAGTAGTATTTTCACTCCCAGAGAAAATGATCTAGCACGGAGACTTGAAAACGTTGCTGTTTGTCTGGACAGCACTTAAAGTGGTGGCTAGGTAGGTTGTATGCTGAAGCCAGGTCAAGAAATCCCAGAGTGTATTAGAGTCCCAGAGTATACTGTATATCATAAAGGGAGGCAGCAAAGATAAGCCTCTTAGAATTCCACATATTAGAGGCCTTACATTTAAGAGCTTGTGGAAACATCGAATTGCCTTGTATGGGCAAACACTGGGAGATATGAGGTGACAGGCCCAATTTATGTTAATTTTCCCTCCAGGTAATTACCATGTCCTAGATCAAGAGGTTGTGTTGAAGGCTTGCGGGAAGTAGCTGTAATTTGCAATAAAGGATCGCAGCCAGATTATATGGCTTCACCATTGCTGTTTCCAATGAATAATTTGTGTACATGGATACTTGCAGTATCCAGTCTATCCCTATACTCAATAGACGAGCAAGATTATATGGTCTAATATTGGGCAGATTAGCTCCCCCTTCGCTCCTTGGGAGTTATAATTTTGTCAGTGCTATTCAGGGTTTATTTATTACACCAAATAAAAGAGAGGACAGCTTTGTTTAAAATTTGAATATCTTCATGTTTAAGTAGCAATGGTATTGTTTGAAGCAGGTATAAAAGGTACCTTGCTTTGTGCACTGGTGAGCAGTCATGTTGGAACAGAAATGGGCCATCCCCAAACTATTCCCACAAAAATGTCTTGGTAAGCTGACACCTGAAGAGTTTTCTTCACTGGAACTAAGGGGCCAAGCCCAAACCCTGAAAAACAGTCCCACACCATAATCCCCCCTCCACTAAATGATTTGGACAAGTGCACAAAGCAAGGTCCATAATGACATTGATGAGCGAGTTTGGGGTGGAGGAATATGACTGTCCTGCACAGAGTCCTGACCTCAACCCGATAGAAAACCTTTGGGGTGAATTAGAGTGGAGACTGTGAGCCAGGCCTTCTTCTCCAACATCAGTGACCTGACATCACAAATGCACTTCTTGAAGAATGGTCAAATATTCCCATAGACACACTCCTAAATCTTGTGCACAGCTTCCCAGAAGAGTTATAGCTGCAAAGGGTGGGCCAACACAATATTGAACCTATGGACTAAGACTGGGATGCCATTAAAGTTCATGCGTGTGTAAAGGCAGGCATCACATTACTTTTGGCAATATAGTGTATATATATTATGTATTATATATATAGAGAGAGAGAGAGAGAGAGAGAGAGAGAGAGAGAGCAAACAGTTTGTCCCAGCAGTCCCCCCAATGCAATCAGACCATCCCAAGCGGTCATATATAGAAAAAAAGTTCAGAGGATTGCTGCACAAAAATTTATTGAAATGAAAAACATACAAAGAACATACAAAAAATTTATCAAAAACATTCCATAGTATAGTTACAGTTTCGGGCTGTATTGCTAGCGCCCTTCCTCAGACTGGAACATATCGAAATTGAGTATTCTTTTCACGTCATTTATAAGAAAGCATAATTGGAATCAGTTGCATTAACAAGATCATTATCCATCACATGTGTCAGAGATCTCTTTAATCAAAATAGCAAAATGAAAAGGCTAGAGGCTGGATGCAAATTCCTATTCACTCTAACGCATCCCTGATGTCAACCTGTAATATAAAATAGAAAAAAAAAATACTAAAAAACATTTTTATCTTCATATTCAGTAAATGCAATGTAATTTAGAACCGGTCATATGTCAAGCAACCCATACTTCATGAGTCACTCATACAAACAAATACAGATCGATTTCTGAGTTTAACCCTTTGGGGAACACAGTATCTAAATAATGGATCCACTGTACTTCTTTCCTTCTCAAAATTAACTCACGATTACCTCCTCTCCTACTTACTCCATCTATAACCATACATTTCAGTTGAGAAATCGCATGGCCCTTTTCAACAAAATGCCTAGCTTGTGGAAGTTGAGTAAATTTGTCTCTTATAGAATATTTATGCCGGGCAATGCGGTCCTTCACTTTTTGAGTTGTCACACCAACATAGAGGAGCCCACAAGGACATTTAATCACATGTCCTGTCGCAAAAACAACTTGTTCATATGTTCTTTAGGGCAAAAGCCCAAACCCTTGTTCAACACACTCAGTTCATTCTCATTCAAAATAATAGAAGAAATGCTATGTACCACATTTGTAATTATCTCTGCTGGTTCCTCAATCTGGTGGCTATGCCACAGTACTTTTGGTTTCTTGTACTGATTACCTTCCTTCCGCCTCCTGGCACAGGTCCTGTGGATGCAGCTAAGAAATTTGATTTTGCAGTATTGTCAGGTGGTGTGGGCTTTTTTCAACATGTGTGCAGCAGATTGCACCGTTACTGTTTGCAAGCTATGTCTGAAGCGGATCAAGCATGGCCAGAACAGCAGCAGATTGGGTACCACATGCTTGACCAGACATATGACAACCTGCCATGCAGTACGTTGGCAACAGCACTTTAAAGACCCACATCAAAGAAAAAGGCAGACTTCTCCTTGCTCCTCATCTGGGATCTTCAACCCTACTATACCTCCAGTCCTCTCAAAAACTTGCACTGGGAGCAATTAAGGTATAGCAATAGGTGTCCCAAGTACTTGTAGCCAATCTGCTAGCAGTACACCACCAATTGATTTTAGCAACAAATTTCCCTACCCCAGTTGCTGAACTGTAAAAAGAAATTTGGTCCTAGCCATCCACATGCTCAGCGTCTAAATGCTAGCTTGGCCAAATTGCTAGCGCTGCAACTGCTGCCTTTTCATCTGGTAGACTCTGCCCCCTTTTGTGAATTTGTGCAATGTGCTGTACCTCAGTGGCAGGTTCCAAAATGGCATCTCTTTTCACGGAAGGCCATTCCGGCTCTCTACCGGCATGTGGAAGGCAATGTTTTGGCCTCGTTGAACAGGGCAGTCAGCAGTAAGGTTTTTTTTACCACAGACTCAGGGTTCTGCAGGCATGGGCAGGGATGTTACCTTTCCTTCACGGCGCACTGGGTAACTCTGCTGGCAGCTTGGAAGGATGCAGGACAGGGTTCAGTGTTGTTGGAGCTTGTTCCACCACTACACCTCCAAAATGCTAGTGGTGATTCTGCCAGAGCTCTCTCCTCCACTCCCTCCTCTTCTTATTCCTCTATGGCCTCTTCTGCAGATTTGTCCTCTGAACCAGCCATGCTCCGTAAGCATTCAAGGGGCTATGCAAGCAGTCAGGCTAAAAGATGCCATGCGGTGCATGAGTTTTTCTGCCTAGGGGCCAGAAGCCACACTGGGGCAGAGATTCTGTCAGCTCTACAGGGGCAGGCTCAGAGGTGGTTGACACCATGCCAGCTTCAGCCAGGAATGGTTGCATGCAACAATGGCACCAACCATCTCTCTGCCCTCTGAAAGGGACACTTGACCCATGTTCCATGCTTGGCACATGTCCAGAATTTGGTGGTGCAGCGGTCCTTAAGCAGGTACCCAGGCTTACAAGATCTCCCGAGGCAGGCCAGAAAAGTCTTGTAATTTCCACTGGTCGTACAATGCCAGTGCTCAGCTGGCATTCAAAGGCAGTGCAACCTGCCCACCAACCGCCATATTTGTGACATGCCCACCAGGTGGAACTCAACGTTGGCAATGCTGCAGCAGCATCACACACAGCAGAGGGACATCAATGAGTACCTGTGCGAGTATGGCACCAGGACAGGGTCAGGGGAGCTTGGCTTCTTTTCACCACGCCAGTGGCTACTGATCAAGGATGCATGCACTGTCCTGTCACCATTTGAGGAGGCCACAAGGATGGTGAGCAGCGACAATGCATGCATTAGTGACACTGTCCCTTTAGTCTTTCTGCTGGAGCACACCCTTCGTGGAATCATGGACAGGTCACTTGAGGCAGAACAGCGGGAGGAAGAGGAGGACTTCCTTTCCTCTCAAGGCCCCTTTTACCCAAATAGCATTCCTGCGGGCACACCAAACACACAGGAAGAAGAGGAGGAGGATTGTGTCAGCATGGATGTAGAGGATAGCACTCAGCAGCAGTCTTCAAGGGATGGTTTTCAGTCCCCAGAAACCCAAGGAGTTACACGTGGCTGGCAGGAGGTAGTTAAGGATCATGTGATCTTTAGTGACCCAGAGGACTCAGAATCGAATGCCTCTGAAAACTTACGCTGCATGGCCTCCCTGATTCTGCAAAGCCTGTGAAAGAACCTTAGGATTCGTGTTATCAAGGAGAGGGATCATTACTGGCTGGAAACCCTTCTTGATCCACGTTACAAGGGTAAAGTTGCAGAATTCATCCTGCCTTCGCAGAGGGAGCAGAGGATGAAACATCTTCAGGAGGCCTTGAAGAAAGGTTTGTGTAAAGCATTTCCAGACCCTGGGAGGTTACCAATTTCTGGTGCTGGACAAGGTGTTGCTGAGGCTTTGTTCATTCAGAAGAAGAGCGGTGGAGAAGGTGGCCAGCTTACCGATGCCTTTAAACAATTTTTCAGTCCTCAGTGTCAAGGTCTGATCGGTTCAAGAAACCATCGCCAGCGTCTGCATTATATGGTGCAGGAATATCTAGGGGCAAGAGCAGACTTGGAGACCTTTCCAACAGAGCATCCACTGGGTTACTGGATCTTGAGGATGGACCACTGGCCAGAACTTGTTCAATATCTAATTGAGCTACTGGCCTCTCCTGCATCCAGCATGCTTTCTGAACTCACATTCAGTGATGCTGGAGGGTTTGTAATGGATCAAAGAGAGCGTCTGTTCACAGACTCTGTTGATAGGCTCACATACATAAAAATGAATTAGTCTTGGATCAGCAGCTATCAAGCACCTGATGCCGATGTAACTGATTGAATTTGCTATGGATGTGGGATCCCTTGAAGACTGCCTATGCTGACTATCCTAACTATCCTATTCCACCTCAATCTTGATGATGCTAGCTTCCAACAATATTTTTTGTTTAACAACTTGCTTACTGGGCACTTCAACCCCCCTCCTGCCCAGACCAATTTTGAGCTTTCAGCACTGTCACACTTTGAATGACAATTGCGCGGTCATACAACACTGTACCCAAATGAAATTTTTATCATTTTTTTCCCACAAATAGAGCTTTCTTTTGGTGGTATTTGATCACATCTGGGATTTTTATTTTTTGCGAAACAAACAAAAAAAGATGGAAATTTTTGAAAAAAAAAAAAAATCATGTTTAATAGTTTGTTATAAAATTTTGCAAACAGGTAATTTTTCTCCTTCATTGATATGCGCTGATGAGGTGGCACTGGTGGGCACTGATAGGCTGCACTGATGGGCACGGATAGGCACAGATAAGGCGGCACTGATGGGCACAGTTAAGGCGGCACTGATAAGCACAGTTAAGGCGGCACTGATGGGGACAGATAAGGCGGCACTGATGGGGACAGATAAGGCGGCACTGATGGCCACGGATGGGTGGCACGGATGGGTGGCACAGATGGGTGGCACAGATGGGTGGCACGGATGGGTGGCACGGATGGGTGGCACGGATGGGTGGCACGGATGGGTGGCACGAATGGGTGGCACGGATGGGTGGCACGGATAGGTACCACTGATGGGGGGGCACTGATGGGTGGCACTGATGGGCACTTATGGGCACTGGTAGGTGACACTGATGGGCACTGATAGGTTGCACTGATGTGGGTGTTGATGGGTGGCACTGATGTGGGTGCTGATGGGTGGTACTGATGGGTGGCA
The DNA here is from genome assembly GCF_042186555.1 of Aquarana catesbeiana. Taxonomy (NCBI): domain Eukaryota; kingdom Metazoa; phylum Chordata; class Amphibia; order Anura; family Ranidae; genus Aquarana; species Aquarana catesbeiana. Next base: position 115,345,470 of record NC_133331.1, read on the forward strand.
CTGTGGGCACTGATGGGTGGCACTGTGGGCACTGATGGGTGGCACTGTGGGCACTGATGGGTGGCACTGTGGGCACTGATGGGTGGCGCTGATTGTTGGCACTGTGGGCACTGATGGGTGACGCTGGTGGGCACTGGTAGGCAGCACTGCTGCCTATTGCCTTGTGTCAGAAGATCGCCGTGATCGGGACTGATGTCCCGATCACGGCCGCCGGTGATCGGGTTTTTTTTTTCCTCCTCGCGCTGTCAGCGCGAGGAGGAAAAATAGCCGATTACCGGCTCTGTTTACATCACATGATCAGCTGTCATTGGCTGACAGCTGATCATGTGGTAAGGGGTCGGGACCAACCCCTTACTCTGATCTGTGATCAGGCGAGTCTCATAGACTCGCTGATCACCGAGCGCGCCGCGCGCGCCCTGCAGGGGGCGCGCAGGCCGCTCATGCACGGGACGACGTCAATAGACGTCGTCCCGGCAATTTAGATCCGCGCTGTTGACGTCATTTTACAACGGCCCGGATCTGAAGCAGTTAAGGCACCACCACCACCACCCAAGGCCCAATTTTTCTGACCCTGTTTAACAGGGACATGTAATTACAATTTTTCATCTAATATTTCACAGCAGGGCCCGTTCCTGTGCCCAACAAGAGTAACTGTGAGGGCTTACAGTGTTGTGGCACCACCACCACCACCACCACCAAAGGCCCGATTTTCCTGCCCCTGTCTAACAGGGGCATGTAATTACAATTGTTTATTTATTTATTTTTTCATCAATATTTTTTACTGTTTTGCAGTGTAATCACAATAACACAATGTATACACTGTACATCAATTTACACGATATCTTATAAATGGTGAGGTTTACAAATAGACTTGCATATCAATCGAACAGAAAACTTGTAGCTGTATTATTTACATGAGTTGTTGAAACTAGGTTCACTCCCCCAGGAACCCCAGTGGGAACTCTTTTGTATCCCAGGGGAGGGCTGTAACTTGTGTGTTCTATTTAACATATTTCTTATAATTTTTAAAATAGTAATGCCTAATCTGCTGACACAGCAAAAACAAACCAAAGTAATTCTTGTGAATTTTATAAGAAGTTAGCGGCTCCAGACCACTGTGCCCACAGCATCCACACTTTCTTTTTTTTGGTTAAAGAACCTCCGCTGGAGGCCATCATCATCTCATAACTGTAGTGAAGGTTCACTAGTTCAAGGAACTGGCCAACGGAAGGGACCTTGACTGTTTTCCACAGTCTTGCAATGCACAATCTAGCAGCTAACAGAATGTGTGTCATCACGTGTCTGAATAGATGAGGTATATCACAGGGATGAGCCGAACACCCCCCGGTTCGGTTTGCATCCAGAACATGTGAACAGGCAAAACATTTGTTTGAAAGTGCTAATTTTAAAGGCTTATATGCAAGTTATTGTCATAAAAAGTGTTTGGGGACCTGGGTCCTGCCCCAGGGGACATGTATCAGTGCAAAAAAAAGTTTTAAAAACTGACTTTTTTTGGGAGCAGTGATTTTAATAAAGCTTAAAGTGAAACAATAAAAGTGAAATATTCTTTTAAAATTCATACCTGGGGGGTGTCTATAGTATGCCTGTAAAGTGGCGCTTTTTTTCTAGAACAGTCCGAGAGCAAAATTACATTTCTAAAGGGAATTAAGTAATAGCGGTGTCAGCTATAGTGAATTGTCTATGGGAGAAATCAAAAGTGCTAATTTTAAGGATTACTATGCAAGTTATTGTCAAAAAAAGTGTTTGGGGACCCGGGTCCTGCCCCAGGGGACATGTATCAATGCAAAAAAAAGTTTTAAAAGTCTACGTTTTTTCAGGAGCAAAATTACATTTCTAAAGGGAAAAAAAAGTCATATATTCCTGTATATAGAACAGTCTGACAGCAAAATGTCATTTCTAAAGGAAAAAAAGTAATTTAAAACTACTCGCGGCTATAATGAATTGTCGGTCCGACAATACACATAAAAGTTCATTGATAAAAACGGCATGGAATTTCCCCACAGGGGGACCCGAACCAAAATTTTTTTTAAAAATGCGTGGGGGTCCCCCTAAATTCCATACCAAGCCCTTCAGGTCTGGTATGGATATTAAGGGGAACCCCACGGCAAATTTTTTTTTTTTTAAATGGCGTGGGGGTCCCCCTCAAAATTCATACCAGACCCTTCAGGTCTGGTATGGATTTTAAGGCGAACCTGGCACCAAAATAAAAAAAATGGCATGGGGTCCCCCCAAAAATCCATACCAGACCCTTTTCTGAGCACACAACCTGGCAGGCCGCAGGAAAAGAGGGGGGACGAGAGAGCGCCTCCCACTCCTGAACCGTACCAGGCCACATGCCCTCAACATTGGGAGGGTGCTTTGGGGTAGCCCAAAATAGAAATAATATTTAGAAATGGGGATGGGAAAAGTTCTGAACATGTAGAGAATTTGTGGCAGATGTAGCATTTTAAACACCGCTAGTCTGCCGAACCATGATAGTTCATGTTTGGTTATGGATTGGGAGCCTAGTCGTTTGGTAAGGAGAGGTTTAAAATTGGCCGGGAAGAGGTGTTTGACCGATCTTGTGAGCTGTACCCCTAAATATGAAATACTGTGATCTGGCCAGATGAATGGGTACTGGGTCTGCAGCAAGTTTTTAGTGGTGGTGTCTAATTTTAGATCTAGTATGTGTGACTTGGTTGTATTTAGTTTGTAACAAGATATGCGTCTAAACCAATCTAGTGTTTTTTGAGCTTCTGCTAGGAATGAGGTTGGATTTGTGAGAATTAGTATCACATCATCCGCAAAAAGACTAATCTTGTGTGAGGTGGTTCCTATCATTAGTCCTGTGATTCTGGAGTTCGTGTGTATGTGCACTGCCAATGATTCCATCACTAGGTTGAATATTAATGGTGACAGAGGGCACCCTTGATGGGTACCATTCGTGATATGGAATGGTTGAGATAGCATATTGGCTGAGTATGCTTGTGCTGACAAGGTAGTATAGAGTGCCATAATAGCCCTGTAGATGTGGTCAGTGAAACCGAATATCCACTTTCTGTAGATATTTCTTAGCTCCTACCTCAATGAAAATAACCTTCTTGACCCCTTACAGTCTGGCTTTCGCTCGCAGCACTCCACGGAAACTGCCTTACTAAAACTCACTAATGATTTACTAACTGCTAAAACCAACAGCCAGTACTCCATACTCCTACTACTTGACCTCTCTGCGGCCTTTGATACTGTTGACCACCCGCTCCTTCTCAATAAACTACATTCCCTTGGCCTCCGAGATTCTGCTCTATCCTGGTTCTCTGACTATTTATCACAGCGCTCCTTCAGTGTCACCTACAACTCTGTCTCCTCCTCTCCATTGCCCCTTTCTGTGGGGGTCCCCCAAGGCTCGGTTCTTGGACCCCTTCTCTTCTCTATCTACACCTCCTCCCTTGGTCACTTAATAACTGCCCACGGCTTCCAATACCACTTATACGCTGATGACACCCAAATCTATCTGTCTACTTCTCACCTCGCTCCTTCAGTCTCCTCTCGCATTACTAACTTACTAACTGACATATCAGCATGGATGTCACACCACTTCCTTAAACTAAATCTCTCTAAAACTGAGCTATTAATATTCCCCCCCGCCTGTGTCCCCCTCCATGACTTTTCCATCAAAATCAACAATGCAACCATCAGTCCCTCCCCTCACACCAGGGTACTAGGTGTAATCCTAGACTCTGACTTGTCATTTCAGCCTCAAATCCAATCGCTGTCAAAAGTTTGTAGAATTCACCTGCGTAACATCTCTAAAATTCGCCCTTTTTTAACAAATGAAACCACCAAGCTCCTCATTCACTTCCTTGTTATCTCTCGCCTTGACTATTGCAACTCCCTTCTCATTGGCTTACCTCTCCATAGGCTATCCCCTCTTCAGTCTATCATGAATGCTGCTGCCAGACTTATCCACCTTACCAACCGCTTAGTGTCTGCCAACCCTCTACTTCAATCCCTACACTGGCTCCCAATCACCCAGCGAATTAAATTCAAAATTCTAACCACAACATACAAAGCCATTCACAACTCTGCCCCAAGCTACATCACTAATCTTGTCTCCAAATATCACCCAAATCGACCTCTCCGCTCTTCTCAAGATCTCCTACTTTCAAGCTCTCTCATCTCCTCCTCCCATGCTCGTCTCCAGGATTTCTCCAGAGCCTCTCCCATCCTCTGGAACTCGCTACCTCCATCTATCCGGCTATCCCCTACTCTTGCTACCTTCAGGCAATCCCTGAAAACTCATCTCTTCAGGAAAGCCTATCACGTCTCCAACTAATCTCCTACCACTTCCAACAGCTCATTTCCCACAGTTACAACCTTTTGTACCACCTGCCCCACCCTATTAGATTGTAAGCTCTTCTGAGCAGGGCCCTCTTAATCCTATTGTATTGTATTGTATTGTATTATAACTGTATTGTCTCCCCTTTATATTGTAAAGCGCTGCGTAAACTGTTGGCGCTATATAAATCCTGAATAATAATAATATGACCAGTGTACCCTGTCGAACGCCTTCTCTGCATCCAAAGAAAGAAGCAGAGAAGGCGTTATGCTGGATCCAACATGATGTAAGTCAATCATACGTCTTGTGGTGTCTGGTTCTTGTCTCCCTTTAATGAGCCCCGACTGGTCCTTGTGTATGAGGTCTAGCATTATTTTCATCAGGCGACTAGCAATGGTTTTGGCATAAATTTTTAAATCAAGATTTAGTAGGGAAATTGGATGAAAGTTTTGAGGGGAGGTTGGTTCTTTTCCTGATTTTGGGTTTGTGATTATGAGAGCAGTTAACGACTCCTTAGCAAACATTGAAGAGGAGGCAGCATTATTGAAAAATTTTGTCAAGTGGGGGGAGTAAGTGGTTTGAGAATAGTTTGAAGTACTCTTCTGTGAGGCCATCAGGTCCTGGAGCTTTCCCCGAGGGTAGTGAGGATATGGTTGCGAGGATTTCCTGATCAGAGAATGGTACAGTCAAGGAAGACAGTTGAGTCTCCGACAGTACTGGGAGTTTAATCTGTTTCAGAAACTCATCAATCTCATTATTGGATGGTTGATGCGTAGAGGGGTCTTTTCTAAGATTATATAAGTCACTATAGTAGTCACTAAAGCCATTCCCTATGTCTTGGGGATTGGATAATTTTTCTTTGGAGTGGGGGTGGAATAGATGGGGAATCTGTAAAAAAGCAACAAGAAAAAGCAACAAGTCTGATAAGTGAAACAAACAGTAGGAGAGGGTGTGCAGCGGCTTGTGGAATAAAAAAACAAAAGCTGAATTCAGCTAGGCCCGCTGTAGAGGGAAACAGTCAATAACTAGTAGAATGGAAAGATAAACATGAGGCAGTGAGGGAGGAATTGTTTTGTGGTTGTGAGCACGTTCAGATCAGGTGGTATGCTGTGACTGGTAGCTTCTGGTCCCCTGATTGCGGCAGGATTGCTGAGGTTTCCGTTGTGGTAGAGGTGGGACATCCTCTTTGGGGGGGTTCCAGGATGATACCCCATTCATGCAAGAGACACATGCCTTTCTGTAGGTCGCCAATGACATGGGTAATACCATTCTTGGTGATGAGCAAGGTCGCCGGATAGCGCCACTTGTATATGATTTTATGATTGTGGAGACCTTTGATGACAGGGTTCAGGTTCCTTCTGAGTTGCAGCTTGTATTTAGAGAGGTCAGGGAATAGTTGGACTCCTTCATATGGATGAGGTAGTGGGGCTTTGGATCTGGCTTCAGACATAATTTTTTCTTAAATATGAAAAAAATGTACCCTTATGAGCACATCTCTCGGCACAGACGCAGCCAGGTGTGAAGGTTTCGCTATTCTGTGGATCCTGTCTATAACAATATCCCTGGGTGGTGCGTCGGGTAATATGGTGTGTATGAGGTATTTGGCATATTTTAATAACTCCGTTGGGGGTATAGATTCGGGACCCCTCTTAATTTAACGTTGTTACGTTTGGAACGGTTCTCTAAGTCGGCCAGCTTGGCCCAAACCCACTCTTGCTCATCTTTCACCTCCTCATATGTATCTATAAGGTCAATGGATCAGTGGATGTACATTCTGTCATACCCAGTTGAATATTGGATACTCTGTGGTTCAAAGAACTAATGTTAGTAGTAATCTTGGTAAACAGGGCTGATAAATCAGTCATCAGGGAAGTTTGTAAGGACATAAGCATGTCCTTTAATGTAGTGTCCATGACTGGTTGTCCTGTGGTGGGGAAGGATGCCATAGAATTGTGCAAGGCCTGGTTCAATTGCAGTGGATTGAAGGCCTGGGCCTCAATTAATGCCCGGGGCGGCCGCAATTGCGGTGCATCCATCTGCATCCGGGCCTTAGGGGGGCTGCTTGTGTAGGGGAATTCTGCTGCGCCAATTTCTCCCAGGGATTCATCTGGGAGGTCTGTGTAGGCTTTCTGCGGCTCGGATAGGCTGCCGTCGCCATCTTGGTAATGACTGACCTTATCCTCCGGGGAAAACATGAGCGTAGTCAGCTTGTGTTTGCCTATCAAAGCTTGGGCTTGTGTTTGCCTATCCACTTGCGGGACATTGTCGGCTGGTATGTCCTGTAGCTGCGGGGTGAAGATGGGATGGTATCGCTGCCTCTAATGGGCCTGAGTCGCTCCGATGTCCTCCCACACTCTGGAGCAGTGAGATCAAGTGTCCATCTTCCATTCCGGCTAGCCACGCCCCCCTAATTACAATTTTTGATCTAATATTTCACAGCAGGGCCCATTCCTGTGCCCACCAAGAGTAACTGTGAGGGCTTACAGTGTCCTGGTACCACCACCACCATCAAAGGCCCAATTTTTCTGCCCCTATTTAACAGGGGCATGTAATTACAATTTGTCATCTAATATTTCACAGCAGGGCTCATTCCTGCACCTGATAAGAGTGTCTGTGAGGGGTTACAGTGTTGTGGCACCACCACCACCACCCAGGGCCCAACTTTTCTGCCCCTGTTGAACAGGGGCATGTAATTACAATTTTTTATATAATTTTTCAATGCAGTACCTGTTCCTGTGCCTAACAAAAGTAACTGTGAGGGCTTACAGTGTTCTGGCGTCAACAAAACCAAAGCCCAATTATTCTGCCCCTGTTTAATAAGTGCATGTAATTACAATTTTTTATATAATAGTTAAGCAGGACCCATTTCTGTGCCCAATAAGAGTAACTGTGAGGGGTTACAGTTAAGTGGGAGAAATGCGCCAACTCCAAGTGTAAAGCAGCCAACACCACAATCAGACTAATTGCAGAAATATAAATGGAAAAAAAGTGTTGCGCTAATAGAATATATATAACAAAAAAATATATGTATATATATAAAATTAGCCACATGAATCACTGTAGCTTGTAGATATATATATATATACAAAATATATTTTTGAGGTAGAAAGGCAGTGAATGCAACATCAAAAATACAAAACCAACAAAATTGTCAGTAAAATGGCGGGATCAACACACCGTGAGTGCATGATCCTCTAAGTGGCAATCTGACATGAAAATACACAAAATATATAAATAAATTAGTGAATTAAGGGATACCACATGCAAAACAGGTCCCAATACTATATATCATAGGCGTAAATAAATGCTGACAAGTATAGTCCATATCAATCAGCAAGGTGGAGATTCATGGTATTAGAGCCATAATGCTTGTTACAGGTTTCTCGAATGATATTGGAAATATATTGACATGTATAAGGTATTGTCTTCTCCAGAACAGACTTCAAGTAAAAAGGATCAAATACCCTTATCAGAAATGGTGGACTCACAGGCCGTTGGCGGTGAGTCAAACGTGCTTATACCACCAGGCGGTGAAGGTAGGTTTTAATCCCAGTGGATAAGATGTACTTAGTAGGGAGATGGAGCCTGAAGACTTACTTGCCACCGAAAGGGATAGACCAGACCCGGATTTCCTTGATCTCCTATTTTCGAGGTTGGCTTGGATTATCCACCGAACTCCGCTCAGTCAGAGACAGTTCCCATAGTGTAAAAGAGAGAAGAGAACTACCACATAGTGTAAATCCAACAAGGGTGAAAAGTTTATTAATATAAACATTTTCCAACATACAATGAAAATGTGGGCAGTAAAAATTCGGTCCAATTGAACTTGAAAAGCGCAGTAAAAGGTAGCTAGGGTAGCAGAAATTAACCCGATTGTGTTTCATCCTCTTGGACTTCTGCTGGGGTGTGTTACAGTGTGCTGGCTCCACCAACACCAAAGGCCCAATTTTTCTGCCCCTGTTTAACAGGGCCATATAATTACAATTTTTGTTTCACAGCAATTTTCACAGCGGTGCCTGTTCCTGCCCCCAACAAGCATAACTGTGAGGGGTTACAGTGTTCTGGTACCAACAACACCTAAGGCCGAGTATATAAGGCAGGCGGTAAAGTATATATACTGCTGTTCAGAGTATATAGTGCCTGGGGGCCTGGGAGACCCCTACGCCATTTTTTTTCAATTTTGGTGCTCGGTTCCCCTTAATATCCATACCAGATCTGAAGGGCCTCACGCCATTTTTTTTGTATTCTTGGTATTTTTATCTATATTGCTGGGATCCGACAATACATTACAGCCGTGAGCAGTTTTAAATGACATTTTTCCTTTTGAAATGTAATTTTGCTGTGGTACTGTTGTAAACATGTTAAAGATTCGCTACTTTATGGGCATACTAAGGACACCCCCCAGTCACGATATATAAGGGAATATTTAATTTTTATTGTTTCACTTTAAGCATTATTAAAATCACTGCTCCCAAAAAAACTTTTGTTTTTAAAACTTTTTTTGCATTGATATGTGTCCCCTGGGGCAGGACCCGGGTCCCCAAACACTTTTTATGGCAATAACTTGCATATAAGCCTTTAAAATGAGCACTCTTGATTTTTTACGGTCACGTCCCATAGACTTTAATGGTTTTCGCACGTTCACACAAATTTTTTGCCTGTTCATATGTTCTGCTGCGTTCGGCTAATCCCTACTCATAATACTTAAAGGAGGATAAAAAGAATGAGAACAGTTGGGAATAACCTTTCAAAACTACTATGTAACTTACATTATTAAAAAGAGAACCCACTGTGGTAATGTTTTGTTATTTTTTCATACGAGGTGCGTGAAGAATGTGCACATTTGCACACAGGTACACGCACAGCCCGTGTTGGCATGTGGGTGCGTGTGAGCACAGACACGCACCCAACGTAGACACACCTCCCCACATGAGCAAATGAAATCTATATTATTAAGGAAAATGGATATTTGGACAATTACAATGGTGATAGGGGACGGGGGGAAGGGGGAAGGAATATGGACAAGAGGAATAGGATAGCAGAGGAATTAGATAACAGAACTAATTTCTATATCTTCGTTTAGACCCCCAGGTGCGAGGGGATCTTGGGTATAGATCCAGAAAGTTTCCCTCTCGCAGAGATGTTTGAAACGCTCCGCAAGAGGGAGGGTCCTGGATATTTGCTCAATTACCCAGACCTGAAGTCCAGCATTGGAGCCCTGATGGAATTCTTTAAAGTGTTTTGGAATACTTAGATTACTATCTTCTTCTACTGACCTACGATGTTCTCTGAACCTTTTGCGGAAGGTCTCGATGGTACGACCAATGTAAAGCAGACCACAGGGACAGGAGACACAGTATATTATAAAATCGGAAGAACAGTTATAAAATTAATTTAGGAGGTATGTTTTTCCTTTGGTGGTGAATGATTTCTGATGGTGGGTTACGAATTTGCAAGTCAGGCATTGTCATTTTTTACATTGATACATGCCTTTGATAGATAGGAAGGTAAGGAATTTTTGGTAGGTAGATTTTAATTTGCTTGGTGTGATACAACTTTTTATGTTTCTAGCTTTCTGATATTTGATCCTAGGTGCACTCGAGAGGCATGTCTGTAGTGAGGGATCCTCCAACAATATCCCCCAGTGTTTTTGAAAGATTCTCTCCATCTTTTTGGGAATTAAATTGAGTTATGAACCTTGTAGTGTGAGATTGAGTGGAGGATATTAGTTCAATATGTGAAGGAGCTTTGGGCTGGGTGGTTGAGGGTTCACTATCTAAAAAGTTGGCAAAGGCTTCTTCTACCAAGGGTGAGGGGTACCCTTTGTCTTCAAATTTAGTTTTGAGAAGGTTGCCTTGTATGACATAATCTGAGTTGTGCGTACAGTTTAGTTTAAGATGGTTAAACTGGCTTTTTTGGATGTTGGATTTCCATCTAGGGTGCTAGCAGCTTTGGTAGTGCAGGTATGAATTTCCTACTATGGGTTTTATGTAGTTTTTGGCATAAATAGCACTGTTTGTATGACACAGCTCCAAGTCCAGAAATGCCAGACTTTCAGGGCTGCAAATGAAAGTGAAAGAAAGCCCTAAATCATTGTAATTAAAGTGGGAGACAAATTGTTCTACAGGTGGTCTGGTCCTATCCCAGATGACAATAATGTAATCTATGTAACGTCCAATAAAAACTATGTACCTTGAGAAAGGGTTGTCATTCCAGATGGAAAGATGTTCCCATAATCCCATGGCCAGATTGGCGTAACTGGGTGCAAAATGTGCGCCCATAGTCGTGTCTTGGGTTTGTAGATAGAATTTTTTGTCAAAAGAAAAATAATTATGTGTCAAACAGAATTTTGTAGAGTCTCGAATGAAATTTCCCTGTTTGGGGTTGATGAGTGGATCTTGTAGTAGAAAATGTTGGACAGCTCTCAAACAAGCCTTATGAGGGATGGATGTATATAAAAAGTTTACATCTAGGGACACCCACTGGTATGTGGGTTCCCAGGTGTAGGCTTTCAGAGTATCTAGGAGATGGGTTCCATCACCTATATAGGTGGGTACGTTTTGTGCTGGGGCTGTAAGAAGTGGTCAATGTAAATGGAAAAAAAGCTTGCTTTTACAATCCTTTGCCCTCACCATACTAACACTATTCCAGTGAATAGTGACTATTAGTGACTCTCTGCTCTCCATTGGTTAGGACTTGGGCTATATGTTCAGTATCCTGACACCTTAATAATCCTCTCATCATCCCAGATGACACAGCTTTGCCTGTTGGAACACCTTAGCGCAACAATGATTGTGTTTTTTCCATAGTCATCACAATCTCTCTCCAATTTTGATCATTTCCGTGCCTCTACGTTTTTACGAAATGTCACCATTTTTTCATCATTAGATTTATTCATCTTAGTTAATTCCTCTTGATTCATTAATTCAGTTAGTTCTTTCTCTAAATCCGATATTTGTTGCAATATAGAGCTCCTCTCTTGCTGTAAAAACTGCACTGTCAAGGTCATTAGATCAAAGGAACATATGTTAATTATTTGTGCAAATTTGGTCTTAAAGTCCTCATTCTGTGCAAAGAGTGTTGGAATAAAACAGACTCGCAATCCCCTTGCGGTCATTTGCAGTTTATAATACTCTGCTAAGGTCACCTCATGTAATTCCATGGTTACTGACCTTTGTTGTGATTTCTCCAATTTGTGTGCAAGCTGGATTGAAGAGGATTGTGTCAGAAAATCCCACGAGCCAACTGTGGTAGTAAACATCCGGGATGCATCTTTCTGTGTATAGGAGAAGGATCCACTCGTTGCCATTTCAAATTAATTCCAAATAGAGTCGGTGCAAGTTTACATGGGAATTTATATTCAGCAAACAGGTGGTGAACAGCACATCAGCAGTCTCCCAGTGCAATGCAATCAGACCATCCCAAGCGGTCATATATAGAAAAAAAGATCAGAGGATTGCTACACAAAAATGTATTGAAATGAAAAACATACAAAGAACATACAAAAAATGTATCAAAAACATTCCATAGTATAGTCACAGTTTCGGGCAATATTGCTAGCGCCCTTCCTCAGACTGGAACATATCACAAATGAGTATTCTTTTCACATCAATTATAAGCAATTATAAGCATAATTGGAATCAGTTGCATTAACAAGATCATTATCCATAACATGTGTCAGAGATCTCTTTAATCAAAATAGCAAGATGAAAAGGCTAGAGGCTGGATGCAAATTCCTATTCACTCTAACATGCATCCCTGATGTCAACCTGTAATAGAAAATAGAAAAAATAAATAATAGAAAAAATACAAGTAGCTTCTGATTCCATCCTAGTCACATGGCATATATCCAGTCTGTATACTATTATATTGCACAAATTGGGTATTGAAGCATGTCATCAGCTTCTGACCCAGTCCTGTCAATATGAAAATGTGCAGATTACATTTTTATTGAAACTTTTGCCCATTGTACTTGAAGAAAATGACTTTCATTTTAAAGAGGCTCATTTTCTTCAATTGAAAGGAGCAGCAATGGGTTCTAATGTTGAACCTCCATATGCAAACACTTTTATGGACATGATTGAGAACTCATTTATTTTTAATAGCAAATTGTTTCTGGGTCACTGTAAGGGGTGGGTCAGATCCATTGATGATGTGTTCTCTAAATGGACAGGTGACAGAGAATCACTTTTATTGTTTCACGATTATTTGAATTATCTTGTGCCAGGTCTGCAATTTAACATTACCTATGGTACAATACAGGTGTCTTTTTTAGACACCATGCTGACCATACAGGGATCCAAAATTATGAGTGATCTGTATATAAAAGCTACAGAGTTTAATCAGTTATTACATTATACCAGCTTTTACCCTCCAGGTGTATTTAAATCTATTCCCAAAAGCCAACTGACTCGGGTAAATAGGATTGTAAATGATCCAGAAAGATGCTTTCGGTGACTTAATGAAATGGAAAAAAGACTCACACAGAGGGGTCACCCTTCAGAGGTGGTACATAAAGAACAGGAGATGATTTCATCAGATATCAAACCCAAACATATTAGACAAAGTGGGATTCCATTTGTGGCTCAATTTCATCTCTTTTCCTTAAGGATATTTAATATAGTATTCAAAGGAAACACTGGTCTATATTGGGTAAAAATTATTCTAATGTATCTGAATTTAATACACCACCTCTTCTGTCTTATAGACGGGGTAGAACACTGCAAGACAGACTAGTTAGGACTAATCAATACTATATCCCAACCCCTCCTGTAACATTTTTGGGACCTAAAAACAATGGTTCCTTCCCCTGTCTGAGCTGCATTTAATGCAACTCAATGACTAGGGGTAAATTTTTGTCTCACCCACATAGAGGTCATAGGATTGAAATGAAAGGATATTACAGGAAGTCCCCGAGTTACGAACATCAGACTTGCAAACGACTCCTACTTACGAACGGGACAGCGGGCACATTCAACGGACCCTTTTTGACAGCGGGCACATTCGACGGACCCTTTTTCGATGGCGGGCACATTCGACAGACCCTTTTTCGATGGTGGGCACATTCTGCGGACCCTTTTCAATGGCGGGCACATTTAACAGAACATCGTAAAACGACATATCTGCCGTTCTGCTCATGCTGTTCCGACTTACGAACATATTCGACTTAAGAACAAACCTACAGTCCCTAACCCATTCATAACTCGGGGACTGCCTGTATACCTGTCAGTCTTCATATGTGATCTATGTGATTAAATGTCCTTGCGGACTCCTCTATGTTGGTAAAACAACTCAAAAAGTGAAGGACCACATTGCTCGGCATAAATATTCTATAAGAGACAAACTTACTCAACTTTCACTAGTTAGGCATTTTATTGAAAAGGGCCATGTGATTTCTCAACTGAAATTTATGGTTATAGATGGAGTAAGTCGCAGTAGGAGAGGTGGTAATCGTGAGTTAATTTTGAGAAGGAAATAAGTACAGTGGATCCATTATTTAGATACTATGTACCCCAAAGGGTTAAACTCAGAATTCGATCTGTATTTGTTCGTATGAGTGACTCATGAAGTATGGGTTGCTTGACATATGACCGGTTCTAAATTACATTGCATTTACTGAACATGAAGATAAAAAGGCATTTTTTTTTGTATGTTTTGTATTTTTTTCTATTTTATATCACAGGTTGACATCAGGGATGTGTGTTAGAGTGAATAGAAATGTGCATCCAGCCTCTAGCCTTTTTATCTTGCTATTTTGATTAAAGAGATCTCTGACACATGTAATGGATAACGCTCTTGTTAATGCAACTGATTCCAATTATGCTTTCTTATAAACTGTAACTATACTATGGAATGTTTTTGATACATTTTTTTGTATGTTCTTTGTATGTTTTTCATTTCAATAAATTTTGTGCAGCAATTCTCTGAACTTGCCAACCAAAAAGGACTTCTGTCTACTAATCCAAGAAATCTGCGAGATTTGTAGAACTAAAATCCATGTTCTAAAATCTGACTTCCACCAACTCTCTAGTAAAGTTACCACCCTAGAAGAGGACATTCAGGACACTAAGCAGGAGGTCTCACAAATTCATGAAAGCCTACTCTCTCAGGTCTCAATGCTGCATAAGTACCCATGCCACTTAGATGATCTTGACAACAGGGGAAAGGACAACAACATTAGTATTAGTGGACCATTGGAGGCAACCTAAACAAAAAACCTCACACATCACCTCAAAATCACCTCAAAAGCACTCTGCAAGCCACCTTCAATAACATCATGGGCCACCCGACTCATTGAGAAATAAAGCTGGACCACACGCACAGAGCTCTTCACCCCCAAGGCCTTCACTCTAGGCTCTGGGACATCATCTGTAGGGTACATGATTTCACTCTCAAGGAAGATTTTATGCAGAAAGCATGCAATATGCGCATTATTGATTTATATGCGGCGAACATCCAACTCTACCCAGATCTTTTCTGGATAACCCTTCAGAACCATAGACTTTTGCAACCCCTGCTAACCACACTCAGGGATAATACCATTCAATACAGATGGGGATTCTCTTTCAGCCTGACAGCCCGAAGAGATGGCAAATCAACCACATTGAAATATCCTGAGGACGTGGCATCCTTTCTCGGTTTCCTGACCCCTCCCATCCTTGTATAGGAATCCCTGCCAATTCTGTACCACTTTCACCATGAAGAAACACTGAAGATCAGCATCTTCCCCGACCATGAACACCTAATATATCCAGGCACCCTGCCACACTCTCCTTTACCGCTTAAGGACTATATTGGCTGTTCTGCCTTGCAAGGGCACAAGCTCAGGGACTACAAAGGAAGTGCTTTTGAATGCTACATCTTTCGCACCACCGTTTCATTTGATATGTTTCTCTCTTCCTGTTTGTTGGAGTTATAAACACGGGGTCTTGTTTTACAGGTTCTTTCTGTTATTTGATGCATTGTGTTTGCAGTTTGCCTGTTCCCCTATTTCACCCCATATCTTGTCTCCTTCACCTAAATACCAAGATGATTTCATCCATCTAACTGTTCACTCTAACTGACCAGAAATTAGACCTTCCCCTTAGACCTTATTATCTTAATTAACATACTATCATTGTGGGGGCAGACAGCCGGAGAGAAGAACTATGGTCCTGTAACTGTATTACTCTGCCCATTTAATAACATACTATGTACTGCAACTGTGCCACTTTTACTATTATACTGATCTCCTTCTCTTATTTTGAGACTCTGCCAGCAGTAGATTAATTTAAATGTATAGGCAGGTATTGTGATGCCTCTGTTTTATAGGTTTATTTCCCCCTCCTGGAACATCACAATCACTTATGTATTCTTCCCTTTCTGCCACCTCTGTTGTGTCAAGTGCTTTTACTCTAATGCCATGTACACACGGGTGGACTTTTCGGCATCAAAGGTCCAACGGTCTTTCCGACGGACTTTTGACGGACTTCCGATGGACTTTCGAATGAACGGACTTGCACACACACGATCACAACAAAGTCCGAAGGATTCGTACGTGATGACGTATGACCGGACTAAAATAAGGAAGTTGATAGCCAGCAGCCAATAGCTGCCCTAGCGTAGGTTTTCCTCCATCGGACTAGCATACAGATGAGCGGAGTTTTCAACCAGACTCGAGTCCGTCGGAAAGATTTGAAACATGCTCCAAATCTAAAGTCCGTCTGATTTTCGACCGAAAAAGTCCGCTGCAGGTCCAATGAAGCCCACACATGGTCGGATTGTGCAACGGATTCGTCCCGAGGACCAGTCCGGTCGAAAAGTCCGCCCGTGTGTACATGGCATTATACTTTTAGTATCTTGTTTGTCTTGGGTGATTGTGGAGTCCCCCTCATGCTGATTTCTAGGAGGGTCATCAGCCTATGCAGTGATTAATATGATGGTTTGTTATCTGTTTAACGTTTGTTTCACCCTAATTTTTTTTCTTTTCTTCTATCTCCTCTACTGAATCCACCTTTTCCTACAGTATCCTTGACTCCTGGATCCTGCTCAGTGACTGCCTTCCTTCTGACAGCTGTGAGCCACAAGATGATGTACCTCAACGTTCTCCAGAATCCTGCTCCTAATCTTCATTAGGCAGCTGCTGTAAGTACAGCATTCTTTCTTGCACCTGAACAAAACTGGCACAGTGTCCTTTGCACACAAATATTTCCCCCAAATCTACCCATCTTCCAACCCAAAGTAAAAAGCTGGCATAGCAATTCTTTTTAAAAAGGACTCCCTTTCCAACTGAGACATCAGCATTCTGACTCCTTGGGACACTACAGGTATGTGGAAGGGCACTGATTTTACTCTGCAATTTGTATTCTCCTAATGCAAACCAATTGCTCTTCTTCTCTACGGTCTACAAGGGACTATTTAGCTTGACTCAAACTTCTGGTAGTCAGGGGAGATTTCAACATACCCTATTTTTCCAGTGTGGATAAACTAGCTGGCCCAGGAAACATATCCACTTCCTATCATTAGAAACAATCAACTCTCTTTCACCATTAACAAGAAAACATGCCTTGTTCGATGCATGGCAAACAACCCACCCTTCGTCCAAGCAATTCACTTGCTATACTCTTCCCCACAAATCTCACTCCCGAATAGATTGCCTACTTGTAAATGCCGCTACATTGAGACTTGCTCGCAAACCACTATCTACCCTCTTTTTTGGGCCAACTATGCTCTAATTTATCTCTCACTTGCATTCCCATCTGCTCCATTTAAATCCTGGTGGCTCAATTCATTTTTTCTCAAACATGACCCCTCAAAATCTGGCTTAGAAACAGCTCTTCAATGTTACTTCATAGAGAATGTATCCCCTGATATCTCTCCTTACACTCTCTGGGAGGTCCATAAATCTGTCATCCAAGGACACTGTACCGCCCTAGCCACCACTCTTAAAAAGAAGACTAAAGCAGCAAGGCAATTCCTTACTGCTTTAGACAAACTTAGACAAATAGAATCTAGCCCCCCTTGACTCCCTCACTTTCCCTGTTTAGAGAGATTGTCCAGACCAGAGCAGAATTAGGGACCTTGACATAGGTAAAACAGAGAAGGCCCTGGCCCAACTTAAACAATTCATGTATCACCAAGGTAACAAGCCTCACTCCCTCTTGGCATGGAGGTTACAAGAGAAGGTCGCTGAATTGGCCCCTCATGCAGTACAGGACAAATCAGACACTCTCCAATGCCATTCCTCTCAAATCTTCCAAACCTTTCACCAATTTTACTCTTATCTAGGCAATAACCCTGAAATTCTCCATACCCCTGTTTCTCCCAAAACAATCCAAAAAATACAGCATTACATCAAGAAGGCCAAACTGCCATTTATTCACATACCTGGGCTACTTAAATTATCGCCACTAGACATGTGCAGGATGAAAAAATGTGTTTAGTTTTGTTTCGTTTCGATTCGTTATTTAACTAAATTCGTTTAAATTTGTTGCTTTCATTACATTCGTTTTCGGGATTCATTTAGTTTCATATTCAAATTAGAAAAATTCGCCCGTATTCGAAAAAATTCGACCGCATTCGAAAAAACGATCAAATTCGAAAAAATTCTACTACATTCGAAAAAAACCCATCAAATTCGAAAAAATTCTACCGCATTCAAAAAAAAGCTATCAAATTCTAAAAAATTCTACTGCATTCGAAAAAATTTGACCAAATTTGAAAAAGTAAACTATATATAATCATTTTGCGAAATTCGAAATTCGTATAGAATGAAAGTGAATTTGAATAGAATAGAAAAGAATAGAAAAGAATAGCATAGAAAAACAATAGAACAGAATAGAAAAAAAATATAATATATTCTATTCTAATCTTTTCTATTTGAATTCATTCTGTGCCAAATTCCAATTTCGGAAGATGGTTTTATATATATATATATATATATATATATATATATATATATATATATATATATATATATATAAAATATTTTTTTCTATTCTGTTCTATTGTTTTTTCTATTCTAGTCTTTTCTATTAGAATTGATTTCATTCTATTTCTCTATATAAACCATTTTCCGAAATTCGAATTTCGGATAGAATGAATTCACATTCAAATAGAAAAGATTAAAATAAAATAGAAAAAAATGGAAAAGAATAGCATAGAAAAACAATAGACCAGCATAGAAAAAATATTATATATACATCTTCCAAAATTCGAATTTCGTATAGTATGAATTTGAATTCAAATAGAAAAGATTAGAATAGAAAATAATAGAAAAACAATGGAACAGAATAGAAAAATTCTAATATATATATATATAATATATATATAAAACATCTTCTGAAATTCAAATTTCATGTAGACTGAAATCAAATTTGAATAGAAAAGATTGGATAATAGAAAATAATAGGACAGAATAGCATAGAAAAACAATAGAACAGAATAGAATAAAATATAATATATATATTATATTTTATTCCATTCTGTTCTATTGTTTTTTTAGTCTATTCTTTTCTATTCTAATCTTTTCTATTCAAATTCAAATTCATTATATACGAATTTCGAATTTCAGAAGCCATCTTCCAAAATTCGAATTACGTATAGAATGAATTCAAATTCGAGTAGAAAAGTTTAGAATAGAATAGAAAAGAATAGCATAGAAAAACAATAGACCAGCATAGAAAACACACACACACATATATATATATATATATATATATATATATATATATATATATATATATATATATATACACATATATGTGTGTGTATATATATATATATATATATATGTGTGTATATATATATATATATATATATATATGTGTGTGTGTATATATATATATATACACACATCTTCCGAAATTCAAGTTTCATATAAAATTAATTTGAATTGGAATAGAAAACATTAGAACAGTATAGAAAAGAATAGACTAGAACAACAATAGAACAGAATAGAATAATATATATATATATATGATATTATATTCTGTTCTGTTCTATTGTTTTTCTAGTCTATTCTTTTCTATTTTTTTCTATTCTAATCTTTTCTATTCAAATTCATTCTATGCGAAATTCGAATTTCAGAAGCCATCTTTCGAAATTCGAATTTCGCATAGAATTAATTCAAATTCATATAGAAAAGTTTAGAATAGAATAGAAAAGAACAGCATAGAAAAACAATGGAACAGAATAGGAAAAAATACTATTTATATATATATATATATATATATATATATATATATATATATATATATATATATATATATATATATATAAAACATCTTCCGAAATTCGAATTTCATATAGACTGAAATCAAATTTGAATAGAAAAGATTAGAATAGAATAGAAAATGATAGAAAAGAATAGCATATATAAACATTAGAACATAATAGAAAAATATTTTATTCTGTTCTATTGTTTTTCTAGTCTATTATTTTCTATTCTAATCTTTTCTATTCAAATTCGAATTCATTCTATACGAAATTCAAACTTCAGAAGCCATGTTCCGAAATTTGAATTTCGTATAGAATGAATTTGAATAGAAAAGACTTATAGAATAGAAAATAATAGAAAAACATAGAAAAACAATAGAACAGAATAATAAAAAAATATTATATATATATATATCTATATAGATCTATCTATCTATCTATCTATCTATCTATCTATCTATCTATCTATCTATCTATCTATCTATCTATCTATCTATCTATCTATCTAGATAGATATATCTATCTATATCTATCTATATATATTCTATTGCTTTATTATTTTATATTCTATGTTATTGTATTTTTTAGAAAATTTTTTTTTCTATTTTTTTCAAATTCGATTCAAATTTGTTTTCGAATTCGAATCAAATTTGTTTTCGAATTCGATTTGAATTTGTTTTCGAATGCAATCATTTTTTTTTTCAGATTTGTTTAAATTCATTACTTTTGTAATTTGGAAATTTGAATGCATCCAAATTTCCGAATAATGAAAAATTTGTCCGAATTTCGATTCGGAACGAAACGAAATGCACATGTCTAATCGCCACAGCTAAATCCCTTCCAACAAATAAGTCCCAAGGCCCAAATAGCCTTCCCTACTCTTACTAGAAAACATTCCTTCCTACACTCCTACCACACATGGTCAAGCTAACAGTTTCCTAACT
Source organism: Aquarana catesbeiana (assembly GCF_042186555.1). NCBI lineage: Eukaryota > Metazoa > Chordata > Amphibia > Anura > Ranidae > Aquarana > Aquarana catesbeiana. The sequence goes on from NC_133331.1 coordinate 115,365,945, forward strand.
CCCCTTTACCGAGCGACATGTAGCCTGAAAAAGACCACACCCTGTGGTCAAATTATAGACCGATAGCCCTTCTGAACTCAGACATGAAGATATTTACCAAATTGTTAGATCTCAGATTTAATAGGATCCTTCTGGCAGGCAGGGGACAACAACAATCTCATTAATATGGGCAGTAAAAACAAATGCAAGGCCTTCTTACTTAGCCTTGATGCGGAAAAGGTTTTTGATAGGCTTAGCTGGCTATTTTTGTTCACTACCCTCTGTCATCTGGGAATCAAAAGTCGTTTCCTTCGAGACATCACGCACCTTTATACTAAACTCACTGCTTCTATATGGCCCCCGTGTGCGACCTCCCCTCCCCTCTCTGTCACTACCGACACTAGACAAGAATGTCGCTTTACTTTTTGCTATATGCAAAGAATCCTTAGCAGCATGCATTAGACAGAATCTGGACATTCACGGTATTCCAGTACACAACAGGGAATTTAAAATATCTTTATTCAGCGATGACATTCTTCTGACACTTACCCAACTGAATGTTACCTTACCCAATTTTCACAAAGAAAAATCTCTACAATTCCTTGTCTGGTTACAAAATAAATAATACTAAAACAGAGATTCTCCCTTTATAACTCACAACTTACCCTATATTATCAAACCCAAACATACCTTTACTCCTAGAAAGATTCAGTGCTAAAGTACCTGAAGCTAAAGCTGGCAACCACCTATGACACCTTGTATAAAGAAAAATGTCTCTCTCTTTATGTCCCGATGTAAATCACGCCTTATCTCTTTCTTGGTTGCACAGCGATTATTAAAATGTCCATTTTGCCAAAATTGCTTTATCTCTATGAAACCTTAACAGTACCGATACCGACCCCTCACTTTAGGACTCTTCAAAACTATTTGCTTAAAGCGGAGTTCCACTGGATTCTGGATTTTTTTTTTTTGCAAACATTAACACAATCAAACATTGACACTTGGAAACTCACTGTTTTGGAGATTGAGCTTGACCGATGTCCACTTTCGTTGTAAAGATCAACTTATATATAAAATCTGTCCGGCCGTTTTCATCTTGCTTGTGGGCATGTGAAGCCCACAAGCATTTACTTCCTTGTTCCCTTGATGCTGAGCTACCAGCATTCTTTGCTCCGCATTCTTTGCCTCTGCAATGACTCCTGGGAACAATGACACAAGCTCCCAGGAGCCAGTGCGGCTGAAAGGAAATGACGAAATAGCCACACAATACCCGCCCATATCCGCAGAATAGACAGACAGGAAGCAGAGCGGAACATCTGAAAAATACAGGTACTGAAAAAAAAAAAAAAAGGTCTGTTTTTATGTCATTACATTACTGCAATCTGAATGAGCTAATGTTATAAAATAGGGTGGAGTCCCGCTTTAATTTTGTCTGGAATTATAAATATCATAGAATTTCTAGATCTGTTCAGCCCCACGGAACCAAGGGGGCCTAGCCTTTCTGAATATTTCTAAATATTATACTGCTGAGTTAAGACCCCTGGCTTCCTGACTTTATGCTACATTCTGTCAATTGATGGAATGAAATCGAGAGGTTATGGTTGGCTCTCATAAACCCAAATGCTATAATGTGGAACTTCAACATCTCAGTAAACCAGACTAACTAAAAACAACCCATGGTGCTTAAATATGCTATCTGGTGATGAGCCAGTGTTTTTTAACATCTAACACCCTTACCTAAGCATTCATATTATTATTAGTATTATATAGGAATTATGTAGCGCCAACAGTTTGCGCAGCACTTTACAACATGAGGGCAGACAGTACAGTTACAATACAATTCAGTACAGGAGGAATCAGAGCCCTGCTCATTAGAGCTTACAATCTAGGAGTATGTACAGTATCTCACAAAAGTGAGTACACCCCTCACATTTTCATAAATATTTTATTCTATCTTTTCATGTGACAACGCTAAACAAATGACACTTTGCTACAATGCAAAGTATTGAGTGTACAGCTTGTATAACAGAGTACATTTGCTGTTCAAAATAACTCAACACACAGCCATTAATGTCTAAACCACTGGCAACAAAAGTGAGTACACCCCTAAGTGAAAATGTAAAAATTTTGCCCAATTAGACATTTTCCCTCCCCAATGTCATGTGACTCATTAGTTTTACAAGATCTCAGGTGTGAATGGGGAGCAGGTGTGTTAAATTTGGTGTTATCACTCTCACTCTCTTATACTAGTCACTGGTAGTTCAACATGGCATCTCATGGTAAAGAACTCTCTGAGGATCTGAAGAAAAGAATTGTTGTTCTACATAAAGATGGCCTAGGCTATAAGAAGATTGCCAAGACCCTGAAACTGAGCTGCAGCATGGTGGTCAAGACCACACAGTGGTTTAACAGGACAGGTTCCATTTAGAACAAGCCTCGCCATGGTCGACCAAAGAAGTTGAGTGCACGTGCTCAGCGTCATATCCAGAGGTTGTCTTTGGGAAATAGACATATGAGTGCTTCCAGCATTGTTGCAGAGGTTGAAGGGGTGGGGGGTCAGCCTGTCGGTGCTCAGACCATACGCCGCACACTGCATCAAAGTGGTCTGCATGGCTGTCATCCCAGAAGGAAGCCTCTTCTAAAGATGATGCACAAGAAAGCCCACAAACAGTTTGCTGAAGAAAAGCAGACTAAGGACATGGATTACTGGAACCATGTCCTGTGGTCTGATGAGACAAGATAAACTTACAGTGGGGATGGAAAGTATTCAGACCCCCTTACATTTTTCGCTCTTTATTATATTGCAGCCATTTGCTAAAATCATTTAAGTTCATTTTTTTCGTCATTAATGTACACACAGCACTCCATATTGACAGAAAAACACAGAATTGTTGACATTTTTTGCAGATTTATTAAAAAAGTAAAACTGAAATATCACATGGTCCTAAGTATTCAGACCCTTTGCTCAGTATTTAGTAGAAGCACCCTTTTGATCTAATACAGCCATGAGTCTTTTTGGGAAAGATGCAACAAGTTTTTCACACCTGGATTTGGGGATCCTCTGCCATTCCTCCTTGCAGATCCTCTCCAGTTCTGTCAGGTTGGATGGTAAATGTTGGTGGACAGCCATTTTTAGGTCTCTCCAGAGATGCTCAATTGGGTTTAAGACAGGGCTCTGGCTGGGCCATTCAAGAACAATCACAGAGTTGTTGTGAAGCCACTCCTTCGTTATTTTAGCTGTGTGCTTAGGGTCATTGTCTTGTTGGAAGGTAAACCTTCGGCCCAGTCTGAGGTCCTGAGCACTCTAGAGAAGGTTTTCATCCAGGATATCCCTGCACTTGACCGCATTCATCTTTCCCTCGATTGCAACCAGTCGTCCTGTCCCTGCAGCTGAAAAACACCCCACAGCATGATGCTGCCACCACCATGCTTCACTGTTGGGACTGTATTGGACAGGTGATGAGCAGTACCTGGTTTTCTCCACACATACTGCTTAGAATTAAGGCCAAAAAGTTCTATCTTGGTCTCATCAGACCAAACAATCTTATTTCTCACCATCTTGGAGTCCTTCAGGTGTTTTATAGCAAAAATCCATGCGGGCTTTCATGTGTCTTGCACTGATCAGAGGCTTCCGTCTGGCCACACTGCCATAAAGTCCCGACTGGTAGAGAGCTGCAGTGATGGTTGAGTTTTTACAACTTTCTCCCATCTCCCGACTTCATCTCTGAAGCTCAGCCACAGTGATCTTTGGGTTCTTCTTTACCTCTCTCAACAATGCTCTTCTCCCCCGATAGCTCAGTTTTGCTGGACAGCCAGCTCTAGGAATGGTTCTGGTCATCCCAAATGCCTTCCATTTAAGGATTATGGAGGCCACTGTGCTCTTAGGAACCTTAAGTGCAGCAGAAATTTTTTTGTAACCTTGGCCAGATCTGTGCCTTGCCACAATTCTGTCTCTGAGCACTTCAGGCAGTTCCTTTGACCTCATGATTCTCATTTGCTCTGACATGCACTGTGAGCTGTAAGGTCTTATATAGACAGGTGTGTGGCTTTCCTAAGCAAGTCCAATCAGTATAATCAAACACAGATGGACTCAAATGAAGGTGTTGAACCATCTCAAGGATGATCAGAAGAAATGGACAGCACCTGAGTTAAATATATGAGTGTCACAGCAAAGGGTCTGAATACTTAGGACCATGTGATATTTCAGTTTTTCCTTTTTAATAAATTTGCAAAAATGTCAACAATTCTGTTTTTCTGTCAATATGGGGTGCTGTGTATACATTAATGAGGAAAAAAATTAACTTAAATGATTTTGGCAAATGTCTGCAATATAAAAAAGAGTGAAAAATTTAAGGGGGTCTGAATACTTTCCGTCCCCACCGTATTTAGTTCAGATGGTGTCAAGTGTGTGTGGCAGCAACCAGGTGAGGAGTACAAAGACAAGTGTGACTTGCCTACAGTCAAGCATGGTGGTGGGAGTGTCATTGTCTGGGGCTGCATGAGTGCTGCCAGCACTGGGGAGCTACAGTTCACTGAGGGAACCATGAATGCCAACATGTACTGTGACATACTGAAGCAGAGCATGATCCCCTCCCTTGGAAGACTGGGCCACAGGGCAGTATTCCAACATGAAAGCGACCCCAAACACACCTCCTAGATGAAGCTAAAGAAGCTGAAGCCAAAGAAGCTGAGGGTAAAGGTGATGGACTGGCCAAGCATGTCTCCAGACCTAAACCCTATTTAGCATCTGTGAGACATCCTCAAATGGAAGATGGTCTCTAACATCCACCAGCTCCATGATGTCATCATGAAGGAGTGGAAGAGGATTCCATGCCAAAGAGGGTTAAGGCAGTGCTGGACAAAAATGGTGGCCACACAAAATATTGACACTTTGGACCCAATTTGGACATTTTCACTTAGGGGTGTACTAACTTTTGTTGCCAGCTGTTTAGACATTAATGGCTATGTGTTAAGTTATTTTGAGAGGACAGCAAATTTACATTGCTATACAAGCTATATACTCACATTGTAGCAATTGTAGCAGTGTAATTTCTTCAGTGTTGTCACATAAAAAGATAAAGTAATATATTTACAAAATTGTGAGGGGTGTACTCAATTTTGTGAGATACTATATATGTTAAAGTGGGAACAAATACTACTGGGGGAATTAGAATTAGAGACCTGGCAAATTATATGGTTTCAAGTTGCCAAAAGATAAATAAGTACATTATTCAATAAGAACCATCACAAAATACTCTTTCATTGATATCAAAGTCCAGTCAGATTAAGAGCTCTATACTCCTCCGATGACAGATGGAGATGCAATGGGGCCCTAGGAACAATACAGCGCATATATTGGGCTTGCCTCCTTGTCAAACCTTACTGGCAAGCAGATATACTCTAATCCACCAGCTCTTTGAAACTCAGATGCCATTTACAATTAAAGCATACCTTTTAGGAATACCCCCTCTTACTTTCTCTAAAACATCCAAAAAATTGTTGTGCAAGAGACGTGCACCTCCTTCCTTGACAGACCCCCACACCAGGATCTGGGATGTCAAATGGATGGAATACCTCACAGTCACCAAAAATGACTATGTTGCTAAGCATAACAAGGCTTGGCAACTGTGGCACCTCTTGGAGTATCCCTACTGAATGCCCTTACAACCCCCCAGATACATAAACACATTGGTAGGCATAGGCAAGCGGATGCCCCTCAAGCCAATTAAATTTGACAATTAAGGACATTAACATTCCACCTCCTCTTTCTCCTCTCCTAGCACCTCCCCTCTACACCTTCTGCATCTATTCTCCTTGCGTCTACATGATTGACTCCCTAATACTGTTCACGACTTTTCAACTGACAGAGCTTACTGTGTTATACTCTGACACACTCTTTATTTAAACAATCCATGGATCTTGCATAGTTTGAAAGACTGATGTCATGCATGATTGCTCTGTTTTACACCAAGCATTTATGCTTTGTCTTGAAAAATACATTTTCAATAAAAAGAAAGTTTTTCAAAAGAATTCTCACAGAGACCTAAATATGACTGAGCAAGTGGTGAGACTCATTTGCTAAAGTTACAGAAATTGTGTTTCCTAATTGGACAGAATAGCTCAGTACTCTCCCACAGCATTGCTATGCATCTTATGTGCTACCATCCTCCCTAACTTCATGAGCTGCTCCACAATCTTGCCAGGGTTATTTTTAGTTTGATACTTTCTTTAATCACAGCAGATTGTGTTAACCTATCTTTAACATTATGAACCTGTGGAATGTTTATTTAAACCCATGCATAATTTCTTCTACCTTCAGGAAATCCTTTCACCCAACAAGGCGGAATCAATGTTGTCCTGAAAAACCTATAGCTCTGGCACTCTGGGCCCCCTTTAGAAGTTTTCCCTACAACATTTAAAACAACACTTTGCCTATGTGACTCAGGTATTTACACAAACAAAGGTCAGATCATTTTCAGATTCATTTATAACCTTTGTTTTTCAGCTGCACAGAGGAAAGTCTTTTTTCCAAATACATAGTTAGCACCTTGGTTGAGATCATTTTTACTTCATGGTACTCAGTTTCACTGCCAGCCTCTCCAAGTACTGACATACCATTTTCAACACTCTCCTCCTTTACAAAAGTCTAACCAATTACTCCTGGAGGTTTTACTTTCCTTGTTTAGAGAGCTGATACTAAACTGTTGATAACTCTCTGAAAACCTGCCATTCCACCAATAAGGCCAGAGGGCCAACAGCAATGAATAACCTGCACCTTGTCGCCCCTGCAGACTTGGACTTATACACAGTTGCCTGGGGTGATTGTAAACAAACCTCTGCCAGTCCAGGTTACCTTGCACTTTATCCAGTGTCAGGGGACATTTGGTGACTGCATGCTCTTTTTCACGATAATACATAAAAATGGAGCACTCTGGGTTGAACATATGAAAAATATGAAAATAAATATATACCACTCAAATGTAAATCAAACGGTCCACTATCTGCACCTTCATCAAATGAGTCCTTTGCAGTCCATAAGGTTTTCCACAACTCATATAATGTATATAGAATGTATTTCTGTCTTTTTCTTCTATGTACAATTTCACTACTGTGCTCCACTAGTTGTCCTTTCAATTACTCCACTTTAACAGCTCTCGGTAGCCACTTGTTTCTTCACCCAACAATTAGACATGTGCATTCGTTTTCATCCGAATGCATTTTCGTCTGAATTTCAGGTATTTTCGTTATCGTTTTAATGAACGATAACGAAAGCACAGATTCCAAAAAACGAAAGATCCTACATAAACAAATGCTTTATTTTCTTTTTCGTTGCGACAACAGTTCGATATAGATAGGAGATTCGACATGACGCTAACAATAACAATTTGTGTCTATCGAACCTGTGGTCGAATGTGCTTAACCTTAACTCTATAGTCTATCCACCATAGTAGTCCAAGATTATTCGAAAAGATTCGACATAGAGATAAAAGATTCGACATAGAGAGAGAAGATTCGACATAGAGAGAAAAGATTCGACGTAGAGAGAAAAGATTCGACGTAGAGAGAAAAATTAAGTAAAATAAAAATAATGATGATGATGGTTATTGGCCAATTGTAACTAAAGAGGAGGGGCAGTAAAATAGCTAGAACCGCATGTACAGCCAACTTAGTTTCACTTACGATTTGCTAGCAGAGAGAGACAGACACGCTGATTCATTTCAGAACAGTCAATCTTAGCTGGTCCGTTTGAATTAATTGTCACTTTGTCAGAGAACCTGAACTATTTCATTTGAGCATAAGCTAAGCACAGCAGCAGAACAGTAGTGAAGCAAGCTACATCTGTGTTGTGAACTTGATAGATAGACTAGTGATACTAGTGTTGCTGCTAGTGTTGTGATAGCCTCAGAGGCTGCCCGTGTTGTGGTGGGGGGTGATTTATAGATTGAGATTCTATATACCCTATCTCCACTCCAGTCCATTTTCTGACTTGCAGTTGCTGTAAAGTTCAGAAATGTACCATTCTAATGTAAAAGTGGAGTCTGGTAGAGGTAGTGGTCGTGGTGGACACCTTGCTAAAAAAAGTGGCAAGGTCTCTGCTACTAGTGCCTCTGACACTTCTGCCACCACCAACATGCCGTCCACAGCAGTGGGTGTCACCGCCAGTGCCACCAGCAAAGCTAGTTCCACCACCCCCAGTCCTTCTAATATTACTTTTCCTGCCAGACCACCAACATCTGCTGCCACTTCCACTGCCAGTGCAGCGCCTCCTTCCACTTCTACAGGTGTCATGGCTGCATATTTTTATGGAATAGGCAAGAAACCTAGTAAAGTGGAGTTGCCTTTACAGTCACCACCACCAATCACACTACCAGTGCCACTGCCCAGCTCCCCAAAGGAGCAATTGAGGGAGACAGCAGCAGAGACAGAGTGTGAGACTTTTTCTTCATTGGCCCAAGAAGATGATTTAGAATGTGATGCTCCTCTTTCCCCAAACACTGCGGATGTTTTATACAATCTTAGCCCACAGGACTTACAGCTTGACCTGGAGAAAGTGCAAGAGGGATATTCTGTGAGGAGTAGGACAGATAGCAGTCCACTTTTTTCATCTGCTGCTAACTCCCCTTCTCCCTCTGTTATTAAGGAAGAATCCTGTGATGATGATATCACTGACCTCCCAGTCCCCAGCACCCCTGCCATTAGCAGCACTAGTTCTAGTTCACCAAGTGTAACTGTAGTGGCAACAGCTTCCACCACTGGTGTGCTACCTGCTGCAGCTATATCAGCCCTAAATAGATATCCACAGGGTCAAGGGGCTGCATCCCGCCGCAGCAATGTTTGGAAATACTTTCAAACATTGGAAGGCGGGTTCTTTGCCAAGTGTAAAGTGTTTGGGAAGCAAGTAAGTAGGGGTAAAAAGTTAGGTCATTTAACCAATGCTGGTATGAACCTACACCTTAAAAATTACCACCACTCTACTTTACTGCGGGCAGAGGCAGAAAAAGAAGCTGGTAGCGCATAAAGCAGCATAACGGACTCTGACTGTACTGGTGGTACCTCCTCAAGCACACCACTTACTCAGAGCACAGGAGGCAATAGAGAGGGTTCAATTAATACAACCCGTCCACGTGCAGTAGTTCCACTGCAGGCCCAATCAGGCTCCACATCCTCCCAAGGACATCATCAGCCTACCCTCGATAGTTTTGTTGGCTTTAGTTCCAAGGGCATGTCAAAACAGCAGGCCAACAAGATCACCCGCCTCATTGGTCAATTCATTGCTGTTGGAGGAGCCTCTTTTCGCATGATTGAAAGGGAGCCATTTAAATAGCTCATGCATGCCCTTGCTCCATGATACGTTGTTCCTGCACGAACAACTTTCAGCAGAAAGATTACTCCAGCACTATACCACTCGTGCGTTGGATTATTGAAGGAAAAAATGGCCAAAGCCGAGGGTCAGACAATTCATTTGACAACTGATTTGTGGACAGCTCCCAGCGGTCAACACGCTTTCCTGTCTTTGACTGCACACTGGTGGCAGGCCACTGTGCCTGTTGGTGGTGGCACTGGTGTAAGAGTTCAAACTCCATCAGGAAGCAGGTCTGCAGCGCAAGACCAGCAGGGTTATCAAGCTTTCCTGCTCCACACAGAAGTCCGTGATGACCAACACAGCTCTGCCAACATATTGCGGGCAATTAGATCAATGTTGGCCAATTGGTTTGGAGAGCGGGCAGTCACCAATGTCTCTGTTGGGTTCATTGTGACAGATGGAGGTTTGAACATGATTAAAGCTCTCCAAGATGGATCTTTTGTCGGTGTGCGCTGTTCTGCACACATACTGCATTTAGTGGTCAAGGGTGCAATCCCAGTGGAGAAAAACAACAAGATTGCTCAAATCTTGGACCTTTGCAGAAAGATTGCAGGGCATTTCCACCGCAGTGTAGGGGCTAGTCAACTTGAGGGAGGAGCAAGAACAATCAGGGCTCCCCATACATTGCCTGAAACAAGATGTCAGTACCCGGTGGAACTATACCCTGGAAATGCTGGAACGCATTTTGGAGCAAAAGACAGCCATCCACAATCTATCATCCTGCCACAGCATCGGGATTGATTCCATACTGGGACGTGATGACTGGTGTATAATTGGGCAGATCGTTTATGTCTTAAAACCCTTTCGGAATGTGACGGAAAACTTGAGTCAGAGCAATGCCAGCCTAGGACAGGTCATACCCTTGTTTACCTATCTCATAGATAAGATGGGATCGTTCCTAGAAAACAGTGAGCCTGTTTGTGGCAGCCCACTTCATGCCGATGTAGCGTCTTTCATCAGAAAGCTACCAGCTAACTTAAAAGATCGGCTAAATGACCGTGTCCGCAAAAGCCCTAAACTCATGCTGGCTTCCCTGTGTGATCCCAGGATCAAAGGTAAACTGGCACTCAGAGACAACAGCCTCTCCTACTGGAAAGAAAATTTGATTGAAAGGGTCCGGAATTTGCAGCAACAGAGATGTACGACGGATGAGGCCGGTTTGGAAGATTCACCTGCCATGTCTGCTATTACAAGGCCTGGCACCATCACTCAAAAACAACAGAGTGGAGCATGTGCATGTTGGGTAGAGGCACTTGACAATCTGGTGGATGCAGGTCAAGCAGCAGGTAATCGAGAGGAGAGCAGTGCCTCTGAAATGGTCAGGGCCTACCTATATGAAGCACCTTTGCTTCCTACAGAGGACCCTTTGACCTATTGGGATGGTAAGAAAAGTTTGTGGTCTGGTCTTTGCCTGGTTGCCCAGCAACTACTATCCTGTCCTCCAACCACTGTGCAAAGTGAGAGAGTTTTCTCTATTACTGGGAATATCCTTAATCCACACCGTTCACAACTAACACCCCATTTGATGGAACAAATAACTTTCCTCAAATTTAACCTCCCCAAGCTGGGTTACCCTACCCTTAACTTTTGAGACCTGAATCATTGTTACCATGTGAAGACAGATGGGACTAGAGTGACTTGAGTGTGCGTGATTGCATGAATGAATGTTGTGTGAATGGACAGTGAAGATAGATGGGACTCAGAGGAACCATCCAAATGTTGAGGAAAATCATTTTTTTTTTATTTTCTTACCACTTGACACAATAGCAGTTGTCTACTTGACTTTGGTGTGACCCCAAGATTTATATTGTTTTAAGCAATCCAAATTTTTCCCTTTATTCCTTCCATCACCCTTTTTTGTAATGAATGTTGTGTAGAGTGACTAGAGTGTGCGTGATTGCATGAATGAATGTTGTGTGAATGGACAGTAGCAAGGGTTGAAGCCTTGACGTGGCGCTACTGCTCACGTGTTGCTGTCTTTGTAAATACAAATAGCAACATGTGCTAATTTAACCATTTTTGTTTGATGGTCTGGAAATAAGAGACAATGATTAAAGATGACCTCAACAGCATGACAGTTCCTCTTGATGGAGAGACTGTCAACTCAAGGATCAGAATATGCTACCAACACAACATAGCACAAAGAAGCATACAGTTGGAAACGTGATTCTATGCAAGATATATTAGTTGGTCACTGCTGAGCTGCATCCAGATGCCCAGGACCCCTCCCATTTACCATCTCTGACCCTGGGGACACCAGGGCCCTCTCTGATCCTCCGCCTGTTTCATAACCATCTGCAATTGTCCAAAGTCACCAGTGTGACTGAGTAATCTACCCTGCTGCCATGTTACTCAAGCCCCGGAAATGATGACTGCCTGTCAGGTCACCTTGAGGCTAGGTGACAGATGCACTCTGTAGTAATCGGAAGTGCACCGCTAGGTAGTGGACCCTAGGACTGACTGCTGTGGATTGAACCCTGGGAGGTTCAGGAAGCAGGTCTACTGGATCAGTAACACAGATCCCACTGGGAGCTAGAGCATAGATTCCCCAGGGCACGGAGTCCAAGAGCCAGTGGTTGTTCACCAGAGCCTCTAGTGGTGTGGATGGACTGCGCTGCAGTCTGGCTCCAGGTCGCGGCCCCCAGGGTCTCACAGCTCATGCTCACGGTAGACTACAGGAGAAGAGGAAAGAGGCAGCAGGCTGAAACAACAAGCAAGTAAGGGATAAGCCAAGGTCGGGGCCACAAGCAGACAAGGACAACAGAGTACACGCCAAGATTCAGGGTCACAGGCAAACAGGGATGGTCAGGGACACACCAAAGGTCAGGGTCACGAGCAGACAGGAATAGTAGAGAACAGGCCAAAGTCGGTTAACTGGAATCAGAAGTAGGAAACACAGCTAGTACACACGAAAGCTAACACACAATGGTTGATCAGCACTGCTGGCTTGCAGTGCACAGATTAATATAGGGTTCCCTGATAGGAGCTGGGGTGGAGCCATGCTAGAGGAGAGCTTACAAAAACAGTCAGTTGAAGGTCAGCTGGTCTCTAGAGATGAACACATGGAGACAGGTATGCTGACAGACAAACTCTATTGCATAACCATGACACTGCCCTTTGAACTGTTGCCCCTTGTGATTGCATTAGCCTGTGAACCTCTGTCCGGTTAACTGTTGCTCTCATGATTGCAAGCCTGCAACCTATGTCCTGTGAACTGTTGAGGACTGTATAGAGTAACCCCTGCTGTAACTATCTGCTGTGTATTCTGGTGGAGGGAAAGCTGAACGGCGTGACTGGACACAATACATGGGATTACCCTTTACACATTGAAATAGTGTAGAGAGAAATCTCATCAATTTTCTAAGTTCAGCCTGATGGTTAAAAGAAAAACTACAATTATAATGCCTCTAGTAAGTTAGTAACAATATATGGACTAGTTCATTTAGATAAACATCACACAAATCTAACAAGGAAAGCAAAACTCAAGAAAACAATTATTTCTGAACAAAATTTTTTTATTTTTAACATAAACAAAACAAACAAAAAATTAAAATAAAAAAAAATTAAAGTACATTCTCCCCCAACCTGGTGACCAGTCGCTGTAGGGACATATTAATCCCAGCCAACTGGTCACCAAGGTACCGCGTAGCCTCCAGGTGTCTCCTGAGGCTACGCTGGTACCTCTCCAGAGCCACATAGTGACGGAGCTTCCGGCGATTGTGGAGGGCCAAAGATCGACACAGCCTCCGGGTTACTGCAAATTGTCTCTCTTGGACCTCCACAATGCACCGCAGATAATCTGTCACATGTGGCTCTGGAGGGTGGGGGATGTGTGCCTGTTCTGGAGCGGGTGAAGGATGCACTGGGGAGGAGGCAGCAACAACAATGGGTGTGTCATTGTCCAGGTGGGGGGATGTTGAAGGGTGGAGGACTGTAGAAACCACTGGGGACTCGGAAGGACAGTCAGTCCAACCAGACGCGGGCAGGTCCAGGCCTTCGTCCACAGGGTGCAGTTGCAGGATGAAGACTTCACCTGTGAAGAAAAGAAAATACATTAGATAGATAGATAATACAATACACATGGCTTCTTCACCCTAACATTATATAAAGGCAAAGATCTCCCAGCCCTTGTAGACAATCCTGTAACATCTTGAGATGTTTTCACTTCCATACCAGTTTTCCATTTTTGATATTTAGTGAGATGCACCTAATCAATTTGTGTGTAGGAGATAGTGGTGTCTGTGTCAATTCGCTGCGTCATACCAAGTTTGCAGAGCTGTGCAGGAAGGTGTAGTACTACTTTACTGTACTCTGACCGGGGTGGAGCTGAGTGTCCTCCCCGGCCAGAGTACAAAGGGATTTCCCTCTACACATCGAGCAGTGTAAAGGGGAATCTCCCAAAGATTTTATCCGCTTGGTCACACGGGCGGTTGGAGAAAATCTTAAGGTGTAATGGACGTGCTACTGCTAACTAATCTACCTCATCCAGACTGACTGACTTTGGCAAACATGGAAGATCAGTTGCACTTGCAGAAAAACATATCAGCTATACCAGCTTTTAACATTACACTCACCAAAGAGAAGCCATTCAAGCCATTGCATTTGGGATGACCTAATAAAAAGTTGTTTAATAAAATATAGCAGGCTACTTTTTAAAGTTGATAATTTTGTAAAGCCACTGATTGAATAAGCCCCACTTCTGTTCTAGGCTAGGTAGGTTACTCACTCCTGGTCTAGGCTAGGAGGTATAACAGGTATAACATCATGAGAAAAATGTTAATGCATGCATTAGGGGCATGCCAGAGATTGAACATGTCCAGGGACTGCCAGCCAATAGCTGGAGATTCTTTTCTGACACACCCCCTCCAGCCTGCTGTGTTATTCATAATGATTAACAGTGATTGGCTCAGACTGGGAATCTGAACTGCAGCAAGAAGGTGGCGTGATCAGGGACATTGAGGAAATATTAACAAGCACGGGTCATGCTAACAGGAAGACTGAAATCAGCTGCAGAGGGGAACTAATATAATTAATAATTCCAGCTAAACCGAAGCCTTGCAGAATAAATCACAAGCTATTCTAGACAAGGTATGCCATCAGCATTTCATATTTAAAGTGGGGTTCCACCCAAATTTTGAACATTATCTCTATGCATTCTCTTCCTTGCCTAGATGCTGACATGCTGTGTAAAAAAATTTAATTCGCCGTAATTACCTTTTTTTTTCTAATCTTCTTAGCACTTCCTGGTTTTCCTCCCATGGGAGTAGGTGTTAAGTACCTGGTAGTAGAGCCTGACTTGTAGGAGAAGACCTCTCATACAACGCTGGTTCAGGAGCCACTGGAGTGGGAACAGTGGTCTCCTGAGCACAGTGGGGTAAGAGTGCCTGTTGGAGTATAGTCTTTAAAGGCAGAGATCCCTCCTGGGATGGCTGGACTGCAGGTGAGTGAAGACTGGAAGCAGCAGCAAACTTGACACACTGGAGGTGAGAGATCACAGGAGCTGAATCTGAAGGTGCAACAGCAAATGGAGCAGCAGGCACAAGCAGAGTCAGACAGTCCGGGTCGGCAGGTAACTGGTACAGGTAATCACAGCAGGCAGAGGCAGAGTCGGTGAACAAGCAGAGGTTGGCAACTATAACAGATAGAGACAGCAGGATGGTCAGGCAGGCCGGGTCGGGTTGGAGCAGGTCGGATGGTCAAACAAGCCGGGTCGGATCAGGAGGCAGACAATCAGATGCAGGTTTCAAACAGAATCACAGAGCTGAGACGAAGCAGCGATGTTCCCATGAAACAGGGAGACTTTTATGTGCTGAATGGCGCCAAACCGGCGCTAACGCGAGCGCGCGCGCACGCACCCGCACGCGCCCGAGCGCCGCGCTGATGCACAGCAACCGCAGCAGTTTGATGCCGCGTCTGTACAGGGGCGCGCCGGCGCATAGGCGCATGCAAGCGCCCCGATCTGGTGCTGGTAGATCCCTGACATTGCCCCCCCCCAAGGGGCAGCCTCCGGATGCCCAAAGGCCTTTTCTTCTCAGGG
The DNA here is from genome assembly GCF_042186555.1 of Aquarana catesbeiana. Taxonomy (NCBI): domain Eukaryota; kingdom Metazoa; phylum Chordata; class Amphibia; order Anura; family Ranidae; genus Aquarana; species Aquarana catesbeiana. Next base: position 115,381,325 of record NC_133331.1, read on the forward strand.
TGTGTAGAAAAATAGGCGCGAACTAAACGCCTAGCATGCACATTACTGTCCGGTTCCCATGAGTTACTTTCTGGGCCATAGCCCTTCCACTTGATTAAGAATTGGTTTTGACCTTGCCTTCTTCTACAATCAAGGATAGCCTCAATCTCAAATTCCTCGCTGCCATTAACAACAATAGGTTCAGGAGGTCTCGTTCCTCTAGTAGGGAAGGGATCAGGTACAGCAGGTTTAAGCAGAGATACATGGAATACCGGATGTATTTTAAGCGAATCAGGTAAAGTCAGTTCATAAGATACTTCATTGATTTTCCTTCTCACTGGAAAAGGTCCCATGAATCTAGGTGCCAACTTCTTAGAAGGACATGCTAATTTGATATTAACGGTAGAAAGCCATACCTGGTCGCCAATCTGTAAGTTCAGTTCCCCCCCTTCTTTTCCGGTCGAAGATTCTCTTACCATCTGCCTGAGCCTTGGACACTGTTTCCTGCAACAGCCGGTTGTTGTGACTGAGGAACTCCACTGTACTTTGTACTGCTGGAACCGAAGACTCTGAAAGGAAATGAGGTAGAAAGGTTAGATGAAAGCCGTAATTGGCAAAAAAAGGGGATTGACCAGTGGCAGAATGTTTGGCATTATTGTAAGCAAATTCTGAGGGTAGCAGAGATACCCAATCATCTTGTGTGAAGGATGTGAAACATCTGATGTATTGTTCAAGGGTCTGATTGGTCCTTTCTGTCTGACTGTTCGTTTGAGGATGATAAGCCGAGGACAGGGCCAATTCAATTTTTAGGGTTTCACACAGGGCTTTCCAAAAACGTGAGGTGAATTGAACCCCTCTATCAGAAACTATGTTTACAGGTACTCCATGAAGTCTGATGATCTCCTTGACAAATATTCGAGCAGTTTCGATGGCAGACGGGGTTCCCTTTAAAGGTAGAAAATGAGCCATTTTGGTTAAGCGGTCCACTACCACAAAGATGGCTGAGCACCCTTCGGAACATGGAAGCTCCACAATAAAATCCATAGAAATCATCTTCCATGGTCTGTCAGGTACAGGTAACGGTTTTAGTAGGGCCCAAGCTCGATTCCTGGATGACTTATTCTGGATGCAAGTGGGACAGGAACTGACATACCTTTCACAAAAGTCTTTCAGATTGGGCCACCAGAATGTACGCTGCACTAGTTCCAGGGTTTTGCGAACCCCAAAGTGGCCTGCCAGTGGATGATCGTGGAGAAGCGTCAAAACCCTGACCCGAACATCTTCAGGAACAAAAATTTGGCTTCCTTTCCAAAACAGACCATCTCTGTTTACCAAGGTAATCCCAGTAGGCCTGGCTGACTCCGAAGATGCTTCCTTAATCTGGGAGAGTAAATCTGTTTGAAGAAGTAAGAAACTGTTTGTGGGTAGGATGGTGTCAGGAGTAGATAAGTCCTTAGGATTGTCATGCATTCGTGATAATGCATCAGGTTTAATATTTTTTGAGCCTGGACGGTACGTGATATGGAAGGAGAAACGTGAGAAAAACAGAGCCCAGCGGGCTTGTCGAGGCTTCAGCCGTTTGGCAGATCGTAAGTATTCCAGGTTTTTATGGTCAGTGTAAATTAGTACTGGATGCATAGCCCCCTCCAACAGGTACCTCCACTCTTCCAATGCAGTCTTGATAGCGAGAAGCTCTCGGTCACCAACGTCATAATTTCTCTCAGCAGGGGAGAGTTTACGGGAGAAGAACCCTACGGGATGCATTACATCTTTGCTACCTTTACGTTGCGAAAGAATCGCACCTACCGCAATCTCGGAGGCATCAACCTCCAAAATAAATGGTAAGGATGGTTCAGGATGGCTGAGGATAGGTGCAGAAGTAAACAGTCTTTTGAGATTTTCGAAGGCGTCTTGGGCAGTTTGATTCCAGGAAAAACGGGTATTCTGTTTAGTTAACTGCGTAATGGGTGCAATTATGGCTAAGAACCCCTTGATGAACTTTCTGTAGAAGTTCGCAAACCCCACAAACCGCTGAATTCCCTTCTTGTCCAGGGGTACCGGCCAGTCCAGAACAGCGGAGACCTTCTGTGGGTCCATCTTGATGCCTGTTGCAGAGATTATTAACCCCAGAAATTGAATGCTCTGTTGTTCGAACTCGCATTTCTCCGCTTTTGCATAAAGTCTGTGTAAGCGGAGACGGCCCAACACCCTGCGGACATGTTCTTGATGCAATTCACGGGATTCTGAAAAAATCAAGATATCGTCCAAGTATGCGAGTACAAACACATCTAAAAAGTCCCTGAGAACATCGTTAATCAGGTGTTGGAAGATCGCAGGGGCATTGCACAGTCCAAAAGGCATGACTAAATATTCATAATGCCCGAATCGGGTTCGGAACGCTGTCTTCCACTCATGCCCAGCCCGAATGCGGATCAAATTATACGCTCCTCTCAGGTCAAGTTTAGTGAAAATGATGGCATTCCTTAATTTTTGGAAGAGTTCGGGTATCAAGGGTAGGGGATACCGATTTTTGACCGTGATTTTGTTTAGTTCACGATAGTCTATACATGGACGAAGAGACTTGTCCTTCTTAGTGACGAAAAATATTCCGGCACCCGCTGGGGAGGTAGAGTGACGTATAAAACCTTTGGCCAGGTTCTCATCTATATATGTCTTTAGTACTTCCTGTTCTTTTTCTGATAATGGAAAGATGCGTCCGAATGGGATTTCGGATCCTGGCAGTAATTCAATTGGGCAGTCGCAAGGGCGATGAGGTGGAAGAGAGTCTGCTCCCTTCTTACTGAACACATCAATGAATTCATGATACTGTTTAGGTATGACCTGGCAAAGTTTCTGGTCGGTGTCCAGACAAAGTAGAGTGGATGAGGAATCCGAATCTTTCTTAAAACAGTGTTCTTGACAGTAAGAAGATGGAAATTTTACTTCTCCAGATGTCCAATGAATGTATGGATTGTGGGCCTGCAGCCAAGGAATGCCCAGGATGATGGGAAACATAGGAGAGGAGATGGCATCAAGAACCAGCAGTTCCTTGTGTTGGGAGGAAGTGGTAGCAGACAGAGGCAGGGTTTCCTGAGTTACTTGTCCTGATCTGATGCGGGATCCATCAGCTAGAAATACAGCGAGTCCATGGGTCTTGGTCCGTAAGGGGATATTATGCTGGCTGGCAAAGTTTAAATCAATAAAGCAGCTGCATGCTCCGGAATCAATGATGGCGTTGACCGGTAATGTCCCTTCTTGAAGCTGTAATGACAGAGGAAGGGCAATGTGGGTAGAGTTTGCAGACAAAGCAGAGAGACTGGTATACACATGAGAAGGGCACTTACTTATCTTGACTGGACAATTAAGGACGTAGTGCCCAGTTCCACCGCAATAGAGGCACAGATTGAGTTGCCGGCGTCTGGCCCGTTCTTCAGGCGATAAGGCAGATCGCATCAGTCCTAATTGCATAGGTTCCGAAGAGTCATGTGTGGTGTTAACTGGATTCAAACTAGGTGAGGGTAAGTAACTTGTTGCAGGAACTGGTGCTCTGGGTGTCATCCAAGTTGGGCGGGATTGTAGAGCAGAGCGTTCAGATCGACGTTCCCGGATACGTCGGTCAATTTGAATGGTCAAGGTAATCAAAGCCTCAAGAGTATCTGGTACACCCACTCGGGCAAGTTCGTCTTTTAGTCCTTCAGATAGACCCAAGTGGAACTGATGACGCAGGGCCGCATCATTCCACTGAGTGTCCGCGCTCCAACGCCTGAAGTCCGTGATATAGTCCTCCGCAGGTCTGCGGCCTTGCTGGAGCGTGAACAGAGCTGATTCAGCTGTGGCGGTCTGTTGAGGGTCTTCGTATAATTGTGCCATGGCTTCAAAGAAAGAGGATAAAGACTGGGTTAAGGCTGAGTCCCCCTCAAGTAGACGATGAGCCCAGGTCTGAGGTTCCCCTTGTAGGAGGGAGATCACGAACCCCACTTTGGTGGCTTCCAGTGAGAAGGTTCGGGGCTGTAGTGCGAAGAGGAGCTGGCAGGCGTTGCGGAAGGCCCGGGAACTTGGTCCGGTCTCCAGAGAATCTATCAGGAGTGGGAACCCTTGGTTCAGGTGGAAGCATCACAACGGAAGGACCTGAAGCAGTCTGTGCAGGAGTTGCAGCTGAAGAGGAGGCCAGAGGGTTAGGCCCTGCAAGGTTCTGGACTTGTCCTTCCAATCTATTGTAGTTATCCTGGAGGGATTGAACGGCTTGAGTGAGGGCCGCAAGGTGTGTGCAAATTTCTTTTAATGGAGAGGTATCTCCTCCGGCACAGTGGCACAGTGGGTAGCACTCTCACCTAGCAGTAAGAAGGGTCACTGGTTCAAATCCCAACCACGACACTACCTGCCTGGAGTTTGCATGTTCTCCCTGTGTCTGCGTGGGTTTCCTCCGGGTACTCCGGTTTCCTCCCACACTCCAAAGACATGCTGGTAGGTTAATTGGATCCAGTCTAAATTGTCCCTAGTATAGGTATGAATGTGAGTTAGGGACCTTAGATTGTAAGCTCCTTGAGGGTATAGGGACTGATGTGAATGTATAATATATATATGTAAAGCACTGCGTAAATTGACGGCGCTATATAAGTACCTGAAATAAATAAATAAAATAAAATCTCCTGCAGGCTCGGTCAGGGCTGCTTCATACTGTTAAGTACCTGGTAGTAGAGCCTGACTTGTAGGAGAAGACCTCTCATACAACGCTGGTTCAGGAGCCACTGGAGTGGGAACAGTGGTCTCCTGAGCACAGTGGGGTAGGAGTGCCTGTTGGAGTATAGTCTTTAAAGGCAGAGATCCCTCCTGGGATGGCTGGACTGCAGGTGAGTGAAGACTGGAAGCAGCAGTAAACTTGACACACTGGAGGTGAGAGATCACAGGAGCTGAAGCTGAAGGTGCAACAGCAAATGGAGCAGCAGGCACAAGCAGAGTCAGACAGTCCGGGTCGGCAGGTAACTGGTACAGGTAATCACAGCAGGCAGAGGCAGAGTCGGTGAACAAGCAGAGGTTGGCAACGGTAACAGATAGAGACAGCAGGATGGTCAGGCAGGCCGGGTCGGGTTGGAGCAGGTCGGATGGTCAAACAAGCCGGGTCGGATCAGGAGGCAGACAATCAGATGCAGGTTTCAAACAGAATCACAGAGCTGAGACGAAGCAGCGATGTTCCCATGAAACAGGGAGACTTTTATGTGCTGAATGGCACAAACCGGCGCTAACGCGAACGCGCGCACGCACCCGCGCCGCGCACCCGCGCGCGCCCGAGCGCCGCGCTGATGCACAGCAACCGCAGCAGTTTGATGCCGCGTCTGTACAGGGGCGCATAGGCGCATAGGCGCATGCAAGCGCCCCGATCTGGTGCTGGTAGATCCCTGACAGTAGGCGTGTTTCTAGCCTCTCCCAGACCTCCCACAGTCCCCTGGGAGCTAGTCTCAGGCTTCCCAGCATGCATTGTGCAACAGTGTCATCACAACATCTCGGTGAATGCTGGGAGCACAGCATTCACCACATCCAGGAAATACATGCTTGTGGGCTTCAAATGCCCACAATGAAGATGGAAACCGCCTGCAGTGAATTTTATAAGTTATTCTTTACAACGAAATCAGACACAGGCGGACTTATTACACAGAACATGCAAGTAGATAATCATGAGAAGAAAAGTTTGTGAATGAACTCCAAAAAAAAAAAACGATAGATGGGTGGACCCCCGCTTTAAAATACTATATTTGCCTGGAAAATACAAAAAAAGTTATGCTTACTCCCTGGATCTGCCGCATCTGGCTGTTCTGCCGCATCCCCAGCAACCTCTACAGGGCAGGTCTCCTCCACCTCCTGCTCAGCCTCAGTAGCTGTTGATTAATGATAGAAAAGAACATTACAATCTGCAGTGTACAACAATCTCACACATTAGTACAAGAACATTGAAACATGTATGATCACTCAGCAGATACCAGCAAGATTATACTAACTTAATGTGGGCGTTGCTGCCTCAGCCTCTTCCTCAGTCTCCTCCTCTGACTGGATGACACCTATTTATAAAGGAGAAATGATGAACGTTAATAAATGTAAATAAATATACTGTAGTGTAAATAGATAAAATTAATTATCCATTAGCATGGCAATACAGGGCAGGTCACTAACATTTATCTACAAGGCAGGGACATGCATTCACCATTTAGAAAAAACATTAAAAAAAACCAAATACGAGGCACTTACCTGTCCTGGTTCCAGCGGCGCCGGCGAGTGCTAGGTGCACCGCCACTGATCAGGCGCCTCAGTTCAGAGCGGCGACGTTCTGTCAGATTACATAAGTTACGTAATCGCTTGCGTTACCTGACAGAGCGTCACAGAGGCTCTACCTGTCACTGCATGAGCGAGAAGCAATGACACTGGAATCAACAATGGAAGGCTGGACAAATGGAAAAGGAACCACTGTATTAGTGTCACTACTACAGTACTTACTGCACGTTGATGACGTGGAGGACTGCTCCTCCGTCCTCTGCCTTCAGCGGCGATGGGCCTGGAGACGATCTTTAAATAAAATCAAACACATCATGGTAAATGACTATGTCGCGTCGCATGCTTGACAAAAAAAATGTCCTGCGCATAATGCAATGCTGACACCAACCTTGATGAGCCAGCAGCTTTCTAATCTCATCCTCCCCTACAGCTGCTAAGAGCTCCTTCTCATGGGGGAGGAGAGATACCTGCTTTCCTCTGCGCCCCGACTGCCTGCGCTTATGTGCTATGGAACTGCAAAACAAAAAGAGAAGAGAAACGGGTTCCACAATTAAACTGAAATCTGAATCTGTAATCTGAAAATGATATCAACACATGAAACACATGTAGAATGAACCCGTAGAATGAAACAATGCAAATAGAATTTTTGGATTAGGCACATTTTTTCATGTAGCACAAGGTTTGCACATTTATTTATTAACCAAATTTATTGTAAGAAAAACGTATGCTTTTTTGGTGCACAATAAATAATAAAAGACAGGATTGGGATTGTGCCGAGTAAATGTCCATTGTGTCCACTCCAGTCCACCTTTTTATTACGCGCTTGTGTGGGTGAACTGTGTATAGTGTAAAATTTCTTTTCTTGTTTCTTTTGCAAAGCATTAACCCACTTGGGGATGTGGACCCCCCCATGTGACTAAACATATGGCGGGTCCGCAAGCTGGTTAAGTCCAGCCACCGTAACACTTTTATTTATATATATATATATATATATATATATATATATATATATATATTTAACTTTTTTATTTACCCAGCGGTGATCTAATGCCACCAATAAAAGCTCTATATGTGGCGGGAGAAGAGCATAAATTTCATTTGGGTAGTACATCGCAGGAGCGTGCACTTTAAAGCTGCAACACGCTAAATAGCAGAATATGGCCTGGTCAGAAAGGGGGCATAACCTACAGGTGGTCAGGTCAAGTGGAACTTAAAAGCACTTACTGCTCAGTTTAGTGATAACTAACTAAGAACAAATAACGGGCATGGAAATATTCCTCTTAAAATGATCGTGGGGATAATATATAACATGTGCAACTGCAGACTATGTGTAGGCTAGGCACACCTATGCGCAAATTTTTTTTTTCACAGGAGGGAGGATAAATTGAAAATGATTTATTCCTTTTTTAAAAAAAATTTCACTTAACTTTACTGACATCACATGTGATAGCAATAATATATGTTTATGTGTGTGTGTAAAATCAGTGCATTTTTGGAGCTTTTATCATTGTATAAATGACAATGGTCCTGAAATGGCATCAAAAGTGTCCGATGTGTCCGCCATAATGTCGCAGTCACAATAAAAATCGATGATCGCCGCCATTACTAGTAACAAAAATTGTTAATAAAAATGCCATAAAACTATCCCTATTTTGTAGACGCTATAACATTTGCACAAACCAATCAATAAACGCTTATTGCAATTTTTGTTACCAAAAATATGTAGAAGAATACATATCGGCCTAAACTGAGGAAAAAATTAGTTTTTTTATATATTTGTTGGGGATACTTATATAGCAAAAAGTAAATAAAAACCGCAGAGTTGATCAAATACCACCAAAAGAAAGCTCTATTTGTGGGAAAAAAGGACGTCAATTTTGTTTGGCAGCAACGTCACACCACCACGCAATTGTCAGTTAAAGCGTCACAGTGCCGAATCGCACAAAGTGGCACGGTCATTTGGCAGCCATACCTCCGGGGCTGAAGTGGTTAAAATGTAAAAAAAATAAATAATCAGACACGTTACTTACCGTTTTATGTCGCTGAATTTTTTGTGACAGGCAGTCGGGTCACACCGATGGCGATAGGTCTCCTCGACCTTCCTGGAGATCTCCTCCCACTTCTCCCGCTTCCACTCCGCAGTGGTTTCCCTGGAGCGGGGGCCACACAGCTGCATCCAGCAAGGAAGCGTTTCCCTTACAAGGACCTGGAACTCAAAGTGAGTCCACATAAGGTTACGCTTCCTGCTGGTTACAGCTTGTGTCCCCCTCCTGCGGCCATTTTTGGATGCTGCCTTAGAAGGCCCAGGAATGTCCTCCTCCATGCTGCTAGTGCTTTCATGGGTTGCTGCTGGTGCTGCCATTGCCATTATCTCTAAGCCAGACACAGCATTGGATTTTGCAGCCGCACTTCCACACTTCCGATTAAGAAACGAATGTGAAAGTTTGGTTGGCTGACTGCTGGCGCAGAGTAGATGAGCATGAACGATGAAGATTCGACACAGAAACAAAAACATGCAAATGTAAATCTTTGGCTTATATTGTCTGTCGAAAGTTAGAAGATTCGACGGAGCAGCTAAACAAACTGTACAATGCTGCTATCGTACATTTCCGGTCAAATGCATACCGGAAAATTCGACCGGAATGTACAATTGCGACATTGTACAGTTTAGCTGCTCCGTCGAATCTACTTTGAACATTCAACAGACACCATAAGCCTTTAATGACAGATTCGACCTTCATTCATTTTGATTTTCGGACAAATGCAAGTTTTTAACGAAATAAAGAAAAACTAATTTCGGGAGTAACTAAATAAATTTATTTTTCGGATGAAAACGAAATTCCGAAATGAAATATTTCAGTGTGCACATGTCTACCAATAATCAGATGTCCAATGCAACATGTACTCTCAAAATCAAACAAAAATAGTGCTTTGTGCATCACAACACTAAATTGATTAAAAAACTCATAGGGGAGGTAGCAATTCTGACCAGCATCCTTTGGGACACGTTTCTGGCACAGCAGTCCTCTCAAAAGCATTTAGAAAGACTTTGGCATCATTAAATAGTAACAAATTGTGCATATAGTCCACTGGTCTAATTGCACCAGTGTTTCTATGGGCAACAACACTCACCTTCTATATCTAAAAAGTGACTGGCTCTCTTATGGCACTTAGAACTGGCCTACCACTTCCTATAGCTGTCATATGTTATTTACACCAATCTGTGGCAGACTCCTAAACTATAGAAAAAACACAAGGAAGGGAGGCGCCTCTGGGTGTAGTATAAAAGGTCGTTTTTAATTTTTAAAAACAATATGCAAGCAACTCACATTTTAGTAGTGTAAACAAAGCATCTAGGAAGCCAGAGGAATGATCCATCATGGGGCAGTTCATCCAGTGAGTCACAGTGGTGCTGGCAGGTCTGCGTGTAGCTCCTGGTATACCGCTAATGCCGGCCGCGATGATGATGGAAATCCAGGTGAGGCTTGGAACGCAGATGGAGGGCAAGCGCACAGGCTGTGACGTCAAAGGGCCGCGACGCGTTTCTTGAGCGTACGGGCTACAATATTCTGGTAGCCGCGCTCCTTCATCAAGCTATAGATAGATAGTAAGACTGGCTTATGTAGAAGGAAGGGAGGGGCGGGGGAGGAAGAGAGGAGGGGGAAGGAGGGGCCGGAGTGAACATGTTAAGGAACGAATGTGATTTCATCTAAAAACAATGGACAATAGATCAGGGCTGAAATGTTAATTTACAGAAATATCTTTAAAGGTATTATAACGGGAAGAAGGCTATTGTTTATGATATCTATATAAATATGGTCAGCAAAAATAAAAAGTAAGATAAAAATAATAGTGATAATAATAATGAAAATAAATATTAAAAAAAAAATAAATAAATAAATAATAATAAATATAAATTAAAAAAAAAAAAAAAAAATAAAAATAAAAAAAGAAGAAATAATAATAGAAATAATAATAAACATAAATAATAATAAACATAAAAATAGAATGAAATAAAATGAATTTGATGAAAATAAAGAAAATGAAAATAAAGAAAATGAAAATAAAGAAAATGAAAAATAATAATAATAATAAAAAAAAAATTTATAAAAATAGAAAATGAAATAAAATAAAAATAAAAATAAAAATTAAGAATAAAAATAGGAGATAAATAATGATGATAATAAACAATCATTATTTAAAAACATATTAAAATAAACAATCATTATTTAGAAAAGGCGGTGAGCATTCTTAATTTGGAAAAGCAAGTATTTGTTTAAATGTTTATTTGGAAAATATTTATTGGGTTAGGGTGATTATTTAGAGGTATTCTCAGGATCATAGTGCAATATAGAAATATGCTAAAGAATAAGTTTATTTATAATATCGTGGCGATCTCAATGCTCTCATTTATACCCCCAGGCGAGAGTACATCTAAGGTGTAAATCCAATAGGTCTCGCGGGCGCAGAGTTTCTTGAATCTTTCTGCGGCCGAGAGGGATCTGGGAATCTGTTCGATGACCCAAACTTTAAGGCCCACCGTGAAGCTCTGGTGGGCCATAGCGAAATGCCTTGGGACACTATGGGGGTCAGTGCCCCCTTTGATTAGTCTTCTGTGCTCGCCGAATCTTTGTCTAAGGGTCCTAATTGTTCGGCCTACATAGATTAGGCCACAAGGACAAGTTAGGCCATAGATGACAAAGTCCGACGAGCAGTTGAAGAATTCCTTAAGACCATAGGTCTTGCCCTTGGTGGTAAAGGACTTCTGTCCATGTTGGAAAAACCTGCAAGTTTTACATAACGCCTTACGGCATTGGTACATGCCCACCAGGGGGATCAGGGTGGGTCCTGGTTGTGTGACTGGGGTGGATTTTACTTTGCTTGGTGCAATCTTAGTTTTTAGATTCGGAGCCCTACGGTAGATAACTTTTGGGCGAACAGGGAGAGAGGTTTTTAGGTGGGGATCTTGACATAAGATCCCCCAGTGTTTTTCCAAAATTTTTTCCATGTGTTTATATTTATGATGAAAGGTAGTTATAAACCTGCTTGAACAGTCATGTAGAGGTTGATTGGTTTTAGGAGGCTTCCCATGTAAATAATGGTTGTAAGCCTCCTCAACTAAGGTTTCTGGATACTTCTTTTCAAGGAATTTTCTTTTTAAAGTTCGGCATAATCACAATCTTTGCTGCAATTCTGCCGAAACTGTCCTTTTGGAATGTTCGTCATCCATTTTGGAAGGTGGCAGCTCTCGAAGTGTAGAAAAGAATTCCCCGCTGTAGGCTTGATGTAATTTCTGGTAATGATATTGGCACCTTCATGTTCTTATTCAAGATCCAAGAAGGCTATTGTGGTGGGATCTGTGGCTGACGTAAAGGACAACCCATACGGGTTGTTATTACAATGTTGGACAAAATTAGTAATCAACTTAGTGTCTCCATCCCAGATAATTATCAGGTCATCAATGTATCTCCCAAAGAATATTATATTGGCTGCAAATGGATTGTTTTGGTGAATAAAGTTGTTTTCCCATAAACCCATGGCCAAGTTAGCATATGAGGGGGCAAAATTTGCCCCCATAGCTGTTCCCTGTATTTGTTGGAAGTAATTGTGCGTCAGGCAAAATCTGATGGCTTCCACGATGAACTTTGCCTGGCGCATATTGATAAGAGGATCAGAAGACAAAAACTGTTCTAAAGCCATAAGGCCAAAATGGTGAGGTATGGAGGTATATAGTGAACACACGTCAAGTGAGAGCCAAACATAAGTAGGCTCCCACTTGTACGGTGACAATAGTTCCAAAAGGTGGATGCCATCACGAATGTATGATTGCAATTGGGATACTATAGGTTGCAGGAACTGGTCTATATAGGCTAAAGCCTGTCGTCACGCTGTCCATCGCTGCAACGATAGGCCTGCCCGGAGAGTCTTGTAAGCTTTTATGGATCTTGGGCAGGTGGTAAAAGTAAGGTATCTGATAGAAGTTCTTATGCAAAAAAGAACTCTCTGTTTTGGTGATGATACCTTCTTGGAGGGCAGCAGAAATATATAGATCAGCCTCTGCAGCATAATCAGCTGTGGGGTCCTTGGTGAGTTTGACGTATGTTGTGGTGTCAGACAATAGTCTGTATGACTCCTTCAAATAGTCAGATTTGTTTTGGAGTACTATACCGCCCCCTTTATCTGCTGATTTGTTAATCAAATCTTCATTGTGAATTAATTGGTCAAGTGCTTTTATCTCTGAGGATGATAAGTTATTGGATTTAGGAGCAGAGGTGGGTTCGCAGAGTTTCTTGAGATCTGCAAAAACAACTCTGTAAAAAGCTTCTATATATGGGCCTTTTGACTGGGTAGGAAAAAATATGGATTTGGGCTTGAGTGTGGTATGAACAATAGGAGGAGATGATATGAGGTGCTGCGAGAGTGATCGAAGCACCAAGTCATCACTATTGGATACATCAAGGTCGTCAATATCAAAAGACAGTTCTGAATTTGATGTGGATGAGGTTATGGTAGAGGTAGGAAGAATAGAGTTACAATTGCTGATGGTGTTTTTTTCTTTTTCAGATTGAATATGAAAATGCCTCTTCAGAGTAAGGTTTCGAATGTAGCCATTAAGATCCTTGAAAAGAGTAAAGGGATTTGGTTTATTTGTGGGTGCAAAATTTAATCCACGGCTCAAAAGGGACAGGTCTGCATGGGATAGGGTACAGGAGGACAAATAAAATATTTTTATAGTTTGGGGCATTTGGGTGTGTTCTTGTTGTTTCTTGGCTCGTCCTCCTCTGCAGCCTCTTCTGTGAGTTTTCTTTTTCGGGAGGCTGGAGCCAGAGGAGGACTGAGCACTAAAAAAGGAGAAGGTATAGGGCAATCTACATTAGATGGTATAATAGCGGGAGGAGTGGCCGACAATGGAGCACAAGAGGATGATTCTCTTAAGGATGGGGGTATCCCAGTTGGTAGAGCTGTCTGTTGGTTGGGCTTCGATTGAACAACTATACCTACGTTGTTGCAATGAACAGTAATGGCATTGGAAGTATCTATAGCCGAAGCCGAAAGGGCTGAGATGGAGGAAGAGGATTGGGTAATGGTTGATGGATGAGAGAGCCTGTTGTAGAACTGATGGAGGGCATCAATAAGCTCTTCCTTTTTATTATATTTGTTATTTCTGGTGTGGGGTCCAAGGGTAGTCGGGTTTTTTGGGGGTGGATAAGGAGACCTTTGCTGACGGGCACTGGAATTGGAATTGGGATTATCTTGCTTACGGCAGATGGAGATGTTATTGTAATCCAAACGGATACTCATGAGGGGAACAGGGGGGTGACTAGAGGATACTGGATGATGCCAATCAGGGTCAGGGGGATGAGAGTTATGAGAAGAAAGAGATTTGTGTGGGATGTTCTTTTTGTTCCATAGGAAGACTCTATTGAGATTATAGTCATCTAGGTCACGCTTGAATTTGCTCATTTTTTTGTTAACAAGATAATCCTCATCTCTTTTAGTGTTTTCTTTCAATATGTCTAAAAATGATGAAGGGATATGGGCTTCAAGTTTGGAGATGTCTTCTATACTGGAAATAACTTGCTCACTTAGTTTATGGAATCTGTGTGTTCGGTGTGTAATAAGTGTTCCCATCCACTTGGTGGTACAAAACTCTGCGATACTAGCCCATTCTTTTTGGCCTTCTTCCCCTAGAAAGGGGGGGCAATCTTTCATCACTCTTAAACCTCTGGGGGAAACTTTTAGATCAATATATTGCTGTAGGAAAAAACTTTCCCACCATTGGAAGTTGGTGGTGCAGATTAACCTCTCCAGCTGCTTAAATTTGCCACAGAGGTTTTGACGTACTTTGCCTTGAAGTTTAGCTGTGTCCAAAAAGAGGACATCAGGCGTTAATTTCGAAAAAAGTGAATCAAGGGTTACATACTTATGACTTGCTATACTGGAAATTATATCCATGGTGGGTAAACAGTATGGACAGATCGCACGTTATCTGCGACCTGTGCGTGTACGTGATGTTAGACTATAGACCAGTATGCAGCACTATAGGTTTCAGAGAAGCAAAATGTACAAGGAAAAAGCGCAAAAAAACTGGAAAATATCATGCAACATCACAGTAAGCAGCAAACAATTTTAAAAACTACAATTTTAAAAGATACATGTGCAATGTAAAAAGGAAAAAACAACATGAATAGTCCATTAAAGGTCCATGTAACAAGTCTATGTAAAAGGGGATAAATGTATAGTCCACAAGCAGGGCTGCCTTCCAGGAAACTGAAACCAAGCTCCAGAATCTATAGAAAAAACACAAGGAAGGGAGGCGCCTCTGGGTGTAGTATAAAAGGCCATTTTTAATTTTTAAAAACAATATGCAAGCAACTCACATTTTAGTAGTGTAAACAAAGCATCTAGGAAGCCAGAGGAATGATCCATCATGGGGCAGTTCATCCAGTGAGTCACAGTGGTGCTGGCAGGTCTGCGTGTAGCTCCTGGTATACCGCTAATGCCGGCCGCGGTGATGATGGAAATCCAGGTGAGGCTTGGAACGCAGATGGAGGGCAAGCGCACAGGCTGTGACGTCAAAGGGCCACGACGCGTTTCTTGAGCGTACGGGCTACGATATTCTGGTAGCCGCGCTCCTTCATCAAGCTATAGATAGATAGTAAGACTGGCTTATGTAGAAGGAAGGGAGGGGCGGGGGAGGAAGAGAGGAGGGGGGAGGAGGGGCCGGAGTGAACATGTGAAGGAACGAATGTGATTTCATCTAAAAACAATGGACAATAGATCAGGGCTGAAATGTTATTTTACAGAAATATCTTTAAAGGTATAACGGGAAGAAGGCTATTGTTTGGGATATCTATATAAATATGGTCAGCAAAAATAAAAAGTAAGATAAAAATAATAGTGATAATAATAATGAAAATAAATATAAAAATAAAAATAAAAAAAATAATAAATATAAATAAAAAAAATAAATAAAAAAATAAAAATAAAAATAAAAAAAGAAGAAATAATAATAGAAATAATAATAAAACATAAATAATAATAGACATAAAAATAGAATTAAATAAAATGAATTTGATGAAAATAAAGAAAATGAAAATAAAGAAAATGAAAATAAAGAAAATGAAAAATAATAATAATAATAAAAAAAAATATAAAAATAGAAAATGAAATAAAATAAAAATAAAAATAAAAATTAAATTTTACATAGACTTGTTACATGGACCTTTAATGGACTATTCATGTTGTTTTTTCCTTTTTACATTGCACATGTATCTTTTAAAATTGTAGTTTCTAAAATTGTTTGCTGCTTACTGTGATGTTGCATGATATTTTCCAGTTTTTTTGCGCTTTTTCCTTGTACATTAGACTCCTAAACTAGCATATTCTGTTTTGGCACATGATAGTGCAATCTCCTTCTCGCTCTCATTTTTTTTTTTTTTTTTTTTAAAGAAGCTTTATTAAAGAGCAGTACAGTACAAATAATGTGTAACTTAATACATAAAATCAGTTCCTGCAATAACCAGGATTTAACCAACTGAATACACAAAAAAAAGATATTCATAGTGATTAAAAAAAGAGACTCGAATGAGAAGGATAATAATACCTAGGGGCGCTCGAGCTAGTCCGCAGACCCATCACCCCTAAAGGGATCACACTCTGTCAGGTGCCCACCAGCCCGAGTAACAGAGATGCTGCTTCTCATGAATCGGGGCTGATTCCTCAACTCAGGAATAGAAGCAGATTTCTGAGAAACTGGAGAGCCCGATAGGGAGAGGAAAATTTTCTTCTATCAGAGTCTCTTCTGAATAGAGGAGTTCTACCATGAGTTATTGCATCCACAGTTGAGCTCCTGTGCTTATGTTAAGTGTGTAGGCTCTTACTCCAATCAGGAGCAAAAGGAGAAAGAAAACTGGTAAACTGAGATTATAGTAAAAAAAAAACATTTGAGTGTAGGGGATAGAAGGAAGAAAAGAAAAGAAAAGGATTTAAGAGACAGATGAATAAAGGATATGCCCATATGTCTGGCCCAGGGTTCCCAAGTTGCCTCAAAGGACTTTGTGCTGTCTGTCATAGTACTGACCAATTTTTCTTGGGACATGATCCACAAAATCTTTCTTTTGGCAGCTTGGAGGGAAACCATGGGTTGCTTCCAGGCTCTAGCTATAGTGGTTTTTGCACCTAGAAGCATAAATTATATCAATGTTTGTGTATGTTTTGGAATCTTAGGGATTTGTGCATTAAGTAAAGCTATGTGGGGGGATTTCATCACTGGAAAGCCAGTGACTCTTCGAATTAAATTAAACACTTTGTTCCAGAAACCTCTGAGTCTCGGACACTTCCACAAAATATGAAGCATGTAATCCTGGGCATGACAGTTTCTAAAATGGTGAGGTGTAAGGAAACATAATTGCCAATCTGGAGGGGACAAGGTACCATCTTATCAACACTTTTAAGTTTGCTTCTATCAAAGAAATATTTGAAATACCTTTGAAAGCTCTTGTTCCCCTCTTGTGCCATTCCTCCAGGTCCCCTTCCCAAGCCTCCATGTAAGAGAATTTGGTGGTGGGTTCCAAGAGTGATGCGTAAATGATAGCTATTCCCCCCCTTTTGATCTAACACTTGGCCGCACCATTGTTCATATTGTGTGAATTCCGGAGGGGTAGAATTACTTTTCTTAAGAGTGGAGAGGAAGTGATTTCAATGTGATCGGTCCGGAAGGGGAAAAGTAGTGTCCAATATGGTACATCCCCTTATCCAACCACCATTGAAAGGAATTGATGTCCATGCCCGGGCTGAAGCGAGGGTTATGAAACATGTGATCAAGTGGGCGAATGTCTGAGATCAGGGCAGAAAGATGTTTCATGTTGTTCCATAATTTGAAGGAGTGGGATAGCGTCGGTGACATCACAGGGGGCCTAGATTTCATGGGACACCACAGGAGGAAGTATAGGGTGTACGTCGGGACTGCTTGTCTCTCTATATTTAACCAATCGGGTTTTTCAGATCTAAAGTACACCGTTGAGAATTGGGCCAGTCTAGCTGCTTGGTAATACCTAAAAAGATCAGGGAGACCCAGTCCCCCCTTGTTTTGGAGCTATAGAGAATATTGTGTGCTAATCTGTGACCTTTCTTTCCCCAAATAAGTTTAATAATCTTCCCCTGGAACTCTTTGAGGTGACTTCTGATTGCAATCGGGAGTGATCTAAATAAATAGAGGAGCCTAGGGAGAAGGGTCATTTTGATAGAATGGACTTTACCCAGCCATGACATGTTGTATCTAGACCAAGCCAGGAGATCAGATTCAAGTTTGCGGAACATGGGGGGGAAGTTAGTCTGATACAGCTGTTCAAACTTAGAGGTAAGATTTATCCCTAAATAGCGAATTGTGGAGTCGCTCCATTTAAATTTGAATGAAGTTTTAAGTCGATCTACTAATGAGGGTAGCAACGAAATGTTTAGTGCCTGGGATTTGGCCATATTGACCTGAAGGCCCGAAATTGACCCAAAGGATTCCAGGAGCTTACATATGTTAGGAAGGGAGGTTGTTGGGGAGATAACAAAGAGCAGGATGTCGTCCGCAAAAAGGGCACATTTGTGGATGTTTGGTCCACAGCGAACACCCCTGATGTTTTAATTTGATCTAATCGCAATAGCGAAGACCTCAATCACCAGAGCGAAGATCAGTGGGGAGAGGGGACAACCCTGCCTGGTGCCCCTGGCTATTTGAATGGGGTCCGAGTAGTATCCCTGCAGTTTAACCCTTGCTTTTGGGTCAGAGTATAGAAATTTCAGGATCCCCAAGAAGTTTTCCCTGAATCCCCACCGTCTCAGGATTGTAAAGAGGAAAGGCCATGAGAGGGAGTCGAAGGCCTTCTGAAGGTCCAACGAAAGTAGTAGGCCTTCCTTGGCGAGGGCCTCCATCCCATCCCGATTGCAGTAGAGAGACAATGTCTACCGCCCGTCTTATTTGATCTGGACCTTGCCTCCCTGGGATAAAACCAACTTGGTCTCTGTGAATATACTGATTGAACAAAATAATTCTGTTGGCCA
The DNA here is from genome assembly GCF_042186555.1 of Aquarana catesbeiana. Classification (NCBI taxonomy): domain Eukaryota; kingdom Metazoa; phylum Chordata; class Amphibia; order Anura; family Ranidae; genus Aquarana; species Aquarana catesbeiana. The sequence goes on from NC_133331.1 coordinate 115,399,622, forward strand.
GGATTTTGGCAAGTATTTTTAGATCGTTGTTAATAAGGGATATGGGTCTATAGTTTTCTACTAGTTCTGGGTCCTTGTCGGGTTTAGGAATTATTGAGATGAATGCCATATTAAGTTGGGAGTCTACCGGGACCCCATCCCGTTTGGAGTTAAAAAATGTAGTAATACGTGGAGCTAGGGTGTCAGCAAAGGTTTTATAATATTGATTGGAAAAGCCGTCTGGGCCAGGTGCTGAGCCCCCTTTTAAATTCTTGATCACCTCTAGTGTTTCTTCTGTAGAGAAAGGAGATTCCATGAATTCTACATGATCTTTACGTAGCGTAGGTACATTCAGGTCAAGCAGGAAGCAGGGCTGGACTGGGACAAAAATTTGGCCCTGGACTTCATCCAGACCGGCCCACTTTAATTTTGCAAACACGCACAAAAACAGTATATAAACTGTACGCAATTGTGCAAAAAAGCCTCCCCCTTACATCAAAGTCCCTAGAGAGCCTCCCTTACATCAGGGCCCCAGAGAGCCCTTCCTTACATCAGTGTCCCCAGACAGCCCCTCACTTACATCAAGGTAACCAAAGAGCCCCCCTTACATCAGGGTCCCCATATAGCCTTCCCCTTACATCAGGGTCCCCAGAGAGCCCCTCCTTACATCAGTGTCCCCAGACAGCACCTCACTTACATCAAGGTACCCAAAGACCCCCCCTTACATCAGGGTCCCCATCTAGCCTTCCCCTTACATCAGGGTCCCCAGAGAGCCCCTCTTACATCAAAGTCCCCAGAGAGCCTCTGCCTTACATCAGGGTCCCCAGAGAGCCTCTCCTTACATCAGGGTCCCCAGAGAGCCTCCCCCTTACATCCGGGTCCCCAGAGAGCATCTGCTTTACATCAGGTTCCCCAGAGAGCCTCCCCCTTACATCAGGGTCCCCAGGGAGCCCTTCCTTACATCAGGGTCACCAGAGAGAGGGCAGGCAGTGAGAGTTGCCTGCCCACTCTCCAGCTTTCCCATGCTGCCTGCCGCATGGCTGCAGAGAGCCCATGGCCCGGTAGTGGGCCGGGACCCTGTGGTTGGGGACTCCTGGTCTGACTCTGGGCTATGGGCCCCAGATTCTGGGCTATAGCCCCAAAAGTTCCCCCCCCAGTGATGCAACTGGCTGTCACTGAAACCGGCCCACTGAGCCATCGGCCCACCGGGAAACTCCCAGTAGTCCCGATGGCCAGCACATGCCTGGCAGGAAGGAATCTATGTGGGATTCTTTTATATTGATGTCTTTCTGATATAATTTAGAGTAGAACGTTTGAAAGGCTTGTAGGGTTTTTTGGGGATTCAGGGTTGTGGAACCATCCTGTCGTCTAATTTTAGGAAGTGTAAAGGCACTAAATTTGGGGGAAAGCTTTCTTGCTAACATTGTACTCATCTTGTCTCTCGGATGATAGAATGTCTGATTAATGGATTTCTCGGCCTTAACAGTATGAGCTAAGTTTAAAGCTAATCTGGCTGCGTCTATTTGAGCTATTTGGACTTTTGAAGGGTCCCGTTTGTGTTGTTTGCATAAGACCGAGAAATCCCTCTCTAGTTTCTCTATCTCCGCTGCTCTTTCTTTCTTTCGTTGTGAAGTCATTTGAATGAGCTTTCCCCAGATTGTAGATTGACAGGGTCTCAGCCGAGACTTCCTCCACATCATTAAGCATAAAATAATCCTTCAACTCCTTCTCAATTTCTTTAACTTTAATGGGGTCGTTAAGCAAATTTTCATTAAGTCTCCAGTGAGAAATGGGGGGTCTGTGAAATCAACCCTGTAAAGAGATTACAACCATGGAATGATCTGTGAGGGCTGTGTGCTTAATATGGGCTTTGAGCACAGAGGGTATATGTATTGCTGAATTGAGAATGCGATCGATCCTGGAGTAGGATTGGTGGGGGTTCGAAAAGTGTGTGAAATCTCTTTTTGTGGTGTTAAGTTCCCTCCAGATATCGGCTAGGCCTAGTTGATAGATCAACTTCGCTATTTTGGAACTAGTTTTCGTTGGGTGGGTAAGTTGTGCAGAGAGAGGTTTAGATTTGTCCAAGCTTTGATCGAACGCCACATTGGAGTCACCTTCGAAAATCACTGTACCTTCCAATAGAGGACCTAGGATTTGAAACAATGCTTGAAAAAATTTTGTCTGGCCCTTATTGGGAGAATAATAACATATAAAAGAGTACAAACAGTCATCCAATAAGCCCTTAACTAAAATGAACCTGCCCTCGGGGTCCTTGTGTATTAGTAGTGGTTTAAATTTACATGTTTTCGCAAATAGAATTGCCACTCCTTTTGTTTTATCCACAGCATTAGCTAAAAAGAATTGGGGATAATGAGCATGCAGAAATGAAGGTGTATATTGCGAGGGGAAATGGGTCTCCTGGAGCATAACTATTGCCATTTTTTGGGATTGATAAGACTGAAACAATTTTCATCTTTTTATAGCTGAATTAAGGCCCTGGACGTTATGAGAGACTAGCCTAATGGAAGTTGGGGACGTAGTTTCACTTGGCATTGTGGTGGAGGGAGAGGTGCATAAGAAGAAAGAAAACATTTACCTCCTCCGGAATACTTTGGAGTAGCATTGAACGTGGGGTGGAGCAAGACCTGGAACCTGGAGGAGAGGAGTGAAGCAACATCATCTGAGTGCTGGCAGAAGAGAAGAAAAGATTAGTAGAAAAGAAAAGAGATATCGAGAGATATAGTGCAAAGTGGCCCAACAAGGGCCTGCGACACTGGGAGGGGAGAAGGTTCCTCCCAGTATCGCCGAACCAAATAACATAAGGGCCCTGAGAAGGGGCCAACTGTCTATCACCTGAGAATGGAGAAACCATTGTCGTGGGATAGATGGGGGCGCATGACTGCTGCCCCAGCCAATGCCAACCCTGGTGAAAATAATAACAAAATACATTAGATAACAATACGTTCAACAAAATAAAGTCTATAACGTTAATTAGAGTAAGAATCAAAAGGCTTTCGTTGTCTACGATAATCGGTAGAGATCAGGGAGGGATGGAGGTGGGAAAGGAGATGGGTGGGAGGGAAGGGGGGGTAGGGGGAAAGGGAAGGGAAAATGGGAAAGAAGGGGGGAAGGGGGGAAGGGGGAAGAGGGGAAGCTCCAAGTGGTAAAGCTCCCATAATACAGGGGAGGTGAGGAATATCTTTTAGTGTCCGAGATGAATTCCAAAAATAGAGAAAAAAAAGGAATGTGGAGTTTGCTTCTCAGGAAAGTTCCCTGTGCACCTGTGTTTCTTCCGATCCAAGAGCTAAGTTTGAGAATATTGGTAGGGGAATCACAGATAAACCTATGAGGACATGTTGGAATGGTGGGAGAGGGGGAGCAGGACAGAAGTCATTATCAGAGGGGGAACCTGTAGAACCTGAGTTCGCCCTACAGGATAAGATCCTGAGAAGTAAGTGAAAAATGTCTTTGGTGTTTGTGTAGCAAACCGGTTGTTTACAAGTCCTTCATTTCCTAAAACTGAGTGGAAATAGTGAGTGAGTTTGGGGATGCACTGATAACCTTAGAGAATACATTGAAGGAGCAGAACAAGAGAATCTGTGGGGTCTCCAATGACAACGAGGAGATTTTTTAGGGAATGTAGCACCCATGGCCTGTCCCTGTGGAAAGAGATGCAAGTGTTAGAGGTTTACGTCAAACGTCTGCTTTTGTTTGTTTTCCATAAGGGGGAAATCAGACTGGCAGGGGTGGGTGTCTTGGAGCATCCTGCTTGAAGATTCGATGTGTCCATCGCTGGATCTTGTGATATGAACTTCAGGGAGAGAAGCACCCATTCGCCCTCTTGTAGGGTGGTGAAGGAGTGGGTTTTACCTTTGTAGGTGAATTTTAAAGCAAAAAGGAAAGGCCCACCAGTACCTGATTTCCTTCTGCGCAAGGATCACTAGAAGTGGTTTAAGAGCTCTGCGTTTTTGTATCGTCATTGGAGATATGTCCGCGAATATCTGAATATCATGTCCTTGAAAGGAGATATGAGATTGCTGACAGGAGAGTTTCATGATTTCCTCTTTTACTCCGTAGTAGTGTGGTTTCATCACCACATCCCTAGGGGACCCATCCTTCCTGGGGCGGCCTAGGGATCTGTGAGCCCTGTCCAGCTCCAGCTTGTGAGGGGATATTGTAGGTATGAAGACTTTGATTAGTTCTTGGACAGATTTAGGAACGTCTGTGACGGTTTCTTGAATGCCTCTGACCCTGAAGTTCTCCCTTCTTGAATGATTTTCAAGATCGTCAGTCCTATTTAAGGCTACATCCAATTGTTCTTGTAGAACCTGAATATGATCTGTGTTTTGATTGGACCTTGACAGAGTGAAATCAAGTTTCTGTTCAATAGCTTCTATTCTGGTCCCCAGATTTTGAAAATCAGAGCGAATATCATTTGTGATTTTGGTGGCTGTGTGAGTCAGGCCCCTCTCAAGTAGCTCGACAGCTTAATAAAGAGGTCTCCAGCATTCTGGGGCATGTCAGGGTCTGGGCCTCCTGGAGTGATACTAGTGTCCTGGTGAATAGGTGTGTTCCCCATAGGAGTTAGCATGTAGTTATCCAGAGTTCGCTCTATATACGATTCAGTGGACGCTGGTGAAGGGGATACATTGAGGGGGCAGTGGAGGATGCTTGAGGAGTGAAGGCTAGGATTGCTGGGGCGATCACTTGCCTGTTTTCTGATTGTCCTTCTGTGCCTGTGTCTCGTGGCTGAGACACGGCTGCCATCTTGGATTCGGCCTGCATTCCTCTGGCGGAAAATTGGGGTCCCAAGTCCCTCCTTGCTCTTCCCCCCAACATATGGGGGATGAGGATATATACCCCGATCGGATTCCGATGTGTGCGGGCTGGCTGCTGGCTCCGATTCGGCGCTAGGGTGGCTGGTTGGCTCGGGCAGTGAGGAGCTCCCAGCTTAAGCGGCCATATTGGAGTCCTCCTCGCATGCGCCTTTCGCTCTCATTTTAGTAATGTTTGCTTTTGAAAACTCCATATTATAGACATACAGTACAAAAAGTGCACAGCAACTTGCAAATATTCTGTAAAAATTATACACTGGAGTTGATTTACTAAAACTGGAAATTGCTAAATCTTGTGCATGATAGCCAATCAGCTTCTAACTTGTCAGCCTGTTCAGTTAAGCTTTGACAAAAAAAACCTGGAAGCAGATTTTTTCTATGTAGAGCTGCACCAGAATTTGCACTCTCCAGTTTTAGTAAATCAACCCCACTGTCACCTGTCTCCTCAGGAGGCAGCCTATCTAAGTGAAAGGCTGTCTCTTGAGTGTCTGTTTCACTGCTGAACCAGGCACGATCTGCATCTTTACACAATGAAAGATTCACTCCGGAATTTCCATCATTAGAAGAATGTCCCTACTAAAACACCCTTGTTCTAAAGAGGAGTGGGAGGACTGTGTGCTTTATCAAATAATAGTCACAGGGAAGAAACTAAGGCTGGCCATACACAGATTTAATTTTGGTCAGTTTTTGTCAATTTGGCCAAAATTTGTTCCGTGAGTGGCCCTGATGGAATGACCCAGCTTGACAAAAATTTAATTTTTTAGTACATTTTTGCTGAAGGAGAAAATCTCAAAATTTATGACAGAAAAGCTCCTGCATCTAATCACATGCAGGCACTCTTTCGGTATTCTGACAGCCAGGGGTGCCATCTGTCAGAATGAAATACCTAGCACTGCAGATTTGTCCACCCACACTGTTTAACATGGATGGGCAAATTAAGTGATTTCTCTCATTCAGCCCATGGAGGGGATTTTTAACCTGTGTGCTTCCTGTCCACAACAGTTGGTAGAAACTTGCTTTATTTTATTGGGCTTTTATAGGGGGAAATATAATAGGTACTTTATTATAATAATACATTATTCTGTAAATGGGAGAAAAAAAGAATACCAACTTTATAGAAGCTAGCATTTGTATTATGTCTACCTGCAGAACATAATTAGGGAAACAAACAATTACATTTTTAGTTCAATTGGTTAATCCTCTAAATTAGAGGCTAGAAATGTACACATTTACCAACTGATCTACCAAGTTTGACAATCAACCCAGATGTGGCCAAATAACAGTCGATATTTTCAGCAAAGCACACACTGTACAGTATCTCACAAAAGCGAGAACACCCCTCACATTTTTGTAAATATTTTATTAAAACTTTTCATGTGACAACACTGAAGAAATTACACTTTGCTATAATGCAAAGTCAGAGGAAGGGAATATGGGGATTATGACGGTGCCAGGAAAAACACAGTATATTTTTTTAAAATAAATAATTTTTATTAAGACATATCATGTATATAAAAAATATAAACAGAAAGATTACAAAATCAAGGTGTGCATAAATGCTAAAAACATATCTGTAGTGAACTTCACAGGGCTTGGCCTCATGGGTGTGACGGCCAATGCGAAGGGTAGGTATTTTAATTATCCGACATGTTTCGCCAGTGTTGGCTTCTTCAGGGATAGGTTGTTAATACCTAGAACGCTACAATAATTCTGTGAAAATGACATAACAATCAGTAGATGTAATCGAATAAATGATACAATAGAAAAAATATCATTTAAATAGATATATATATATATGTTTGCGAGCTGACAGTATAGACTGACCTCCACCACCACCCAAAGGGCACCAAGAGAAGGTCCCCACACAACATCGGGCAGCCCAGAGATCCCCATCCCGAAACAATCACCCAACCAGACATTCTATAGATGGAAATGAGATACCTGCAAGTCACCAGGGGGGGCCCCCACACACCTCCAGCACTAAACCTCCAGCCAAGATCACAATGAGTAGCTGCAGGGGGCAGTAAAAAGGACCTGGCCAAGTATGTATCTAAAGAGGTATAAATTATTTAGAATAAAATCATTTATCATAATGTCATATTTTTCAAAGAAGTCATATAAGTTCCAATAGTTGGTGGAGAAAATTCATTATATGGGACTAAAGAGTCTCCAATTAATGTACTTACAAAATAGTGCTCTTTAAAGTGAATGGCAGGACACCGATAAGTCCTTCAGCTTAGAGAGAAACTTTAAGCAACAATAGGAGACGTATCTCTATGATTTGCATAAAGAGTTTATATGCCACTTGTAAGATTATCTGGGGGGGAGAAGGTATAATCACAAAATGCACTTTGGTTGATCCATAGGTAGATTACACCAGCGAAAAGCAAGGTAAGTACACACTTACCATTGAGTAGATATAAAGCGAAATGCTGGGCTAAGTAAAGCCTACAGCCCGTGATAACACTAGATAGGAAAAACCAAAAAGCAAAAGATAGTAAGAACAAGAAGTAAGTCTATTAAGGCGCCAAGCATTAAGGGTCCATACTAGTACCTACCCAGTCAAGTGGTGGTTGATACGTCGGTGTCCTGTAACATCCCTGGCGAGTGTGCTGGCCTGGGATGCCGGCGTTCTTATGCCCCCCACACACGCGCGGCGTCTGACGTCACCGCACGTGTGAGCGGACAAAGGAAGCCACGGCGCATGCGCCCACCGCAAATCCGTCCCGGCCTACAAGATCCAGAAGGCATTGCGGTGGTGTCCATGGTGATGTGATCAACATCACAGACAGGACGCGGTGTCAGACGCCGCATAGAGCGGAGTGATACCTGGAAAAGAATAGAAATTTCCAATGCGTCGTGGCTAAGGTGGGCAGAGGGAATTCCCTAAGCCCTTGGGTGTCCATACAGCTAAGTGTGTCCCCGGTAGGAGGCTAAAAGTACCGGATAAAGTGCATAAACCCCACATCGGGAAGCAGGGACTCAGGGACAATAGAGAAACCAGAAAGGGGATTGAGAGGGAATAAGGGAAGAGAAGGAGAAAAGGAAGGAAATGGGCCGGAAAGTAGAAAGACAGGAGAGGAAAGAGGCAAGGGAGGGGGGGAAAAAGAAGAGAAAGAAGGGGAAGAAGGGGAATGGGAAGGGAAAGAGAAAGCCCGAGCATCCGAGGGCACGGGGACGTCATCGAGGCACACAGAGGGAGAAGGTAAAGGTGGGCGAGAACAGTCCAGGGATATGTGTAAAACCCCAAAGAAGCGCCTGCACACAAGGCATGAAATTGGGACAGATTACAGAAGGAAAAATAAAGAGGGGGGGGGGTTTTGTCCCTGGAGTGTGCTCACACAAGTCGCCCTGACAGCTCGCAAAAACCATACATAGGTAATAGTGATAAAGATTCATAAACTACCAATCAAACAGAGAGGTCAACATATAATTTACAATAATGTACAAGATAATAAAGTAAGTGTCTTAACTGAACATAAATATACCGTGATGTATCCCATAATAAGAGAAAGTATATTTTTTTCTCCCAAAGGAAAAAGAAAAGGAAGGGAAAGGGGGAGCTGTGTCCCAATCCAACATAGCCAACTTATGCATGGGGAGGGCTAAGGGGAGGATTATGAAGAAAACACATAAATAAAGTAAATGAATACAGTAAAACTTGATATAGTCCACATCACAGAGGAGTTTTTTATAAGAAGGGTTTGAAACTAATATTTTCATTGAGCCCAGGATATCTGGTGGCATCCAAAATGTGTATCCACTTGGTTTCTAACTGTAAAAGTTTCTGGTCAATATCTCCACCCCTTACATGTACAGGGATGTGTTCTAATGCTGTAAATCCTATGACATGGGGATTAAACTCATGATACTGTGCTATATGTCGATTAATAGAGGTAGAAGTCTTCCCTTTCAATAAGGGCTTGATATGGTCTCGAATCCTCACACAAAATTGGCGTTTGGTTTTACCCACATAGTAACTGCCACAGAGGCATGTGGCAAGATATACTACACCAATAGTCTGGCACGTAACTTTATGTTTAATTTTGTATGTTTGGCCATTAGGAAGCGGTTTCTCGCATGTATCGTAGATAAACTCACATGTGTCGCAGTGGCCACAAGGAAATGTGCCATGCACAGTTGAAAGACACTCAAGTTTAGATGTATGGTGACTCACCGTGACTTTATCCCTTAGGGATGGAGAGCGGCGGTAAGTAATTTGAGGCTGAGACTGAATGTATTTTTTGATGGTATTGTCTGCTGTCAAGAGAGGCCAAAATTTACATAAAATGTCTCTTATTTCCTTGTGATGTTGGGAATATTGGGTTATAACCCGGACAGGCTGGACATCATCCCTATTTTTGGTAGAAAATATCAGTTTTTTACGATCCAATTTTCTAACTTTGTTGAAGGCCTGCTTTAGCAGGTTATGACTGTAACCTCTTCTTTTTAGTCTTTCATAAAGTTCATGTGAGGCCTTAAAGAAGTCACCTTCATCCGTACAGTTTCGTCTGATACGCAAGTATTGGCTGTAAGGAATGCTGTTGAGCAATGGTTTGGGATGGGCACTGTCAGCATGTAAAATAGTGTTCCCTGATGTTTCTTTACGAAACAGAGACGAGGAAAGATTTCCTTCAGAGTCCAATCGTATTTCCAGGTCAAGGAAAGTGATCCTTGTCTGGCTACACTCCATTGTGAACTTAAGATTATACGAGTTAACCGCAAGAGTGTCTATAAATCTCGAGAGATGTTCTCGAGTACCTGTCCAAAAGAAAATGATATCGTCTATATACCTGTGCCACGAGGTAACGTGGCACAGGAAATCGACCAAGTCATGATTGGAAAAAAGGTCTTTTTCCCACCCCCCCAGGTACAAGTTGGCGTAGGATGGCGCACATTTAGTGCCCATGGCTACGCCTTGTACCTGGAGGAAGTGGGAAGTACCAAATACAAAGTGGTTACGTGTTAGGATAAATTTCAGGAGGTCAACAACAAATTGGTTGTATGCCTCAGAGCTAGGGCCTCTGTCTTGTAGCAGTTTAGAAATGACTTGAGTACCAGTATCATGGGGTATTGTGTTATACAGACTTTCTACATCCAAAGCCACCATCCACGTGTTTCCTGGAAGCTTTAGATTCTCAAGAACACGGAGAAGGTGTACTGTATCCTGTATATATGAAGGAAGAGCCTGAACATGTGGGCTCAGGTACTTGTCCACCAAAGCACTCGCATTTTCTGTCAAGCTTGAACATCCTGATATAATTGGGCGCCCAGGGGGATTTTTTAGAGACTTATGAAGTTTAGGCAAGGCATAGAACGTGGGTATTCTTCCATCTTTGACATTTAGGAATTTCCAGGTGTTAATGTCTATAATCCCCTTCTGGTAAGCAGAAAAGATGAGTTCATAATATTCGCAAGCGTAATTTTCAATAAGTGTACGTGAGATGGGTCTATACCAATCAGGGTTGCCAAGGATGTTGCGGCACATGATTTCATATGCCGCAACATCCATGACAACCACATTACCACCTTTGTCCGCAGGCTTTATAACTAAGCCAGCGTGGTTTTGAAGAGATCTCAAGGCCTGTCTTTGGGCTCCAGACAAATTAGAGGAACGTGAAGTGGAAAAATCGGTATCTCTGATGGTCTTAGTTATTTGTTCAACGAATGCCCAGATGTTGGGATTCGTGGAAAGGTTAGGGAAATTGGTAGATTTGGGTTTGAAGGATAAGGGAGGAGGGAAGGATACTCCAGAGGCAACGATGCCGTGGTCATCAGATTGCCACTCACATTCGTCCTCTGTGCCACCTTCTTCAAGAAGTGTTAACAGGTCTTCGATGGCCTGGATTTCGGCCACCGTGGGAACAGTATTGTCTGAAGCTGAGGCTACCGTAGAAGTAACCATTGTTTTATCAAAAATGACCTTATACATCAATTTTCTTGCAAACAGTTGTATGTCTTTGACAAATCGAAATTTGTCAAATTCTGCTGAAGGACAGAAGGTGAGGCCTAATTGTAAAACTTTTATTTGGTGTTTAGTTAAAGGAAAAGACGAGAGATTGACCACATCTAGGTCAAGGGTATTAGATACAGGAGTAGTAGGGGCTACAGAGTTGGGCTCTGGGTTGAGTCCAAGGCTTGGGATAAAAAAATAGGAGCTAACTTGGGATCAATCGACTGGGATGCTGTGGGAAACATAGTAGTAAAAGTAGGTTCACTTACCCGTCTTGCCATAGAAACAGGGAGTGCAGGTGGTGCCGGAGTGGTGATAGGAAGTGCTGAGTGAGAGGTACGAGTGGAGGTGAGTGGTGGTCGTGGTAGTGCTCGTGTGAGTGGGGTGGAAGTGCTCGTGGTTTTAGGTCGGGCCCCTAGGGGCTTAGTAGAGTGCGTAGTTCCAAAAGTGCGTCGAATAGAATCTGTAGAGGAAGTAGGTAGGTCATTCTTTCTTTTTTTAGGAATTCCATCTTGTGAAAGCTCGCGATAGATGGTAGATGAGCTGGAGGAAAAGGAGGTAGAAAAAACATTAGGTACTTCAGTGTTGTTTTTAGGTACATTATCCGGATTTGATTTAGTGAAAGGTTTTTTGGGGGTATTTCCATCCCATCTATAGGCGTAGCCATTGGTATGGGCGAGTTTGTCCCGCAGAAACTTGTTTTCTTTGGCATTAATTATGTCTATTGTGTACTCCTCGAGGTGAGCGCGGAGGTCCTTGAGGTGAGCGCGGAGGTCCTTCTCCCTCTGGGCAAATCTCGAGGAGGCTACATCTGCCGCCCGATCCACAAGCCATTCGTTAATAGAGACATCCAGAACTGCCACTGCGACACATGTGAGTTTATCTACGATACATGCGAGAAACCGCTTCCTAATGGCCAAACATACAAAATTAAACATAAAGTTACGTGCCAGACTATTGGTGTAGTATATCTTGCCACATGCCTCTGTGGCAGTTACTATGTGGGTAAAACCAAACGCCAATTTTGTGTGAGGATTCGAGACCATATCAAGCCCTTATTGAAAGGGAAGACTTCTACCTCTATTAATCGACATATAGCACAGTATCATGAGTTTAATCCCCATGTCATAGGATTTACAGCATTAGAACACATCCCTGTACATGTAAGGGGTGGAGATATTGACCAGAAACTTTTACAGTTAGAAACCAAGTGGATACACATTTTGGATGCCACCAGATATCCTGGGCTCAATGAAAATATTAGTTTCAAACCCTTCTTATAAAAAACTCCTCTGTGATGTGGACTATATCAAGTTTTACTGTATTCATTTACTTTATTTATGTGTTTTCTTCATAATCCTCCCCTTAGCCCTCCCCATGCATAAGTTGGCTATGTTGGATTGGGACACAGCTCCCCCTTTCCCTTCCTTTTCTTTTTCCTTTGGGAGAAAAAAATATACTTTCTCTTATTATGGGATACATCACGGTATATTTATGTTCAGTTAAGACACTTACTTTATTATCTTGTACATTATTGTAAATTATATGTTGACCTCTCTGTTTGATTGGTAGTTTATGAATCTTTATCACTATTACCTATGTATGGTTTTTGCGAGCTGTCAGGGCGACTTGTGTGAGCACACTCCAGGGACAAAACCCCCCCCCCCCCTCTTTATTTTTCCTTCTGTAATCTGTCCCAATTTCATGCCTTGTGTGCAGGCGCTTCTTTGGGGTTTTACACATATCCCTGGACTGTTCTCGCCCACCTTTACCTTCTCCCTCTGTGTGCCTCGATGACGTCCCCGTGCCCTCGGATGCTCGGGCTTTCTCTTTCCCTTCCCATTCCCCTTCTTCCCCTTCTTTCTCTTCTTTTTCCCCCCCTCCCTTGCCTCTTTCCTCTCCTGTCTTTCTACTTTCCGGCCCATTTCCTTCCTTTTCTCCTTCTCTTCCCTTATTCCCTCTCAATCCCCTTTCTGGTTTCTCTATTGTCCCTGAGTCCCTGCTTCCCGATGTGGGGTTTATGCACTTTATCCGGTACTTTTAGCCTCCTACCGGGGACACACTTAGCTGTATGGACACCCAAGGGCTTAGGGAATTCCCTCTGCCCACCTTAGCCACGACGCATTGGAAATTTCTATTCTTTTCCAGGTATCACTCCGCTCTATGCGGCGTCTGACACCGCGTCCTGTCTGTGATGTTGATCACATCACCATGGACACCACCGCAATGCCTTCTGGATCTTGTAGGCCGGGACGGATTTGCGGTGGGCGCATGCGCCGTGGCTTCCTTTGTCCGCTCACACGTGCGGTGACGTCAGACGCCGCGCGTGTGTGGGGGGCATAAGAACGCCGGCATCCCAGGCCAGCACACTCGCCAGGGATGTTACAGGACACCGACGTATCAACCACCACTTGACTGGGTAGGTACTAGTATGGACCCTTAATGCTTGGCGCCTTAATAGACTTACTTCTTGTTCTTACTATCTTTTGCTTTTTGGTTTTTCCTATCTAGTGTTATCACGGGCTGTAGGCTTTACTTAGCCCAGCATTTCGCTTTATATCTACTCAATGGTAAGTGTGTACTTACCTTGCTTTTCGCTGGTGTAATCTACCTATGGATCAACCAAAGTGCATTTTGTGATTATACCTTCTCCCCCCCAGATAATCTTACAAGTGGCATATAAACTCTTTATGCAAATCATAGAGATACGTCTCCTATTGTTGCTTAAAGTTTCTCTCTAAGCTGAAGGACTTATCGGTGTCCTGCCATTCACTTTAAAGAGCACTATTTTGTAAGTACATTAACTGGAGACTCTTTAGTCCCATATAATGAATTTTCTCCACCAACTATTGGAACTTATATGACTTCTTTGAAAAATATGACATTATGATAAATGATTTTATTCTAAATAATTTATACCTCTTTAGATACATACTTGGCCAGGTCCTTTTTACTGCCCCCTGCAGCTACTCATTGTGATCTTGGCTGGAGGTTTAGTGCTGGAGGTGTGTGGGGGCCCCCCCTGGTGACTTGCAGGTATCTCATTTCCATCTATAGAATGTCTGGTTGGGTGATTGTTTCGGGATGGGGATCTCTGGGCTGCCCGATGTTGTGTGGGGACCTTCTCTTGGTGCCCTTTGGGTGGTGGTGGAGGTCAGTCTATACTGTCAGCTCGCAAACATATATATATATATCTATTTAAATGATATTTTTTCTATTGTATCATTTATTCGATTACATCTACTGATTGTTATGTCATTTTCACAGAATTATTGTAGCGTTCTAGGTATTAACAACCTATCCCTGAAGAAGCCAACACTGGCGAAACATGTCGGATAATTAAAATACCTACCCTTCGCATTTGCCGTCACACCCATGAGGCCAAGCCCTGTGAAGTTCACTACAGATATGTTTTTAGCATTTATGCACACCTTGATTTTGTAATCTTTCTGTTTATATTTTTTATATACATGATATGTCTTAATAAAAATTATTTATTTTAAAAAAATATACTGTGTTTTTCCTGGCACCGTCATAATCCCCATATTCCCTTCCTCTGACTTTATCATTAGATTTTTGGGATGAGGTGCTGTATCACACTGAGGACCGCCCAGCCACATAGTAATTTTTGCTATAATGCAAAGTAGTGAGTGTACAGCTTGTAAAACAATGTAAATTTGCTGTCCCCTCAAAATAACTCAAAACACAGCCATTAATGTCTAAACTGCTGGCAACAAAAGTGAGTATACCCCTAAGTGAAAATGTCCAAATTGGGCCCAATTTGCCATTTTCCCTCCCCGGTGTCCTGTGACTCGTTAGTGTTACAAGGTCTCAGGTGTGAATGGGGAGCAGGTGTGTTAAATTTGGTGTTATTGTTCTCACTCTTTCATACTGGTCACTGGAAGTTCAGCATGGTACCTCTTGGCAAAGAACTCTCTGAGGATCTGAAAAACAGAATTGTTGCTCTACATAAAGATGGCCTAGGCTATAAGAAGATTGCCAAGACTCTGAATCTGAGGTGCAGCACGGTGGCCAAGACAATACAGCATACTCAGAACAGGCCTCGCTATGGTCGACCAAAGAAGTTGAGTGCATGTGCTCAGCGTCATATCCAGAGGTTGTCTTTGGGAAATAGACGTATGAGTGCTGCCAGCATTGCTGCAGAGGTTGAAGGGGTGGGGGGTCAGCCTGTCAGTGCTCAGACCATATGCCGCACACTGCATCAAATTGGTCTGCATGGCTGTTGTCTCATAAGGAAATCTCTTCTAAACATGATGCACAAGAAAGCCCACAAACAGTTTGCTGAAGACAAGTAGACTAAGGACATGGATTACTGGAATCATGTCCTGTGGTCTGATGAAACCAAGATACATTTATTTGGTTCAGATGGTGTCAAACATGTGTGGTGGCAACCAGGTGAGGAGTACAAAGACAAGTGTGTCTTGCCTACAGTCAAGCATGGTGGTAAGAGTGTCATGGTCTGGGGCTGCATAAGTGCTGCCAGCACTGGGGAGCTACAGTTTATTGAGGGAACCATGAATGCCAATATGTACTGTCATTCTGAAGCAGAGCATGATCCCCTCCCTTCGGAGACTGGGCCACAGGAAAGTATTCCAACATGATAACGACCCCTAACACACCTCCAAGGTGACCGCTTCCTTGCTAAAGAAGCTGAGGGTAAAGGTGATGGACTGGCCAAGCATGTCTCCAGACCTAAACCCTATTGAGCACCTGTGGGGCATCTTCAAACAGAAGGTGGAGGAGCGCAAGGTCTCTAACATCCACCAGCTACTTGATGTCATCATGGAGAAGTGGAAGAGGACTCCAGTGGAAACCTGTGAAGCTCTGGTGAACTTCAGGTCCAAGAGGGTTAAGGCAGTGTTGGAAAATAATGGTGGTCACACAAAATATTGACACTTTGGGCCCAACTTGGACATTTTCACTTAGAGGTGTACTCACTTTTGTTGCCAGCGGTTTTATCAGGAACAATGAATCAGACCGAGACAGAAGTATAGTTAAATCACACTTGTTTAATAATAATAATAATAAGGTAAACAGCGTAAGAGTAGTAAAACAAGCCAGAGTTCAGTAACCGGATTGGGTAGTCAGCCAAGCAAATGTCAGAGAGCCAGAGATAAATGTAGTAGTACAGCAAGCAGGATCAGGAGCCAGAAGGAACGTCAGCCGAGCAAGTCTTCAACAGGAACGTAGGAGAAAGTCTCTGTGATGTTGACAAAGGCGAAGGCAGAGATCAAGTGAGCTGGACGACTTTAGGTATGCAGGACTGATGAGCAGAATCAACAACAGCTGGGTAACTGTGGAGAGAGATGGGAGCTGGCAAATATCCGACAGCTGAGTGGCCAGCCTAGAGAAGGAAGGGCTGAGCCCAGCCCTGACAGGTTTAGACATTAATGGCATTGATTTCCCATGTAGGACCCTGGCTTGTTTACAATTAGGATTGTATCTTTCACTTGTATATACATTTGTTTTGGGTAGTCATTTGCGTGAGTCATGAGTCACTGTGGTTAGTTGCTGGTTTATTTTATTTTTTGTCAGAGGTGCATTTACTTTGGTGTATTACTTATACTCATAATAAATTATATTTTTATTAATACTTCACATGCGTTTGGTCTTCCTTATCGCAGTCCACACATTTCTGGTCACACCAGTTTATAACATCTACACTCACTACTTTACATTGTAGCAAAGTGTCATTTCTTCAGTGTTGTCACATGAAAGGATATAATAACATATTTACAAAAATGTGAGGGGTGTACTCACTTTTATGAGATACTGTACAGAGATGCGGTTTCTTGTATTTACTAGCATCTATAGGAACTTGCCACTACTAGGTGCATTAACTGACAACTTCAGTCAGTGTATTGCTATTGTTGGTGCTGTTTTCACTACCACTCCAACATTTCTTTTGTGGAATAAAGTGAAGTGGCACTAGTAATAGAATGTTGTTTCTGTATTTAACATCCAGTGGCAATTTTCTTAGATGATTTACTTCTTTTTTTTTTGGCCTACCCAAAAAATCTTTTTTAAAAGTAATAGATTATACTGATGTGCTAGCATTATTGACTGAGACACAAAATAAGTTAGTGTCTGAGTGCTTCAGGAAACGTGAATAAACTGAGATGTTACCAATCTATGCTTTGCACCTAGGCTTATGAGTTTTTAATGAGGAGATAGCTGGTTCTTAGGCAGAGGAAGTCACTTCTTTGCGCAAGCTACCTGCCAATGATGTTGCTAAAACACAGAAACATAGGCAATTGATTGCTGCTTATACAACATTAAAACTGCACTTAAATGAGAGACACACCCAAAGAAAGTAATAGCACAACCTGAACTGAATAGCTAACTGAACAGCTAAATTGGTCAACATTTTCTTGCTCAGGACTTATTTCCTTATCAATCACATATTCCAAGGCTCTGGAGTTAAAGCAGACCTTCAGTCATTTTTTCAACATTCCATCTAATAAATCATCTGCCCTTGTTATTTTAACTTTGGATAGTAAAAACATTTTTTTTTCTGCCAGTAAATACCTTATACAGCCCACTTCCTGTTTCTTGTCTGGTCATTAGCCTAGGCTTATGACAATATGCACAGCTCTCTCTATCACTCTCATGAGAGTTTGCTAGGAAGGGAGGGGGATGAGACATAAGAGGGCCAATGAGAGCTGGAAGTGTGCCTCTGTGTGTTTGTGTAAATCCAGGAAGTGAACAGGCAGCAGCTTCAGCTGCCCACAGTTAAAATGGATGCAACCAGACTTAGTGGAGGGAGATTTCTGCAGCATATTTGGCAAGTACAAGATTACTGTATATGTATAAAAAAATATGCAAAGTGGTTGGAGGGAAACTTCACAATGGCAAATATGTTTTTATTACAAATTATGTGAGCAGATTGCAGTTTCTCTTTAAGGAGTACTTAGACTATCTGCAGCAGGTAGTTGGGTTATGGAAACTCACTGAAGCTAATATTTGATTATTTTGCTAATCTATGAGCCTATGAATCTTTTAGACTGGTATGTGGCTGAAGGTCAGAAAGGCTAAAACTCTTCACATGCCCTATTTCTATAGTGCAAAATCGTTGGGTAAAAAAAAAATGCCAATAAACAAACAAATAAAAACAAGTTTACACCAAATTTGAGAGCAAAATTCACTTTTCTGTTTAATTATTTTCTCCAAGGCACCTTTCTAGATATGTTTTCAGGTTAAAAAAGTTGGGAATAGGTGTTTGAAATCAATACGATATGATGTAATTTGTTTTTTGATTTTCTACAAATAAAAAAACATTTTTACTCATAGAAACCTATTGTGGTAAAATCAGAAGTCTGTGGAAGATTTTTTTGTCTAAAAGCAGATAAATATAACACTGCTAAAACAAATGTTAACACTCTCCCAAATTTGCTTAGAATAGTTATTATTTCTTTTATATACAGTGCATACACCAACTAAAGCATCAGTTATGCTTTGCATTTATTATATTATTATGTAAGACTTTGAATTAATTGTATGGTAATTTTAGTTCACATTAGGACAGTATTAATTAATTTTTGTAGTAAAAAAGATAAAGAAATAAAAATGAAATGGACAATGCATTGCAGTTTGTTTTACACACACGTTTCAAATAGGTGTCTATATTCAAGTCTGGCCAAATCAAATGGGAAATGAGTGGGAGATACTACAAGTCATGTTCAGGACACCAAGGTCAGAGGTGTCAAGAATTACTTTAAAGGGATGTGTAGGTTCAGATGACCTCTAGAATGAGGGCTGTTTTCTCTCAGAACTACCAAGCTGAAGCCTGTTTGATGAAATGGTTATCTTTTGTAGCCAATGATTAATAGAAATACGACTAAGAATGTGCATCTCTTTACTTTAAAGGGTTCCTAACATGTTTGTGTTTCCATCTAAAGGAAAGAAACTTTATGCAAAACTCATTAGAAACAATTTCAGATACCATGATGAAAATAAACAGATGAAGACAAGTGTTGACTCTAGTGGAAATACTTCAGCAAAATCAGCTATTTGTGGAGGTGAAAGTTTTAACAAGCAAAGTTCAAAGAACTAAAAACACAAGTGAAGTGAGTAACACAAGGTAAATAGACATGTCCAGTGTTGGAAGCAGTTGTATAAACATAGGATTAAAACTGAAAATGGGCTAGAAATGGAAATTTTTGACAAACACAAATATATAAAATTATACATCCTCACAATCATCTATTTAACCCCTTTAATTTTATTTTTACAGATGTGCCAATTCTATATATGTAACAATGTATGCACATTTTAATACATCCATAATTCCAAGCAAACAGGTAATTTAAATGGGCAGGTTTTGAAATAGACAATTCAGATTAAAGGGTTTCCATAGCTTAATTCAGTGTAGATAATGTGTTACATTTTTTGTGCAGTTATGTGATATTTCAGATGAAAAAAAGACTAAAGTGGAGCTCTTTCCAGTGCAAAGCACATGAATCACAAAGCAAAGCAATGGTCATTTTCACATAGGCTATTTTTTTTCATCTGCTCTATCAGTATGTCAGTGATCCTTAAAATAACACAGTACTACAAATTCTCTAATCTTTTGTTTTTCGGCATAAATAAAAAAATGAACAGCATGCAAATAAACAGCTCCTGTTGTTTATTGTATGTCTATGAACTACTCTGTCTGCATATATTTAATATTTAAATAGAACAAAGAAGAAGGCTTTACACACTGCAGATAATTATTCACATCGGGCTCTGTCCCAAAGGTGTTCACCATCTAACATTCCTCCCACACTTGCACACAATCTAAGGATACTCTCGGAGAAAGCCAATTAACCCAGTCATAGGAGATCAAAGAATCCAGAGAAAATCCATTCAACACAAAGACTGAAGACTCAAGTTTAAAATCAATATTGCTAGCCACTCAACCATTGAACGTATCTCTGCATTCACAGTATAGAAATAGAAAAATTTGAAAATTATGTAAATTTTCCTGGGCATCAAGTTTCTACCTATCCTGGTGTCCTGAAGTTATCTGTTTTAACAGTTTATGCTGCATGCCATAATTATTTATTATAATTCATACCTTTACATAAGATAACTGCTACACCCACATATTTGGAAAGAGGATAGCTTTAGTGAATTGAATGAGTGTAGATCAGTGCTTCTCAAGCTTTTTTAAGTGACTGCACCCGTCAAAATTTTGCAAGGCACCCCATTCTTAAATGGAAAACAACAAATCTAATAGTTTTACATAATGCAGCAACACCCACACACATAGGACACCCAATATTAATGTTAGTGGTGACGCATTCTTTCAAAGTAAATACACCTTTGCAATTTGGTACTGACTAGTATTCCAATATTTTTCCTTTCCCTCAGTTTCTCTCCCTCGCTCAGGTAATGCATGTCCAGTGCTGACAGAAAAGGGCAGGGGAGGGGCAAACAATGATGCTTTGCTGGGGCCCGTCATCCTCTTTATAAACCAGTAATGTCATTGGTTGTTTGAACACTGGTGACTGGAAAATGTAGTGCACAAATGAACACCTGTGGCTTTGTGTAACTGAAAGGCAGGCTTGAGCCACTTGCTGGCTTGTATAAAATTTTGGGGAAATTTTTTGGCATTTTGCCAAGGCCCCCCTAAAGAAACCTGAAGGCATCTTGGTTGAAAAAGGCTGGCAAATGCTATATAATCTTTAATTTTTAAAAAAAAGCTTTAGTTAAGCCTTCTTTAAAATGCACAGTTTTTTTTAATGTTGTTTAGAAAGCCAATTTACAAAAAATGTTGCTAATTATGCAGCTAGAATCATAGAACCATTGATTTAAATATGTTTTTGTCCAAAACTTTGCTTTAAATGTTTGATTTCATATTTTAGCAGCTATTTAATGCTGCAGAAATAGACTGTAAATGTGAACTTATACTGTACTTTAGCTGTCAAGGTCATCAGAGTTGAGCTTCATTAATTTTATCAGAATTTAGCTTTGTCAGAATGCACCTCCAACCACCTGAGCGTTAATTATATATTGTCAATCTACATCAATAAATTTAGTCGTTCAGGAGCCTTTGCTGTGATGTTATGTCTCTTGTCACCAGAGTGTGTCATTGTAAGTCTTGACTAGTGCACATGGGCTGTCTGCTTCCCAACAATAGCAGGAGCTCCCCAGGGAGGCAAATGGCAGACAGCAGCTTTTCTACTCCTTTCAGCAGACACTTAGAGGTCTGTTACTTATTATCTTTTGGAAGAAAGGCCACAGGTTTCATCCAGCAACATGAGCTTATATCAGAATGAAAATCACAGTGGATCATGTCGTTGAGACAGTTTAATGAGACAAACTTTTAAAAAGTGAAACAGAAAACATGTTCAGCTTTTCAAGGGGATTATTTTTCTGGTCAATCAACAGAATAATCTTTTCTTTAGTCAATGGTAAAATGCCTAAACAAAAGATACTAGATACACAATAGGAAGGAAATGGATTATAATGAAAAGTGAATGGAGTGATGTGGTTAAACTCCAAATGTTTGCCCTTGTTGACAAGAGTGTTGCCTATTTTTAGAAGTGATCAGCTTCTAAAGTCAGAGTTGACAGCAAGAGGATGTGAGCTCAGAACTGAATACAACAGAAACAAATGTAAAACTACAAAGGTCGACAAAGACAATTAAATAGAGCTACCCAATCACTTTGCCAAAAGGTAAAAAAAAATAATATATGCTTTACATCAAACATTATAGGAATGATCTTCAGTTTATGAATGGTAATATGTTTGGCATTACACTGACTGTACAACATATAGTTGGGCATATACCGCCCTGTCCTTTTTTGATGACAGGACAGACATCTAAATGTATTTAATATGACTGCATGCAAGTGAATCTAAGTTTTCTTGGTGCAAGTAAAGGGAAAGGCTCCATAATATGTTTCCTTTCAGCCCCATATCCAATCACTTTCCAAGGCTCAACCTTCACAACATCTCTAAAATACGTCCCTTCCTAACCAATGAAACCACAAATCTCCTGATTCACTCCCTGATTATCTCTCGCCTTGACTACTGCAACTCCCTCCTCATTGGCTTACCTTTAAATAGGCTATCCCCCCTTCAGTCCATCATGAATGCTG
The DNA here is from genome assembly GCF_042186555.1 of Aquarana catesbeiana. NCBI lineage: Eukaryota > Metazoa > Chordata > Amphibia > Anura > Ranidae > Aquarana > Aquarana catesbeiana. Next base: position 115,421,497 of record NC_133331.1, read on the forward strand.
CTGCCAGACTCATCCACCTTACAAAACGCTCAGCGTCTGCTACCCCTTTGTGTCAATACCTCCATTGGCTTCCACTCACCCAACAAATTAAATTCAAAATACTAACAATAACTTACAAAGCCATCCACAACTCTTCCCCCAGCTACATCACTAACCTAGTCTCAAAATACTAACCAAATTGTCCTCTCTGTTCCTCCCAAGACCTCCTGCTCTCTAGCTCCCTTGTCACCTCCTCCCATACTAGCCCCCAGGACTTCTCCTGAGCCTCTCCCATCCTTTGTAATTCCCTATCCTAATCTCTCTGACTATCTCCAACTCTATCTACTTTTAGGCCATCCCTGAAAACATTTCTCTTCAGAGAAGCCTATCCTGCCCTCACCTAACAACTGTTCTTTTATTTTCTTCATCAGCTCAACCCCTACAGTTATTACCTTTTATATCACTTGACTCTCCCTCTTAGATTGTAAGCTCTAAAAAGCAGGACCCTCTGATTTCTCCTGTATTGAATTGTATTGTAACTGTATCGTCTGCCCTATTGTTGTAAAAAGCTACGCAAACTGTTGGCGCTATATAAATCCTGAATAATAATAATAATAATAATCTATTGAAAGCAGATACAGTAATTTAATCAAGAAACGTTTTAACCACTTCAATACCAGGCATAAATTTAGGCCAACATATATACTGCTACATTTATTTTGTAAACATAAACCAAATCAGTGTATATTATTTGGTCTATGTGAAAGTTATAGAGTCTACATGCTATGGTGTGTATAATTGAAAATTGATTAAGTGCTGACTGCCTATCTAATTACTTGAGGCCCTAAAATGCCCAACAACACAAATAACCCATAAATGACCCCTCTTTGGAAAGTAGACAGTTCAAGGTATTTAGTAAGAGACATGGTGAGTTGTACATTTTTCCTGCAATTCTTTGGAAAATTAAGAAATTATTATTTTATTTTCACAAAATTGTTATATTGACAAGTTTTTTCTCACACACAGCATAGGCATACTTGCAATTACACCCCAAAACACATTCTGCTTCTCCTGAGTAACAGAAATACCACTTTTCATGGCCTAGGTACATAGAGAGGCCCAACATCCAAGGAGCACCTTCAGGCGTTCTAGGGGCATAAATTACACATCTAATTTCCTGACTACCTATCCCATTTATGAGGGCCCTGGAGCACCAAGACAATGGAAACACCCACAAAATTACCACATTTTGCAAAGCAAACACCCAAATGTATTTTCAATTAAGCATAATGAGTCTTTGGAACATGCCATTTTTTCCACAAGCTTTTGGAAAATGTAGAAAGAAAATGAAAACATTTTTTTTACACAAAATTTATAAGATATTTCTAACACACAGCATGGACATACCAAGATTTACACCCCAAAATAATATCTGCTACTCCTCCTGTATGGTGATACCACATGTGTGAGACTTTTTCATAGCCTAGCCACACAGAGAGATCCAACATCCAAGCAGCTTCAGGTATCCTAGGGACATAAATTACCCATCTTATTTCCTGACTCACTTTTAAAGGCCCTAGAGCACCGGGACAATAGAAACATCCACAAAATGACCATATTTTGGAAAGCAAACACCCCAACATATATTCTTTAAGGCATAATGAAACTTTTGAACATGTCATTTTTTTCCACAAGTTTTTGGAAAATGTGGAAAGAAAATGAAAACGTGTTTTTTTTTTTTTTTTTTTACACAAAGGTGTCAATTTACCAATAATTACACCACAAAATATATTCTGCTACTCCTCCTAAGTATGGCGATGCCATATCTGTGAGACCTTTTGTACAGCCTAGCTGAACAAAGGTTAAACAAATTTACCTGTGATTTTAGTAGAGCAGTTGTCCGCAGAGGGGAGTATAGGTCAAGAAAGCAGGCAGCCTCCGGACTCCAGACCCTCATCTGGGAATTAAAAACCCCAGAGAAAACCAAAAACTGTTTTTCTCTACTCTGGACACTACTCTAAAGCCCTTCACATATGTGAAACCCCTGTGTTATCTTAAATCCCTCTACTACAGTAGCAGGGCAAAAGATCAGTCCAAGCGCCAGGCAAAAAACATGGTCGATTAACAGTCCAAGGTCAGTACAGATGGAAGTCAGAAATGTGGTTGATAAACAATCCAAATGGCAATAAACAGACAAGGTTCAGTTAAGGTGGAAGGCAGAGGTATGGTCAGTTGAGGCAGCAGGCAAATGATCAGCACAGATATTGGAAATGGGGAAATGGCAGGCTGTTAGAAATATTGGCACTGTACTTACACTAATATTTGAGTGACTTGTGGTAATGTCAGATGGATAGGCCCAGCTTGGCAGGACTTTGAGTACAATAAAAACTGTCTCTCCTAATGCCGCGTACACACGGTCGGACTTTCCGGCATACTTGGTCCGGCGGACCAGAGTGTGCCGGACAATCCGCCCGTGTGTGGGCGCCGGCGGACTTTTCCGGCGGACTTTTTCCCAAAAGCCCGCTGGACCTAGATTTGAAGAAAGTTTTAAATCTTTCCGCCGGACTCAGTTTCGGGCGGAAAGTCCGCTTGTGTGTGTGCTGGTCCGACGGAAAGCCCGCTCGTGTGTATGCTGGTCCGACGGACCAGATACGACACGAGGGCAGGGTATTGCATCTCGCGCTCGCTGCAATAGGAAAAACACATTTTCCTATTGCGGTGAGCGCGGGGCATACCAGGCCCGTAGGTCTGGTATGGATTATAAAGGGAACCCCCTACGCCGAAAAAATGGCGTGGGGTCCCCCCTAAAATCCATACCAGACCCCGATCCGAGCACGCAGCCTGGCCGGTCAGGAAAGGGGGTGGGGACGAGCGAGCGCCCCCCCCCTCCTGAACCGTACCAGGCCACATGCCCTCAACATGGGGGGTGGGTGCTTTGGGGGAGGGGGGCCGCCCTGCGGGCCCCCCCACCCCAAAGCACCTTGTCCCCATGTTGATGAGGACAAGGGCCTCTTCCCGACAACCCTGGCCGTTGGTTGTCGGGGTCTGCGGGCGGGGGCTTATCGGAATCTGGGAGCCCCCTTTAATAAGGGGGCCCCCAGATCCCGGCCCCCCACCCTATGTGAATGAGTATGGGGTACATGGTACCCCTACCCATTCACCTAGGGAAAAAGTGTAAGTAATAAAACACACTACACAGGTTTTTAAAATATTTTATTAAACAGCTCCGGGGGGATCTTCCTCCGGCTTCGGGGGTCTTCTTCCGGCTTCGGGGGTCCCTCCGCTTCATCTTCTCCCGGCGTCCGGTTGGTTCTTCTCCGCTCTGTTCTCTCCAGTTCTTCGGCCGGCTCCTCTGCTGTCTTCAGGTAGCTCTCTTGCCAGCAGAGGTCCGGACTTCTTGTCTTCTTCTCTTCCCCAGATGTTGACACAACGCTCTCTCCGGCTGGACTGCTCTCCGAGGGCTGCGTTGTGACTTATATAGGCGGAGACCCCGCCCCCTTTTGATGTCACAGTCCCTGGGCATGCTGGGACTGTGACGTTTTAGGGGGCGTGGTCAACATCACCCAGTGACCACGCCCCCTAAAACGTCACAGTCCCAGCATGCCCAGGGACTGTGACATCAAAAGGGGGCGGGGTCTCCACCTATATAAGTCACAACGCAGCCCTCGGAGAGCAGTCCAGCCGGAGAGAGCGTCGTGTCAACATCTGGAGAAGAGAAGAAGACAAGAAGTCCGGACCTCTGCTGGCAAGAGAGCTATCCGAAGACAGCAGAGGAGCCGGCCGAAGAACTGGAGAGAACAGAGCGGAGAAGAACCAACCGGACGCCGGGAGAAGATGAAGCGGAGGGACCCCCGAAGCCGGAGGAAGATCCCCCCCGGCGCTGTTTAATAAAATATTTTAAAAACCTGTGTAGTGTGTTTTATTACTTACACTTTTTCCCTAGGTGAATGGGTAGGGGTACCATGTACCCCATACTCATTCACATAGGGTGGGGGGCCGGGATCTGGGGGCCCCCTTATTAAAGGGGGCTCCCAGATTCCGATAAGCCCCCGCCCGCAGACCCCGACAACCAACGGCCAGGGTTGTCGGGAAGAGGCCCTTGTCCTCATCAACATGGGGACAAGGTGCTTTGGGGTGGGGGGGGGCCCGCAGGGCGGCCCCCCTCCCCCAAAGCACCCACCCCCCATGTTGAGGGCATGTGGCCTGGTACGGTTCAGGAGGGGGGGGCGCTCGCTCGTCCCCACCCCCTTTCCTGACCGGCCAGGCTGCGTGCTCGGATCGGGGTCTGGTATGGATTTTAGGGGGGACCCCACGCCGTTTTTTCGGCGTAGGGGGTTCCCTTTATAATCCAGACCTAAGGGCCTGGTATGCCCCGTGACGGGGCTCGCAAGGTGTCAATCTCGCCGATAAAAGCGGCAAGATTGACATCCTTTTCTAGTCCCGTCGCACCTGAGTCACGTTCAAAATGAACGGACTTGTCCGTGTGTGGGCAAGTCCGTTCATTCTGAAAGTCCGCCGGAACTCCGGCGAAAGTCCGTCGGAAAGACGGGCGGACTTAGCCCGTCGGAAAGTCCGGGCGTGTGTGGGCAAGTCCGTCCGTTTTAAAGTCCGGCGCACCTGGCGGACAAAGTCCGTCGGAAAGTGTGCCGGACCAAGTAGGATAGAAAGTCCGACCGTGTGTACGCGGCATTACTCCTGCTCTGCTGCATACCCAACATTTTATTTGCATCTACAGCCTGCTTCTGTGGACAGAATCTTCTCTGGAGTATGTCACTCATGAAGTCTGCTCTCAGAATCAGAACAAATGTTTTCTGGTTGAGATCCTTCCTGGCAGATCAGGGCAGTGACAATATTTTCTATAAATCTGAGAAAGGTGCTGGGTCTTTCCGCAGACTTGTGATAGGTGACATACGCATTAAAAATGGCCAAATGAAAAAGGTAAATTGAAACTCTTTTATATCAGTAGAGGGACCTTCTTGTTGACAAATAGAGCTCTAGCATCCAATTGTTGAAGTCGTCCCCCCCCCATGAACCTATTAGAATCATGGATGCACTCAGGTTTTTGAATCGGACCATGTCTTCATTGTGGATGGAAGACAGGACATATACTTCTCTCTTATCTCTCCACTTCATGGCTAACACTTCCTTGTTCCTCAAACTTGCTGATTTCCCCTTTGCAGCCTTGTGGTCGCCAGACTTTGTGGGAATCCCTTCCTGTTTAATCATGTTGTACTGCAGATTATGGTGTTCTGGAGGTACAGGTGGTGGAAAATCGGCAGACTTGTGTAGAAGTTATCCAGGTAGATGAGATGACCCTTTTTTAATAGTGAAAGTGCCAGGTCCCAGACAATATTTTCACTTGTCCAGATGTAGGTTGAGCACTCAGGGGGCTGGAGCTGGGAATCTTTGCCTTTGTACCCCTGGAAGGCATACACAGATCCTGTGGCTCTTTCACAGAGCTTATAGAACTTCATCCCATATCTGACCCTTTTACTGGGAATGTACTGCTTGATTCCCAGCTGGCCAGTGAAGTGGACAAGGGGCTCATCCACACATATTTCCTTGTCAGGGACATACAATTCAGTGAATCTCTGGGAAAAAAGGTGGTTACATTTTGCAGAGCTTAACATAGCCAGGATGATTTTGGGGAGGGCACTGTGTATTATCACTAAATGGAGGAAGCACATGATCATGTCATAGCGTGACCTGAACATAACAGCTGAATAAATGTGTATGTTATGAATGGGGTCGGTGGACCAGTAAGCATGTCCTTCATTTTTATTTGTAAGCTCCATGTTAATTATGAGGCCCAAAAATACTTTGAATTCCTCCACTATGAGACATCTCCATTTAAATGGATGAGCATATGATGAATTGGGGTTATTTGCAATGGATTACTGGCAAAAACATTAGTCTGGTCCACAATCAACTGAAATAAATTGTCGGAGAAATATAAATAAAAAAAACAATCTCTGCAAACATTTTCAGTGTTGACCTAAACACCTAGCTGTGTGGTAAAAGGGGAATTGCAGCTGAGTTGGAAGGCAACCATAATGGGTTAATAACTGTGTCTGGGAGATATGTACAGGCCCTAATTCTTGGGGTCTGATGTGATACCCCAGTACTAGTATTGGGCCTTTCATCCAGAGGTCTAGTGCCGTTGGTGTTTGCCAATTCACCAATTGGGATGTATGGCGCTGCTGGTGGTTGCCTGGTCTTCAAAATGTCTTATCCTTTTTGGAGAGACTGTTTCTTCATCCGATTTGGTCACAGATCCACTACTTTCAGCAGAATGGGAATCAGACAGTGAGAACTCCCTGCTGCTCTCATCTTTCATACCAAGGATTTGAAATGCCTCCTCACTAGTATAAACATTTTTGGAAATGGCTGGCTCTGTTGTCACTAGGACAGGTACACTGCTGATGGCAGCTGTGTGACGAGTACACTGCTGATGGCAGCTGTGTGATGGGTACACTGTTGATGGGTGGCTGTGTGGGTACAGTGCTTGTGGTGGCTGTGTGACTGATACACTGCTAGTGGGTGGCTGTGTGATGGGTACACTGCTGATGGGTGGCTGTGTGACGGGTTCACTACTGATGGGTGGCTGTGTGACAGGTACACTGCTGATGGGCGGCTGTGTGACTGGTGCACTGTTGATGGGTGGCACTGATGGTGGCTCTGTGACAGGTACAGGTACACATGTGACATGTACACTGCTGATGGGGCACTGATAGATGAGGAGTTAGAGGCAAATGATTGGGCTGCACTGATGACTGCTGTGTGACAGGTACACTGCTTAGGCTGTACTAATGGCTGCTGTGTGACAGGTACACTGCTTAGGCTGTACTAAAGGCTGCTGTGTGACAGGTACACTGCCTAGGCTGCACTAATGGCTGCTGTGTGACAGTTATACTTTATTCTAGGGCTATCTGGTGTTGTGCACAGTACTGTCAGGGTTAAATCAGTTACTCACTGTTCCCGGATTCTTCTTCTCCTCACACGGGATCTGCATGTGAAGAAGGAGAAGCTGGTAACAGGGAGTTACGGTCCTTGTTTACATTTGTGATCAGCTGTAATTGGACACAACGATCATATGCTAAAGATTGGCTCTTTACCCTGATCAGTGATGTGCTGTGTCCGAGGGACACAGCTCACCACCAATCACCGCACTGCGCGCCCCGGTGCTGCGCACAAGAGGTAAGTCTGGGAGGACGTCATATGATGTCCACCCAGAACTGCGAATGTCCTGCCCAGCCTATAGTAAAATGACGACTGGGTGGGTTAAAAATGTCCTTAATCATCACTACTACCATGAATACACAAATACTTTGCTGCATGTAAGCTAGTTGTGAGTTTTCTGGTACTATTAAACCTTTATCCTTGGTGCGCAAATACCTAGCATGGAGGCTTGGACCTATAGAAGAGAAAATTATCCTATGTGTAACTGAAAAGGGATCAAGATCCAGAAGGCAATGAAAGGTTTGGATAGATTATCTATAGATGGCTGTATTTGGAATTTAGATGGATGACCTATTAAGGTGAACTGAGATTTAAAAGGAGTTGGAAAAGAAGGATATGGACCTAAATTTGAATTTTGTCCATCTTAATAATTGATTATGATTTCTTGAGAGAATATGCACGTCCTAGTAATTTTCTATTTTCCAGTCAATGCGTAATAACCCTTTACAATGTACATCCTGCTCATTTGCTGTGCAACTTCCATTCTCTGTATACTAACCCTGTGTAGAAAATTTTCTATTTTTTGTACAATGACCGTTTACTGTGAACTTTCTTTTCACTAAATATGATTCCTTTGTGTAGTTTACATTCACTGAATATTAAGCATTTAATGTGCACTTTCTTTTCACTATACATTAAACCTTGACTCTCTTCTGTGTCCACTTGATGGCCCAATACTCTCACTCCTCAATGTTATTATTTTTATCCATTCACAACCTGCAACAAAACAGCACCCAGTTCTATATCTGAATTAATTGTCTGGATGACAAACTCTACTTTCTGATCCAAGACAAGCATATGGTCTTAAGAGTTGAAAACACTTATTCTTGTAGTCATGTTATAAATCTAATTGTGTGCCTCTTGAACCCACTGGCATGTGTTTACTGACTATTAGTTATGGGCCAAACACTCCCAGGTTCGGTACACACCAGAACTCCTGAACATGGAAAACGCGCGGACCCGAGCCGCAAACCCTATTAAAGTCTATGGGACCCAAACTTAAAAAATCAAAAGTCCCCATTTTGAAGGCTTATATGAAAGTTATTGACCTGGGAGACATGTATCAATACAAACATATTATTTTAAAAAAAGATCATTTTTAAAGAAGCAATGATTTTAATGATACTTAAAGTGAAACAATAAAAATGAAAAATTCCTTTAAATGTAGTGCCTGGCGGGGTTCGTTTAGTCTACCTGTAAATTGGCGCATCTGTACCATGAATAGAACCTGCTGCAGCAAAACTGACATATATATATATATATATAAAGAAAAGAAAAATTACGTTTATATAGATTTTCACAGCTGCAAGCTATTGCCAGCAATACAAAAATGTTAACAAAAACAATGTGCCCCCCCCTCCCATCCATACCAAGTCTTTTGGGTCTAGTATGGGTTCTAAGGGGAACTCCATGCCAAAAAAAGAAAACAGCTTAGGAACCAAGCATTGATATAATTAAATATACTTATTTAATTGATTTAGACAAATGTCTCACTGTTCTATTTCTGAAACAACAAATTCCCTGAGTCAGGAAACATTATGCCAAATATTTTAATGTTAGGCCTCATTCAAATGGCACAATGTACCAGCTGCAGCAGGAATCCAGCAGATTCCCGAGGATTTACAGGTGGATGTAGATAGTTGTGGCCGCTTATCCTGTACAAAGCAATGATAGGCTGACAACAGACCAAGCTGTTCACTGGTGTTTGAATGTAATGAAGAGCTTACCTATGGTTAGAGAAAGGCGATTGCCTCCGGATACAACATTTTTGCATCCAGAGGTGATTATCTGTCCCTAACTGCAGATTAACACTCCATGTGTGATTACATCTGAATAACTGCAGGCAGCTGCGGCTGTTGTCAACCTGTTGTTGTTTAGTACAGGCTCAGCAACTGCAACTATCAATCACCATCTCTAAGGGCCGGTTCACACTGGTCTGACATGCGCTCCAACTTCCAGAGCACAAGTCGCATGACATGTCAAAATGAATGATTTCCTATGAGAGCGGTCTTAATTGATCTGACTTGTGTGGGTCTGATTTTGAAAATGCTCCCTGCACTACTTTGGTCCAGCTTAGGCTCAATTTCAGCCCATTGATTTCAATGTAAGTCACGTCCAAGTCGGATCATCGTCTTAACTGATCCGACTTATGCTCTAAGGATCTTCAAGGGGAACCCCACGCCAAAATTAAAAAAAAAAATGTTCTGGGGTCACCCCCTAAAATCCATACTAGACCCTTATCTGAGCATGCAGCCACATGCCCTCAATATGGGGGATTGCTTTGTGGTGGGGGGCCCTGCACCCCCCACCCCAATGCACCTTGTCCCCATGTTGATGGAGACAAGGGCTTCTTCCCCACAACCATGGGCTGTGGTTGTGGGGATCTGTGGACAGGGGGTGTATCCGAAACTGGAAGCCCCCTTTAACAAGGGGGCCCCCAGATCCTACCCCCAGTATGTGAATGAGTAGGGGTACATTGTACCCCTACTCATTCACAGAAACAAAAGTGTCAAGAAGAAATAAAAACACACACACAGTTTTTGACAATTCCTTTATTAAAAAACAATGTCCCCACATGTAGATCCATTCACCACATCCCCTCAACATATCCATTGTCCACATGGCCTCTATATTAAACTTTAAATTATTCATTGAGAACTTCCTTTTACAATAGATGCTCAAAGATATTGTTCCAAGCTTTGATCCTACATAGACATATGCACTAATCAGTAAGATTTCATATACAGATCTGCAGTTGAAGTAACTGGTGAGTTAAAAAAAAGAACCATTTTGATATTAGACCCTGTGTTTTTCTGGCTGCTCAGGTCACATCCATAATACATTGCTAGGCAGCAGATGTTTCATAAGTCAACACATATGTAATTAGCGTTAATATGGGAATATTTGAAGACTGAAACAAATGTATGTTTCTAGAAATAAATCAAAGAGCATCATAGCAAAATTTATGAGTCTAGACTAAGCTACTAAATAAAACGTTTGATTTAGCGTTAGAATAACAAGTTGCAAAAACATGGTACCAGTTAATGGGAATGTATTTACTTAGAGGTAAAATAACTATTATATCATATGTTTGGCTGCAGTAGAATAAAGGGAAAAATGTTTGCAGAACATTCAGTATAAGGATCATGCACAGAAAATTTAAGAGCAATGAGAAAACCACAGAAGACTCACATCAATAGAAGGCCATGGAAGTTATGCATAGCTACAGATTTTAATCACCAGAAATTCATTCTTGAAGCATGTGTTGGTCTATTTAATAAAGTTCAATTAAAAGGAGACATTAAACCTAATTTATTAAACACAGTCTCAACAAATCTGTATGACAGAATAAGGGACAGAAGAAGTGGTTCTAAAAACGTGGGCACATCTGTGCATTACTATTCCCATGTACTGTGTGTCGTAGGAAAAAAAAATGTAAATACCTTTTGCGTTTTCTAGAGGATGAAATAAAAATTTACTGTATCAGCATAACCCAATGATTTCTCAACTAACATATATTTGTAAAATGTTGAAAATTGTATTAATTTGTTATGAAAGTCATGGCAGAATGCAAAATGGTGTGGCGGTACCTTGGTGTGTGACCTTTTATGAAGGGACCCTGTCACCCATCGTCATGCACAATGCACAGGCAAGTGAGCATGCTCACTGCCTAAATTGGTGCCTTTTAAGCCATCAGTCTGCACAGACTCAGCTTTCATCTTGATCTACTCTACTTTCATGCATATTCCTGACTTTGGCTTGTACCTTGAGTACACAGATGCCTGCTGAAACTGTACCTCATCTGTGTGCTTGTTGTAGACTTTGGCATGTACCCTGACCATGCATATGTCTGATGAATCTGTACCTTATCCATCTGCTTGTTGCTGACTGGGACCTGTAAAGCAGACTTGTAATCTGATTAGGCATCAGCCTGCTGATTTTGATACATGGCTATTCATCTGCTTTTACCTGGTGAGGTTTAACCTTGTGAAGACCTGGTGCACTCTATTATTTCAACACTTTCTAACCAGGTGGACCTTCAAGACATTGCAGTAAGTCCTATTAGCGATCTTGGTCTGGAGGTGTAAGAAAGGTCATCCTGATCTCCTCAAGTTCCCCAAAAAGGTATGCAAATTATCTTCAGTGGTACATCACAGTCTCTGACCAGTTATCCTGATTGTTTTCCCATTACAGACCCAACTTCTGTCTCAATCTGCTCTGCTTACCTACTTGTTGGTGACTCCAAATTGTACCCTAACTCTGTCTGGTGAATCTGTGAGATTGTTTTTCTGGAGTTTTAGTTCTACTTTCAATACTACCATTCCACAAACTCTGAAAAAAATGGACACTACTTGGTCTGGGTTAAATATTGTGCAACTCAGTATTGGACTTAACAATTCATGATATTCCATCTCCTTCCATCATTCTCAATACTGGTTACCCAAAGAATGTGTTTTGAGTCCCCTACTGTACACTCTACTGAACTATGATTGCTCAGCCAATTATCCAACCAATCAAATTATGAAGTTAGTAGATGACACAGCAGTATTGTGATTCACAGTAATGAGACTAAGTACATGCAGGACATGGAGAAACTGGACTTTTAGTGCCAGGTAATAAAATGTAACATCAAAGTAAAGAAAACAAAGAAGGTGCTAGATTTTAGAAAGAATGACATTACCCTCCACCCCCTCTATATTGGATGTGCAGTTGTTTAGGTGGTTTCATGCTTTGCAACAGCAGGTGAAGGAAAACAGCCTTTAATATTATGAAGAATACTACTCATTCTTTCTCCCTTCAGATCAGATGTTATGCAGCAACAGGGCCACAATTACATTCTGTATCATGCTGAATAATTATAAACATTATTCTAAGGCACCACTGTAAGTTGAGACTGACAAATTTCATTTAATTTTCTGCTACTTATTAGGCCTAATGCAAACTGGTCATTTTTACAGCTGCTGTTTTTGGCTTCAGGAGTTTTTTTCTTCAGTCAGTAAACTCTTCAGCATGTTATCCTATGTGTCCATGCACACATAAGCTGTTGTTATCAGCTTTTTTGGCAGGGGCATTTTCTGGCTAAAAAAAAAAACCCTTCAAACTCTGAAAAAAGCTGAAAAAGCGTGGCTATTCTGCGTTAATAAGTGTTTTTGAGCCATAAGCGTTTGTGGAAGTATAGTTTTACTAAAAAAAAAGCTAAAAACACTGAAAAACGCTACTGCAAGAATACTGCAAAATTCATTCTACAGCTAGAGCTTTCTACAACTAATGTTACTGCGGTTTTTATAATGTCCAGTGTGCATGAGGACTGATAAGCAAATGTAAAAATAATGTTGTGTGACAAACCAGTGAATTTCAATTTTAAATCATTGCGAACAACATAATACAATTTTTTTGAAAAATTTGGCATCTATTTAACATGCAATAAAACTAAATTTTGGTTCTATGAGAATCACTGTTTTCACAGCCCTATCAAGCCTTTTATCAGTTGTTATTATTGTACTACATTGGATTCATTTCCCTGATATAACTTTTTACAAAATGTGAAACATGGATTTACTTAACCACTTGCCGACTGTGCACTGTAGCTTTACTGCTACAGTGCAGGCAGGCTACGCAGAATCATGTATTAAATGCTCCAGCTGTGCTGTGATTAGTCACAGTGTAGGCCAATCAGCGGGATGATTGCCGGCACCCGCTAATCAGCGAGGAGGAAGACAGGACAGAGCTCTGTCAATGTGAACAATACGGAGCTCTGTCCTATCAGCAGGGATGTGCTGGTTTTTGTTTCCCTGAAAAGCAGGGAATAAAAGCTGGCACATCCCTTAGTGAAAGCACCTCAAGGTACATACATAAACACTGGTTAGGCACACATTTAACTCTTTGATTCGATTTTGCCCTAGATGTTTAACCTCTTACCAGCCAGTGTCATTATACAGTGACAGTGTATATTTTTAGTACTGATCACTGTATTAGTGTCACTGGTTCCCACAAATTGTAAAAAGTCTCAGTTAGTGTCAGATTGTCCACAATACTATCACAGTCCATAGCTAGAAGTTGCTGATCGCTGGCATTACTAGTATAAAAATAAATAAATATATAAAAATTCCAGTATATACTGACATGGGAATTTATAGATAGGCAACTCCTATCCTCATATTGATTAGTGGTTCCAAATTAATAATAACTACTGCAGTAGGGAACAGACATAAAAGATACACTCCGCATCTTTCCAAATAACTGTTCTGCTTTATTATGATGCAATTGAAGGTTTTTATACATATGATTATGCAGGTATCACATTAATATTACAATTGTACTTTTATGGTAACAAGGGGCATAACATATGCAGGCTAATTCTAATCAGGACTCGAAAGAATGCAAACAAGTACTAAAAACATTATTAGTGCCATGTGCACAGTGAGGGCAGTGTGCAATACATAAAGAATAGAATACAATTATATACAGAACTTACAAATTTCCTTTACAGTCTCCTCTCTTTTGATCAATATTTTGATTACTAACCATACCTGCTATCACCTTTAACCTGGAACCTCCACACGCTTAGGTGAAGGTAGTCCTTGGGTGAAGGTAGTCAAAGAGGCAAAAACTCCATTGTGGAGAAAATAATTGCTCAGCAGCTTTTTTCATTACAAAATGACTTTTCATTGTGAAAAACAAATGATTGATAAGACATATTTACAGAGTACTGGCTGTACACTCCTGTGGCCAGAATGGCCTTCTAGTTCAATTGTTGGCATGCTGACTTATCAGCATATGTAAACACAGACAATTCTACATGAAATGGAAGACGTACAAAAGACAAATATGACTTCAACATGGCTAAACTACTTTTCAAATCACATTATTTATATATATATATATATATATATATATATATATATATATATATATATATATATATATCCCTTACAATTAAAGTATTTGAATAAATAGTACCCTCCCTAGACTGTGATTCAAAGAGGGAAACAAATCAAACACATTCAAAGACATTTCCTTTAAGTTTTGCACAACTGTACATGAAATTGATGCTGTATTGAGTCTTCAAACATTTCCTTATACATAAATGTCTCTCAACAATCCACAAGTCACCTGGCATTAGTTTTAGATCCTTCCAAACTTTTAGGATCTGGAATTGGGAAGAAAACACATAAATGATTTTGTCAAAAACCTTAAAAGATCAGTAACATTCTCTGTGAGATCCAAATAGATGACTTCAGCTGCTGAGACAAAATATAAGCAAGCGAGCAGCACACTCCCAAACAAAATCTCATATGGAGAGAGTCCAAAATTCCCCTTAGGGGCTTGATAAAATATAAGAAAACATTCAGGCAAAAGTTTTCTAGTTTCTTACTCTACTTTTTCCGCTACATTGTAGACAGTAGGGGGTGTAAAAATAAAATCTCAAAACTTCTAGTAAGGACTCTCCTATAAAAATGATTCCCTCTATTACTCTCTGTAGATTCTGCACTCTGTACTTACAAACTACTTCTGATAACACTTTTTACTGTGGCCTTTGCAGTAGCATTTGCCACTGGACATTCAGAAAACATGTCCATACAGACAAAATGCATACTCGTAAGATCCTGACTTGGGCATTTGGATATATCTTTTTGTAATCTCTGGAAGGGATGTTCAGCTTTTGGTAACACCTTTGGTAGCAGGTAAAGCAAGAAGTGGTATGTTATAAAAACAACGGTGGTGAACCCTGGCTCTATCCCATGCTCATTTACTAAGGCAAACATATCTGCTTGTTACTGATGACATGGTCCATGTGTCAAGCTGGAGGGAAAAGAGTGGGTGGCAGACATAAATGATCACCTTTTTCAAAGTCCTGTTTCATAAGATGTTGCCCCCTGTGGACCACTTGTTCTTCTCCTTCTGGGGTCCTTAAAGCTGAATTATTAATCCCAGCTATACTGGGCCAGAACTAGGGTGGAATCTGTGAGTAGCACAGACCCAGCAAGTGTCCAGGGCTGAAATGCACCATCCTTAGTCACCTAGTCTGCTTCCATGTGTGAATTTTAATGTTAGTATGGCTACCTCAGCAAGAACCTGGAAGGCTGAAAACAGCCAATCAAATTAACTTAGCATGCTTGATTGGTTTACTTGCCAACGTAAAAACAAACTTCTGGCCCTTCAAATGGAACAAAAAGCTCTCTATATCTATTACTATCTATATAAATATATACTCTTTTAATAACTCACAGGCTTTGCTAAAACATGGAGCTCTGCTTCTTGAGCTGGGGGAAAAGAATCCAGTGACTCTGAATACAGAGTATCCTTCTTGGTGATAAACTACATACTCAGTATAAAACCGGGAATAACTCTACAAAAAAAATGAAATATCTGGGTCTTCAGGGAGTGTGTCCTGCACCGGGCTCACAGCAGCTGATTCCTATGTCAGCAATTTAACACATGTGGTTTTCCTTTGTCTCCAGCCTCCTCCAATAGAGGCAACATGGTGGCTGGATTCAAATGTACACATTTTTTATTGTTAGTTTTGTACATAAACAAACAAAACAAATTCATATTTTGAACCTTTCATTAGACAAACATTTAGTTAGCTGTATATTTGCTGCACAGAATGTGGGACCATTAAAAATGAAATATTTGACCAACTTTGTCTAATAGCACCTTTGCATAAAGCTACAGCTCTGATATATTGGGGTGAACCCTTCATTACTGGGTCCAGCTTGCATAAATATATTACGATGTCTTGTTTTCCATCATTCTGTTTATGTAAGAACTCCAGTTTCATGTTTCAAAAAGAAAGATGTCCATAAATCCAAATTATTCTTCTGCTTATACCACGGCACTGACAAGGAAAAGAGGCACATCATTTCACAATCCACAAATTCTGCTTTGGATTTCAAGAATAAAAATAAAGAAAAACAAAAAGGACCAACAATCTGTATATGACAGAACAGAAAGCACTCAGCCACATCAAAAACTATACAATTTGCTCCAGGTGGCATCTATACTAACAGGGTGTGTGGACTTGATGTTATGGGTCTGTTATATTTAAATTTTATTTATTATTACTCTCACATCATGGGCCGCACATCAAGTTATTATCAGACCTTTAGATTTCATTTTTGTAGAAAAACTTCTTATGTATCCCATCCATCTTGGCTTTGTTAAATATTATGGCAGCTGTATTCCAATTAACAACCTCATCCTTATCTTTTTTTTCTCTCATAAATGTAAAATTACAAAATTGTTATCTTAATCTAAACTAATCCCATTTTACAAATTTCCCCATTAACCTGGATTTCATTTCCAACCAAAGGTTGTCTAAACCAGTTACAATATATCTATATTATTAATAAAATTGTTAAACTCATATCAGAAATTAATACTCAAGTGATAATCTCAATATCACACCCTAATTCGAATATATATCTACAGATATATTTCCCTAAATTAGGACATTTTCCACTATCAAAGGATATTCAATTAGTAGAATACACAGTTAAATGTAACCTTGATTTTACCATGTGTGGAAAACAGATTCAAAATAATTGTGATCACATTGTTTATCATTAGATAATTAACCCGGCACATTTTGTTATAAATGTTTTGTCTAAAAAACAAATTGGCATGATGTCCTTCCAGCTTATCACTGATCTCTCATCCCAGCTACATTCTTTCATGAGAGCACAAAGGAGGGGGTCACATCTGCATACATGACACATGCAAGAGATAGAACTAAAGGTTCCCGCATTCACACACATACACGAATATCTCTCTAAAATCACTTACATTTTTCCCATTTGTACAAAACACATGCGTATCATTCTCTCACCTTCTTTTAACTCTCTAAAATTTCCCTACTTAAATTCTGTTTTCCTTATTTTGTTCTGATATCCTTTGTCCCATATATTGTAATCCCATACTTCACATACTCTAGCTTCTATGATTTTATGATCAGAAGGGCAGCCATAGTGCTCATCCCATCTTCCCTCTCTGACAACATATAATGTATTCTGTTTT
Organism: Aquarana catesbeiana; assembly: GCF_042186555.1. Taxonomy (NCBI): domain Eukaryota; kingdom Metazoa; phylum Chordata; class Amphibia; order Anura; family Ranidae; genus Aquarana; species Aquarana catesbeiana. The sequence continues at coordinate 115,438,732 of NC_133331.1, forward strand.
AACTCTCATTTCTCTGTTTTGACTTTACTTGTTGTAGTGGCTGACCCCAAATGTATTCCACAACTTAACATGAAAATGTCCCTTTCTGTCTAGTGTTAATTGTCACCCTTGATCCATCCTGCTCACATAGATAGCTGTTTCTCTGGCTGTTTACTCTGCATGATTCTTAGTCCCTGTGGACTTTGGTGGTAACCCAGTTACCCATTGTGGATCCCTGTCCACTTTAACCATTAATCTAGGGGCTCAGTATAGGTGGAACCACACCTTTGGTTCATAAATTTTATAGCGCTCCTCTTGCGCTGTGCATTTTTGAGGGTCTCTTAGCATTTTTGAGGGTCTCTTACCCTTCATTCCCTTACTTAATTTAATGCCCATAATGACTGCCAATTCTTCTCTACGTGTGCCTATACCCTCTTGCCTCTAAACGACGTTATCTAGCAGATGTGCTACATATACCTGTGAACTGCACTAGTCTTCCCTTTCGTATCTATAACACTCCAATGGAAAGTAGACAGTGACAACATAATATATAACCACCAATTAATACAGTTCGATTAAGGGGAGTAAAATAGGTACCCTTTTACAGAAAATGCCTTATGCCGCGTACACACGACCGGGATTTTGGTCGGAAAAAGGTATGATGGCTTTTCCGACGGGATTCCGCTCAAGCTTGTCTTGCATACACACAGTCACACCAAATTCGGACTGTCAAGAATGCGGTGACGTACAACACGTACGACGGAACTAGAAAAAGGAAATTCAATAGCCACTGCGCCACCCTTTGGGCTCCTTCTGCTAATCTCGTGTTTATGTCGTGTTAGTAGAAGTTTGGTGAGAGACGATTCGTGCTCTTCAGTTTGTGCTTGTGGGTTTGTATCTGGTTTTCAGTGCATGTAGTCAGTTCATATCTGTTTTTCAGTGTGTTATTGTCTGCTCGTTTCTGATTTTCAGCTCGCTCTTCACAGGCCTTACTGTTTTTTAGTGCGTTCTGTTAGTTTGTTCTGACCAGCCAACCGTTTTGAAACCATGTTGCAGGTACGTGCTCATCGTAGAGTTCTTGCTATGCCTGGTGCTTGGCATTGGGGTTATTACTTTGACCCAAGTCCAGTCCATAAACAGGGTGGGGAGGAGTTCATGGACCAAGAATTGGTTGCTCTAGTGTGACCAATTCTCTCACATGCCTTTGCTGCTTGAGATCCAGGAGAATAACCCTGATGATTTCAGGAATTTTCTCCGGATGATGGACCCTGTTTTTCACCATCTGCTGGATTTGCTGTCCCCTTATATTAAGAAGCAGGACACCTGCATGCGGTAAGCCATCACTCCGGAGCAGATGCTCGTCACCACTTTGCAGTACTTGGTGACAGGGAGAAGTCTGCAGGACCTCAAGTTCTCGACAGGCATCTCCCCCCAGGCTCTGGGGATGATTACCCCAGAGACCTGTTCTGCCATTATTCAGGTCCTGCAGAAGGACTATATTAGGGTAAGTTTTCTCTTTTAATATCACATTCTATGAATTTAATGTATGCTAACGTATTGTATTTCTTTCATCATTCCCCAATTACCATGATTGTAATATGCTGTGAATGTCCTCTTTATCCTCATGCATGCTGGAAGTTTTTAGTGCTCCTTTTTTTGTCCTTCATGCATATTTGCCTTCACTAACCTCCCCAGCATGCTGTCCTGGGCCCATATACACCTAGCCTAGTCACCTAACAATGTATTTTGTCAGCTCCATAGTACTGCATTACCCTAAACACCCCCTAAAAAGTGTCTAAATGTTACTGTTGTCCTTAAATTCATTTATAACCCCCTCTAAAATTTTTCCAATGGGCCATCAGAGGGGGGGAGGAATCTGATAAGTGGACCTTATATTTTTGTCTTTAAATACTCCTTAAACTAAATGTTATACTGATGTTGGCCAAGAATGTTTGTGTCTAATCTGCTTGCAATGTTATGTGCAAAAGTAATTTTTTTTTTATGTTTTGACTCCACAGCTTTCTTCAACGCCACAGGAATGGCAGACTGTGGCATCCCACTTTGCCGACCGCTGGGATTTTCCCAACTATGGAGGGGCAATTGATGGGAAGCACGTCCACATCATTCCACCACCCCATTCGGGAACATACTATTTTAATTATAAGGGTTTCAATAGTATCGTGTTGATGGTGCTGGTGTCAGCGACATAAGAGTTTCTCTATGTGGACGTGGGGAGGAATGGCCGGATGTCGGATGGTGGAGTCTTTGCCCAGACCAAGTTCTACACACGTCTCCAGAGTGGTGGCTTGGGACTGCCACCTGAGGAAGAGAACTTGGAAGGACTCCCGTTTGTTTTTTATTGATGATGAAGCGTTTGGTCTGGGTGATCACATGATGAGGCCATTCCCCCAGAGGACCCTCACCCCGGAGAAGAGGGTTTTTAATTTCCGGCTGGCCAGAGCCAGAAGAGTCATGGAGAACACCTTAGGGATAATGGCCAGCCGCTTCTGCCTATTTCTAACGGCTATAAATATGTAGTACAAACTTAACCACATTGTGTTAGCATGCTGCATCTTGCACAACTTTTTAAAGAGAAAAGCAACTAATTATGTAGCCTCAGTTAGGCCTGAGCCCGGACTTCATGAACCAACAATGACGGCCCTGGAAACTGGCCGTCCTGGCTCCCCCCCCAAAGCACCCGTGAAGTGCGTCAAAAATATATGGAATATTTTACAGGTAGGGGGGCCATTGCTATGCCAGCAAATTTTTAAATATTTGCAAAAAAAAAAAAAAAATTATGATAAAATCTTGAATTTGATTTACTGCTTGGGTTTCTTTTAACTGTCACCTAGGTTCTCCCAGTGCCAAGTGTTTTTCCCATTAAATAACACCTATTGTCACTGTAAACACCAATTTAATACAAAAACTGGTATTGAGTAGGGATGAGCCGAACACCCCCCTGTTCGGTTTGCACCAGAACATGCGAACAGGCAAAAAATTTGTTCAAACACGCGAACACCGTTAAAGTCTATGGGACTTGAACATGAATAATCAAAAGTGCTAATTTTAAAGGCTTATATGCAAGTTATTGTCATAAAATGTGTTTGGGGACCTGGGTCCTGACCCAGGGGGACATGGATCAATGCAAAAAAAAGTTTTAAAAACGGCCTTTTTTCGGGAGCAGTGATTTTAATAATGCTTAAAGTGAAACGTAATATTCCTTTAAATTTCGTACCTGGGGGGGTGTCTATAGTATGCCTGTAAAGGGGCGCATGTTTCCTGTGTTTAGAACAGTCTGACAGCAAAATGACATTTCAAAGGAAAAAAGTCATTTAAAACTACTCGCGGCTATTAATGAATTGTCGGCCCGACAATACACATAAAAGTTCATTGATAAAAATGGCATGGGAATTCCCCACAGGGGAACCCCGAACCAAAATTGAAAAAAAAAAAATGGCGCGGGGGTCCCCCTTTACAGGCATACTATAGACACCCCCCAGGTACGAAATTTAAAGGAATATTACACTTTTATTGTTTCACTTTAAGCATTATTAAAATCACTGCTCCTGAAAAAAACGCTGTTTTTAAAACTTTTTTTTGCATTGATCCATGTCCCCTGGGGCAGGACCCAGGTCCCCAAACACTTTTTATGACAATAACTTGCATATAAGCCTTTAAAATTAGCACTTTTGATTTCGCCGCAAACACCCCAAATTGTTTGCTGTTTGGCGAACTGGCGAACAGCCAATGTTCGAGTCGAACATGATTTCGACTCGAACTTGAAGCTCATCCCTAGTATTGAGCATTGAAAGAAGAAGCCACACATTGTTGAGTATAAAACCTTTTACTCCGTGCACATTCACAAATGCATTGTAAAACCTTTTTTGTTAAAAAAAACAACATCTTTGTTTTATAAATTTTTACCTTGAAAATATTATTTTGGTACATAAACAGGCATGTTTAAACATAACATACACAACTCAGGAACTTACAAAGTTCAACATTTAAAAACTGAAGGCAATATCAGACATTATAGTATCAAAAATATTACCTTCATCAGATGTGGTGATGTCACCCCTGTGAAAGCCAAATTTAGAAGATGCACACAAATTGGGAGTAAAAATGTGGCTTTCCCTCCTGATCCCATGCCTAATGTCAACATGTGCTATCTCCCATCATGGGGGATCAATGGATGTGTTTTGAGGGTGCAACCCCTTCCTCGCAACTACTAGAGTTGCGAGGAAGGGGTTGCACCCACAAAACACATACATTGATATCCCCTGGTGGCAGAGAGCACATGTTGACACAAAGTGTGCATCTTCCAAATTTGGCTTTTAAAATGTATAAAAATGTTATTTAAATTTTTGTAGAAAAAAATTAAAAAGTTGTCATTTTTTAAATTTTTTTAATTTAGATTTTCCCTAGTACATCAATCATGTTCTTCATTCTTTGTTCAATCTCCTTGGGTTTTTCCTTGATGAGGTCTAAATCCCGACTACAAAACATTATCTCCTGGATTAGCCTTTGTGCACTGTCAGTCGTGAAATAAATATATTGTTCTTCCACAACATGCACATCACCTAAAAGAAAAAATACACACCATGTATTATAAATATGCAGGCATACATCTATTTCCTGAATCTGTGGTGTCAGACACTCACCTGTTGTGGTGACAATTTCCACCACCTCTCCTTCCTCCACATCCTTAGGTTGTGTCCTCTGTTCCCCTTCTTCAGGAGGTGGGGGGTTCCTGTTGTCCTCCGACGTCCCGAGTCTTTTCTCCCTTATGAGAATGAAACAAAAGGTATACTTAGCACTCAGTTATTTGTGGCCAGAAATATGAATGGGAAACATTGTTTGGAAGTGGGGTACAATTGTCTGTTTGGGCAGAGTTCCAAGTTGAAGACATTTATTCCCTTAACAAAGCTGCAATACTTACCTTCACACATTGAGACTAGGGATGAGCCGAACACCCCACTGTTCGGTTCACACCAGAACATGCGAACAGGCAAAAAATTTGTTTGAACACGCAAACACCGTTAAAGTCTATGGGAGTCGAACATGAATAATCAAAAGTGCTCATTTTAAAGGCTTATATGCAAGTTATTGTCATAAAAAGTGTTTGGGACCTGGGTCCTGCCCCAGGGGACATGTATCAATGCAAAAAAAAGTTTTAAAAATGGATGTTTTTTCGGGAGCAGTGATTTTAATTATGCTTAAAGTGAAACAATAAAAGTGTAATATTCCTTTAAATTTCATACCTGGGGGGGGGATGTCTATAGTATGCCTGTAAAGTGGCGCATGTTTCCCGTGTTTAGAACAGTCTGACAGCAAAATGACATTTCTAAAGGAATAAAAGTTATTTAAAACTACTTGCGGGTATATCGGTCCGGCAATACACATGAAAGTTAATTGATAAAAACAGCATGGGATTCCCCCACAGGGGAACCCCAAACCAAAATTAAGAAAAAAAAAAAAAAATGCGTGGGGGTCCCCCGAAATTTCATACCAGGCCCTTCAGGTCTGGTATGGATTTTAAGGGGAACCCCGCGGCAAAATTTTTTAAAAAATGGTGTGGGGCCCCCCTATAAATGCATACCAGACCCTTATCTGAGCATGCAACCTGGCAGGCCACAGGAAAAGAGGGGGGATGAGAGAGTGGCCCCCCTCCTGAACCATACCAGGCCACATGCCCTTAACATTGGGAGGGTGCTTTGGGGTAGACCCCCAAAGCACCTTATCCCCATATTGATGGGGACAAGGGCCTCATCCCCACAACCCTTGCCCGGTGGTTGTGGGGGTCTGCGGGTGGGGTGCTTATCGGAATCTGGAAGCCCCCTTTAACAAGGGGACCCCCAGATCCCCCCCCCTGTGTGAAATGGTAATGGGTTACAAAATTACCCCTACCATTTCACAAAAAAAGTGTCAAAAATGTTAAAAATGACGAGACAGTTTGACAATTCCTTTATTTAAAGTCTTCTTTCCATCTTCTTTGGGTCTTCTTCCTTCATTCTTCCTTCTTCCTTCTGTTTCTTCCTCCATCTTCTTCTTCCTCTGGTTCTTCCTCTGATCCTCTGCTTCTTGCTCCAGTGTTTTCATCTGGCATCTTTCTCCGCGGCATCTTCTTCCCCGCTTCGTTCTTGGGCTGCTCTGCATCCATGGGAGGCTCCCGCTGTGTGGCGCTTCTCTTCTGACACTTCTTATATAACGGAGGGCAGGGCCACCCGGAGACTCTGCCCCCTCTGACGCACGGGGACTTGACAGGGACTTCCCTATAGCTTTCCCTGTAATGTCAGAGGGGGCGGGGTCACCTGTTACGTATCCGGGCGACGCAGCGGGAGCCTCCCATGGATGCGGAGAAGAACGAAGCGGGGAAGAAGACGCCGCTGAGGAAGATGCACACCAGAGCAAGAAGCAGAGGATCAGAGGAAGAAGCAGAGGAAGAAGAAGATGGAGGAAGAGACCGAAGGAAGAAGGAAGGAAGAAGGAAAAGGACCCAAAGAAGATGGAAAGAAGAAGACTTTAAATAAAGGAATTTTTAACATCTTTGACACTTTTTTTGTGAAATGGTAGGGGCACTTTTGTACCCCATTACCATTTCACAAAGGGGGGCGGGATCTGGGGGATCTGGATCTTGTTAAAGGGGGCTTCCAGATTCCAATAAGCTCCCCACCCGCAGACCCACACAACCACCGTCCAAGGGTTGTGGGGATGAGGCCCTTGTCCTCATCAACAATGGGGACAAGGTGCTTTGGGGGGCTACCTCAAAGCACCCTCCTAATGTTGAGGGCATGTGGCCTGGTATGGTTCAGGAGGGGGGCGCTCTCTAGTCCCCGCTCTTTTACTGCAGCCTGCCAGGTTGCGTGCATGGATAAGGGTCTGGTATGGATTTTTGGGGGGACCCCAAGCCATTTTTTTAAAAATTTTGGCACGGGGTTCCCCTTAAAATCCTTACCAACCACCGCACACTAATGTACGTCGGCAGAATGGCACGGCTGGGCAAATGGGCTTACAGGTACGTCCATTTGAATTCCCCGCCATGCCATTGCGCACCAGCTGGGAGCTCCGTGAGTCTGGTCGCGGGTCCCGCAGACTCGATCACCGTGGGGATACCCACGATCACCTCACAGAGAGGACGAATGGGGAGATGCTGATGTAAACAAGCATCTGCCAGTTCTGCCTAGTGACAGTCTCACTGATTTCTGCTCCCTGTCATCGGGAGCAGAGATCAGTGTAGTGTCACAGCTAGCCCATCCCCCCACAGTTAGTAATCACTCCCTAGTACTGACTTAACCCCTCCTCTCCCCTTAGTGGTTAACCCATTCACTGCCAGTGTCATTTACACAGGAATCAGTGCATTTTTATAGCACTGATCGCTGCATAAATGACAATGGTCCCAAAAATGTGTCAAAAATGTCCGACATGTCTGCCATAGTGATTCAGTGTGTGTGAATGCGCTACCCCTATAGTGTACCACCACTTGTTCTCTTCCTATTAATCCGAGAGAATCACTTACATAAAATAGAATACAAAATCATATGCATAATCTTATAACAAACAAAAAATATAACCATATATTGTCCAGTACATAAAAAATCCTTCAAGCGTGCTGCCAAAAAAAAGTCCTTTAGTAATTAATTTGTGACTGGCGTGCTCCTATGTTCCTTCAGTGATCATATGTGACTGAGTGAAAAACCTCCACCATTCAGATTGGCCACTCACCAGATGTTTAATATAGTTGAGCCTTTGGTTCATTCAAGGGATAACCACTCCACCTATGTAACTCTCCTCACCGGCTAAACTCGGACTCCAATGTTCCTCATTGGAGAGCATAAGGGATAAAAAACGATCATAGCGCAATATGCTTGAACTATTTATTTAAAATTACAGGAAAAGTATCAACTCACATTTAAAAGTGCCCTCGAGCTGGCACAAAGCTTATCCAGCAGTTATGGACGGGTACTGGGCTGTTTGCATGGTCCGCCTGGTGTTGTATTGCGGCCTCCACGCTCGGCTTGCGCTCCAAGCCTCGTTCCCGTTCACGTCCGGTCACCTGATGGGAGTTTTTTTCACATCAGGTGACCGGACGTGAACGGGAACGAGGCTTGGAGCGCAAGCCGAGCGTGGAGGCCGCAATACAACACCAGGCGGACCATGCAAACAGCCCAGTACCCGTCCATAACTGCTGGATAAGCTTTGTGCCAGCTCGAGGGCACTTTTAAATGTGAGTTGATACTTTTCCTGTAATTTTAAATAAATAGTTCAAGCATATTGCGCTATGATCGTTTTTTATCCCTTATGCTCTCCAATGAGGAACATTGGAGTCCGAGTTTAGCCGGTGAGGAGAGTTACATAGGTGGAGTGGTTATCCCTTGAATGAACCAAAGGCTCAACTATATTAAACATCTGGTGAGTGGCCAGTCTGAATGGTGGAGGTTTTTCACTCAGTCACATATGATCACTGAAGGAACATAGGAGCACGCCAGTCACAAATTAATTACTAAAGGACTTTTTTTTGGCAGCACGCTTGAAGGATTTTTTATGTACTGGACAATATATGGTTATATTTTTTGTTTGTTATAAGATTATGCATATGATTTTGTATTCTATTTTATGTAAGTGATTCTCTCGGATTAATAGGAAGAGAACAAGTGGTGGTACACTATAGGGGTAGCGCATTCACACACACTGAATCAGTATTTTTAGCCCATCTTAATGAAGGGTTTTTTTTGAAAGCAGCAACCCTGACACATATGGTTAATATAGAAGTGGTTTTTGCGCCGGTGACACATACACTAAATGTCTGCCATAGTGTTGCAGTCACAATAAAAATTGCTGATCGCCGCCATTACTAGTAAAAAAAAAAAATTATTAATAAAAATGCCATAAAACTATCCCCTATTTTGTAAAAGTTCTAACTTTTGCGCAAACCAATCAATAAACCCTTATTGCATTTTTTTTTTACCAAAAATATGTAGAAGAATCCGTATCGGCCTAAACTGAGGAAAAAACAATTTTTTATATATTTTTGGGGGATATTTATTATAGCAAAATGTAAAAAATAATGCTTTTTTTTCAAAATTGTCGCTCTTATTTTGTTTATAGCACAAAAAATAAAAATTGCAGAGGTGATCAAATACCACCAGAAAAAGAGGAAAAATTAAAGTTACGTACCGGTAACGTCTTTTCCTGTAGTCTTTCAGGACAGCCACTATTGAGAGATAGTCTCCTCCTCTTCCTGTAGGAAACACTGCGCCAGCCCATAAAACTCTCACTTCCCCTGCCAGACCTCAGTTTTTACAAGATCACCTCCGGTCAGCTGGGGAGACACAAGAACACATTAATAACATACCATTCAATATCATTATCATATTGCGTTCTGGTCTTAAATAAGACCCCCCCAAGCTTAGGGTGGGTAACTAGGGCTGTCCTGAAAGACTACAGGAAAAGACGTTACCGGTACGTAACTTTAATTTTCCCTTTACGTCATTCAGGACAGCCACTATTGAGAGGATAATCGAGCACTTACCAATTAGGGTGGGACTACAGCTTGCAGAACTTTTCGCCCAAAAGCCTGCTCACCTGCCGCCACCAGGTCCACTCTGTAATGTTTAACGAAAGTGGAGTAGCTGGACCATGTCGCTGTCTTGCATATTTGCTCTGGCGTTGCTCCAGCCTTCTCTGCCTGGGAAGTTGCCACGGCTCTGGTAGAGTGTGCCTTTATGCCCATAGGAATCTCTTTCCCTGCTAGAGAATATGCCTGCCCAATAGCTAATCTAAGCCATCTGGCAATCGTGCGTCGAGACGCTCTGAGTCCTTTTCTGGACCCGGAAAATAAAATAGAGAATCAGACTTTTATTGTTTTAGTCATCTCTAAGTATTGTAGGATACACCTCCTTACATCTAAGAAATGAAATTTCAGTTCCCCTTCTCCAGCAGGATTGGGACAAAATGAAGGTAGGACTATTTCCTGGCTTCTGTGAAAGCCTGATGCCACTTTAGGCAAAAATGCTGGATCAGTCTTAAAGTGTAAGTAAACCCCCCTATCGTTTTCAGCCAAGGAAGCTGCCATCTTTGCCTCTGTTTATTCTACAACTGCCATGATGCTGCACATGTGATCAGTTTAGACACCAGCCATTGGATCATTGGACAGTTTGGTTGAGAGCACAACCAATGGGAGTGTTACATTTCCGGCACGTGCCGGAAATGAAACTGTTTGATGGATGGGTTTACTTCCGCTTTAAGAACTATTCTATCTGGCAAAATAACGCAAAAAGGAGGTCTAATTGATAACACCTCAATTTCACTGACTCTCCTGGCAGTTGTCACTGCCACTAAAAATGCTGTTTTTAAGGTTAACTCTTTTAACAGACATTTGTCCAAGGGCTCAAAGGGAATTCCTGTTAGGCTTTGCAACACTAAAGATAGATCCCACCCGGGAAAGGGGGGACCTCGGACAGGTCTCTGCCTGGACAGTGCCCTAAAGAACCTGACCACCCATGGATTGGTGGCCAAAGATTTCTCTAAATAAGCACTAAGTGCTGACACCTGGCTTTTAAGGGTACCTACGGATAACCCTTTGTCTGCTCCACACTGTAGGAACTCCAAAACAGCTATGGGGCTCTGCGCCGAGAAGGAGTTTTCAGTGCACCACTTGTTGAAAAGGAGCCAGACCTTTTTATAAATATGACGCGTCTCCTTTTTTCTACTGTTGAGAAGGGTGGATATTAATTTCTGAGAAAATCCCTTAGATTTTAATATACTCTCTTCAGTAGCCAGGCCGCTAATTTCCACTGGTGTACCTGTGGACAGAGGATTGGACCCTGTGAGAGAAGATCCTCCTGGGGTGGAAGGAATAGGGGCGATTCCACAGCTAACTGACTGAGAATTGAAAACCATGCCCTTTTCGGCCAATGTGGAGCTACTAGAATGAGGGAGGTGTTCTCTAGTTGGAACTTCCGCAGAACCGCCGGTAATAACACCGGAGGGGGGAAGGCATAGCATGTCCTGAAATGCCAATTCTGTGTTAATGCGTCCACCCCCAGTGCTCCTTCTCCTGCGTTTAGGGAGAAAAAACAGGGGATTTTCGCATTGTCTCTTGAAGCGAAAAGATCCACTTCCGGGGGTCCCCATTTCTCGGATATGAGATTGAAAACCTCCTGGTTGAGGGCCCAATCTCCCTCTCTCAGCCTCCTCCGGCTGAGAAAGTCCGCTATAACGTTCCTTTCTCCTCTCAGAAAAACCGCTGAGAGAGAGAGTGTTGGTCTCGGCCCAATTTAGGATGTCTGTTGCTAAGGCCAGGAGACTTCCGCTTCTGGTGCCACCCTGTTTGTTTATATAGGCTACGGTAGAAGAATTGTCTGACCGTACCTGTATATGGTGGCCCTGAAGCTCTTTTTTGAAAAACCTGAGGGCCAGGCCGACCGCCCTCAGCTCCTTCCAATTGGACAATCTTTTTAGTTTGTCTCCCCTCCATACGCCCTGCGCTAGAAGGGATCCCAGATGCGCCCCCCAGCCCTTGCCGCTTGCGTCCGTGGTTACTATCCGTGAAACTGGAATAAGCCACAGACGTCCCTGCGACAAGTTCACTTCCTTCCTCCACCACCAAAGAGATCTCTTTAATCGATGGGGAATTTGTACTAAGGTGTCTAGATCCTTCTGACTGTGGTCCCATACCCTTAGTACGTATGACTGCAGGGGACGAAAGTGTAATCCTGCCCACTGCACTGCTGGGAGAGTAGAGGTCAGCAGACCTAGTGTTGACATTAAGGACCTTTTGGACACCTGATGGTTGCACTGGAGAGATAAAACTGCTCTGTCCAGTTTTAGAATTTTTTCTCTTGGAAGAAAAACTTTCAAGAGTGTCGAGTCTAGCAGGTATCCTAGGTACATAATGCGCTGTGAAGGAATGAGACTGGACTTGTCTAAGTTCAGGAGCCATCCTAATCCTGTCAGTACCTTTTTTGTCAGGTCGAGGTCCCTGAGCAATTTCTCTGGGGATACTGCAAAAAGGAGCAGGTCGTCCAGATAGGCTATAACTGACACACCCTGCAGTCGCAGGAAGGCCATGGCCTCTGCCAGGATTTTGGTAAATATTCGGGGCGAGGAGGATAGCCCGAAGGGCAGAGCCTGGAATTGTAGATGCAGTATTGCGTCGCCCAGGTTTATTGCTAAACGGAGAAACCTCTGAGAGGTTTCTGCAATAGGGACGTGCAAATACGCGTCTCTGAGGTCCAGAGACACCATGAAACAATTCTGCGGTAACAGAGCCCTGACCGTAAAAATTGACTCCATACGGAATCTTTTGTAACAAATTGACTTGTTTAAGGGCTTTAAATTCAGAATCAATCTGAATTTTCCTGAGGGTTTTTTTACCATAAATACATGGGAATAAACCCCCTCTCCTTCCTCCCCCTTGGGTACACTGCAAACTACATTTTGTAGTTCTAGCTCCTTCAGAGCGTCTAACAAGGCCTTGGTTTTTGTCGTGCAGCTGGAAAGCTGCGTGACAAGGAACCTTTGTGAGGGGGGCCTTGTGAATTCCAAGAGATACCCCCTTCTTATGATCCCTAGGATGAACCGATTGAGGGAAATGATCTCCCACTGTGGAAGGAAGGCCCCCAGTCTTCCTCCCACCGCTTTTAGAGAGTCATTGATCTTTTTGGGCTTTTTCAGGAGGGCGAAAAATCGCCCCTCCTCTACCCTTACCTCTTTGGCCCCAGGTTTTCTTCTGTCCCCCCTGTTTAGGGGCTTCCCTTCGCTTTTGCGGACGAAACCCCCTCTTTCTCTGTGTAGGGGTCTTTTGTTTGAGTGGGAAGGACTTCTTTTTGTCTGCTGTCCGGTCTAGGACTGTATCTAACCCAGGACCAAATAGTAGGTCACCTGTCAGGGGTATCCCACATAACTTGACCTTAGAGGCGGTGTCGCCCGGCCAAGTCTTCAGCCAGAGGGCCCTCCTGGCCGAGTTAGCCAGGGCCTCTGATCTGGCTGACATATGGACTGACTCTGCCGAGGCGTCTGCTATGTATGCGATGCCTCGCAGAATCGTGGGGAAAGACGCTAGGATAGTCTCTTTAGCTGTGCCAGCCTCAATATGCTCCTGAATCTGGAAAAGCCAATGTTCTAAATTGCGGGCTACCACAGTAACAGCCATTTCTGGTTTTAAGTTACCGACTGTCGAGTCCCACGTCTTTTTCAGTAGTGAGTCTATCCTTTTGTCCATGACGTCTGATAAGGCCCCCATGTCCTCAAACGCCAGGTCTGTGTGCCTGGAGACCTGAGAGAAAGCTGCATCCAGTTTGGGATTTTTATTCCAAATGGACGCTGGATCCTCTGAAAACGGAAATCTTCTCTTAAGGGAACTAGAGAAGGGCTTTCTTTCCGGATCCTGCCACTCTTTTTTAATCGTCTCCACCAGAACCTCGTGTACTGGAAAAACTTTTCTCTTTTGATCTCCTAAGCCCTTGTACATAAGGTCATGGAGTGAGAGGGGTTTTTTATCCTCGTGTATACCGAGGGTTGTATATATTGCCCCTAGGAGATCTTCCACCTCCTCTAGGGACAACTTATACCTGGAGATTTTCCTGGACTCCCCGTCCTGGTCCTCTCCCTCTGATTCCTCATGGGAGTCAGAAGTGCCACTGTCTGGTTGCCTAAGCTCCACCCCGGAAGGGCCTGCAGCCTCTTCTGCCGTAGCCATACTAGTGGATCTGGCAGGAGCCGAGCCCTGAGCATGAGGCGGGGTTGAATCCTGCTGAATGGGATTAAGGGGAAGCTGAAACTTCTCAAAAAGCGTTTTAAAGGATGAAAAAGTGGATGACAGCTCCTTTACAGAGGCTGCCAAGCCAGACTGCTGTTCAGAGTCCCTTTCCTTGACCAGGGAATCTATGCATTCCTTACACAGAACCTTGGTCCAAGCTTCCCCTAAACTGTCCCTACAAGAGGCACATTTCTTTTTAGAGACATGAGTGGACTTTGTCTTTTCTGTGGATTTCTGAAATTACATACAGAAAGCACATTACATTCAGCAATTTTTTAACAGAAACAACCCTGGGGGTGTACCCGACCCACCTGTAGGGATCCGAGTCACCCCCACCCCCTGACCACCCAGGGGGTCTGTCCCCCCTAGGTAAGGAACTGTACATGGGGGGGGGGGGGACAATCCTAGGTAGAGAGGACCCTTCCCCAGGGAACTCTTACCTTCGGAAGGCTGGTGCTAGTGTCCGTATGAGCTGCAGCATCTGCCTCAGACGTGACTGCAGGTGGTTGCCTGTGTAGAGTCTCACACTGTCTGCACGTGTAAACCGACTCCTCCAGCCTGAGCCCGGCCCCCTATCAGCACCGCGACCCGGAACCGGAAGTCGCAGGTTAAAGGTAGACTTCTGCCCTCCGCCGGAAATGACGTCGCCCGGCGTCCGGCCCGTTCGTTCCAACAAAAAAATGCGGCCTGCACAGTGTACAGGGAGAGCGGAGTGTCCCCTTGCTGCGGCCCTGTGGACGCGATAGGGGGCCCCCACAGCCTGATGCCACGCTTGACAAGGAAGGGGTGGCTGCTGTTTTGCAGGTATGTACCGCCTATCCACTGCTTGGAAGCCCCTGCTCCCCTGGGGATGTTTTGAAAGAGGCCACAATCTCCCTGATTGTATCAGCCTGGTTCCCTGCACAGTGTCTCCCCTCCGGAGGAAACACTATTAACGGAGGTCTGGCAGGGGAAGTGAGAGTTTTATGGGCTGGCGCAGTGTTTCCTACAGGAAGAGGAGACTATCTCTCAATAGTGGCTGTCCTAAATGACGTAAAGGGAAAAAAGGACATCAATTTTGTTTGAGAGCCACGTCGCACTATCGCGCATTTGTCAGTTAAAACGACGCAGTGCCGAATCGCAAAAAGGCTTTGGTCAGGAAGGGGGTAAAATCTTCCGGGGCTGAAGCGGTTAATAGCCATACCAGACCTGAAGGGCCTGGTATGGAATTTAGGGGGACTCTCACGCCATTTTTTAAAAAAATTTTGGTTCGGGGTTCCCCCGTGGGGAAATCCCATGCCGTTTTTATCAATGAACTTTTATGTGTATTGTCGGACCGACAATTCATTAATAGCCGCGAGTAGTTTTAAATGACTTTTTTTCCTTTGAAATGTCATTTTGCTGTCCGACTGTTCTAAACACGGGAAACATGCGCCCCTTTACAGGCATACTATAGACACCCCCCAGGTACGAAATTTAAAGGAATGTTACACTTTTGTTTCACTTTAAGCATTATTAAAATCACTGCTCCCGAAAAAACTGTCGTTTTTAAAACTTTTTTGCATTGATACATGTCCCCTGGGGCAGGACCCAGGTCCCCAAACACTTTATTACAATATCATGCATATAAGCCTTTAAAATTAGCACTTTTAATTTCTCCCATAGACTTTTAAAGGGTGTTTGAATTTGCCGCAAACACCCCAAATTGTTCGCTGTACGGCGAACTGGCGAACAGCCGATGTTCGAGTCGAACATGAGTTCGACTTGAACTCGAAGCTCATCCCTAATGGAGACACCCCAAGTATCCACTGGAGTACCTGTGTGGGATACCCTAAAAAGTTTGTTCTTGTGTCCTATACTAGTGCTCCTGAGTCCAGATGTGTAAACAGCTGCTGAGTGTCCTCTCCTTACATTACACTGAATCAAGTTTGCTATTCATTCTAGTTACAAACACATCTAGACAACAATGTCCTAAACTTCTTTTAATACAAATTAGCATGACCAAATGTAGTTAACCCCGTATCTGCCTAAAACATCGTATTTAGTTGGTGAACGAACGATGTTTACTACAAACGATTACTGTGCCCACAAGCCTGAAAGTTGCCATTTTAAACTGTACAACAGTAAAGAAAAGCACATGGCGCAGCATGCAAGTAATAATAATAATAATAATAATAATAAATAATAATACACAATAACTACCTACTTTTTAGAAGCACTTTCTTGATCCTTCTGTACTGATCCTGCTCCCTCAATTTAAGGTCTGACCAGCGTTTCAATTGCTCCTTGGATCGTTGTACCCCAAAATTCCTGTGCAAACTCTTCACAACTTTAGTCATGATCTTGGCCTTCCTCACATTTGGGTTTAGGTATGGTCCATACTTCCTGTCATAGTTGGCCCTCTTTAAAACGTCCACCATCTCCACCATCTCTACCATCTCTACAAAGGCCATATTTGAGGCCTTAAATCTTCTCCTCCAGGATTGGGACGTTTCGGGCTTTCCTCCTTCTAGTTACTGCTATTATGCACCTGCTGTGACTCCGCCATGTTCCTCTCCCACTGTGACGAAAAAGAAGGGGCGGGTAATATTCTAGAAAGATCATCAGTGGCAGGCGACGTTTCACGCATGCGCAGTGTATATAAAGCTAACACGTGTGTGTCGTACTTACGTTCTGTGTGCATAGGAAGGAGGACCGGAAGCGCTGAACTTTCTAACGAAGGTAGCATTTTAACTTGGGACATCAGTGGCCTATACTGATTCAAGATTGAGGCCTACATTGGGATAAGATTAGGAGAGTTAGGAGAGTTTAGCCTGATATTAGTGTTTTTGTCTTGTATTTTGTCTTGCAGCAAATATGAAACAATTCAAAGACCCTGATTTCATGGGCCATCTCTGACAAATACAGGGATATGCGTAATTTATGGGAGATTAAAAACCCCTTTTATCGCAATAAACCAGCTAGGAAGGCATCGCTCTAGAAACTGCTGCAATTTGTGAAGACGCAGGTCCCCAACGCAGAGGAGTTTGTGGAGAAGAAAATTGGTAGCTTGAGAAGCACGTATAGGAAGGAGTTTAATAAGGTCCAGGCTTCCATGAGATCAGGAGCAGCAGCAGAGCATGTGTATGTACCCAGTCTGTGGTACTACAACAGGATGCGGTTTCTGGAAGACCAGATGGAAGTCAGGGAATCACTTTCTACACTTCCATCCAGCCTTCCCTCAACCCTTCCTTTTTTTTTTTTTTTTTTTTTTGGATAAATGGTGAATTTATTGCTAAAAAAGCTCACAGGACAAAAAAAAAAAGAGCATTAAAAAGATAGTGTGGCTGCGGCTCGTAGCGCGCTCGTGTTCTCAAGGCATCACCTGATGCGTTTCAACCAACTGACCGTCATCAGAGGCTATAGAAGGATATGCTTTGTTCATTTTTTCTTATTTTAGTTGTCATACATATAGAGAAATAAACAATTTCATTAATCCATCAATCGTATGAGTTCCAACGAATCCATTCAAAATCCAATTAACAGCATTACTCCTATTTTAAATACATCTACAGAAAAAAAAACAATAACTAGTTATTTGAGATCATCTCCATTCTCTCTTCCGTTAGACCTGCTTCTCTTGTATGCCCTGACAACATACTTTACTAAGAAGAAAAAGCTCTACATATCTGAAGAGGCAAAAGAAGAAAATAAGGGAAAGAGTTCCTAAAAAAACCAAAAAAAACACTGATAGGGGAGATGTGCCGAGGAAAAGGCGAGTTTACTATACCATCATCCACGAAAGTGAGGTCACCCCCAAGTCCACACACTCTTTTTCACATACTCTCAGGAGCAAGGAGGGAACTCCCTTCCTCTGAGAATTTAAATGTATTCCATTGGCCCCAAGTTTCTAAATATGTCTCCTTTCGATTTTGAGCCGATAATAGCAAATCCTCCATCCTATTAACCTCTTCAAATCATGTGACCCATGTAAGAATTGTGGGAGGGTACGTATCTCTCCACTGCTGTACGATACATGATCTAGCTGTGTTAATAAGATGGCGCAAAATTAATTTACTATATGTTTCCCCCGGTATGTTTGAGACATGTAACAAAAATAGGGCTGGATCTTCTGGGAGGTTACACTCAGTAAATTTCTGTGCTATCCGCCGTATCTCCCTCCAGAAGTACTCCAGTTTTGGGCAGGACCAAAGAACGTGGAGTAGAGTCCCTCTTTCCTCCTGACACCTCCAACATTTGTCCGGGATCTCCGGAAAGAATTTATTAAGTAATGAGGGTGTACGGTACCATCTTGTCATTATTTTAAAATTAGTTTCTTGGATTCTTGTGGATATTGAAGATTTCAACGCAAGATTTACTATCTGCCTATGTTGTGCCTGGGTGAACGTCCTGTCTAATGTAATTTCCCACTTCCTTATATATGGAGGGACATAATCCTCTTGGGGGGCAACCAGTAATGCATACATTTGCAAGATTAAATGAGAGCAAGGCCCTGTCCCCTCACATAGTTGTTCTAAGGGTGTCAATGTTCGTTGAAATCTGTCTGGAGGTGGGAGAGTGTTAAGGAAATGTTGCAACTGGGCTGCACTCCAGAAATCAAGACAGAAACGGTTGTTGGATCAAGTTAGTTCAGGTAATGAGGGCCATGTCCCAGTCGCTATTTGTATAAAATGCGAGGTCTGAAAACACTGAGTCTGAAAGTTTCCTGAAGGGTCCCTCCTGTAGTCCCGGAGGGAAACGAGGATTCCCTATAATAGGGTACAGGGGGAGTTGACAGATAATAAAGTGGTGGAACATATTCAGGAGCAACTACGCAGGGTAGGGCCCAAGGTTGGGTGATTTTTGAGAACTGAACTCAGGTCTCCATAGCGGCCAAACCGCACGATGCAATGGGACCTCACACTGTGATTGCTCGATTTTTGGCCATATTTTAAAGCTTGCATGCCTACACCAGTCTACTAGTCGCGCCATATGAGCCGCCTGATAATATTTCTGCATATCGGGTACCGCTACTCCCCCATATTGTTTAGGCATTGTCATTAAACGGCGTTGAATTCTGGGCCTTTTATGGGCCCAAATGAATTCAGTTATCTTATTAGTCTGTTTAAAGAATTCTGGGGGTATATGAATGGGTAGAGTTTGAAAAAGATAGGAAAAGTTCGGCAATACCGACATTTTTATTAGGTTACATCTACCTAACCAAGAGAAAAGGCCCTGATGCCATTTAGAGAGTAAGACTTTCACTCTACTCAGTAGAGGTGGGAAATTCAACTCAAAGGTTTGGTCCAATTTAGGTGGAATCAACGTGCCCAGGTATTTGATGCCCGTATAGGTCCATCTAAACTTAAAATTCATTTTTAAAGCGTTAATTTGAGTCGTAGTCATAGATACACCCATTGCCTCTGACTTGGACATATTAATTTTTAAATTGGAAAATGCACTATATTGGTCCAATTCTCTTAGGTTCGGCATAGATATAACAGGATTAGTAAGGCAGAATAAAAGATCTGCATATGCGGATTCTTTATGATGTAAATCTCCAGTTATTAACCCCCTAATATCTGGGTTTTGCCTGACCTTACAAAGAAATGGCTCTAAGGTGATAGCAAAAAGGAGTGGTGATAAAGGGCACCCTTGGCGGGTGCCATTAGAGATAGAAAAAGGTTCGGATAGAACTCCATTTGCTTTTATTTGTGCCTCCGGCCTTGTGTATATGCTTGAGATCCACCCTACCATCCTCTCCCCTACACCCACATATCGTAGGACTGAGAACATAAAAGACCAATTGACCCGATCGAATGCCTTTTCGGCATCCGTTCCCAGGAACACAGTGGATGTTTTAGAATGACCGGCTACGTGGACTAGATTCAGAGTTTTAATGGTATTATCACGGGCCTCCCGCATTGGAATGAAGCCTACCTGGTCTGGGTGTACTAATGCAGACAAATGTGGTTGTATACGTGTGGCTAATATTTTTGTAAATAACTTAAGATCTACATTCAATAATGAAATGGGGCGATAGCTGCCACATATTGATGAGTCCTTATCCTCCTACGGAATAACGGTGATATGTGCTTTCAGGGTTTCTGGAGTAAATCCTGTCCCGTGTGCCATTGCATTAAATGTTTGTACCATCTGCTTACCCAACTGAGGGAAAAATGTCTGGTAGTAATTATGTGTAAAGCCATCTGGACCCGGAGCTTTCCTTGGTTTGGATGTCTTGATGGCCTCTTGCAATTCCTCTAAGGTAATAGCAACGTCCAACTCTTCTCGAATCTGCTCTGTCAATTGAGAAATACCTGAAGAAATATATTCCTCCATGATATTTTGAGGTTGTGATCTGGTAGGCAAATTATATAAAGATTGGTAAAATCTACAAAAGGTCGAGACAATCTGGGAGGGAAGGTGTACTTTTCTACCTTCGGGGTCCACTAAGTGGGGGACATAGGATTGAGTCCTCTGTTCCTGTAAAGCTCTAGCCAGTGAACGGCCGTATTTGTCTCCGGTCTCATAATAATATTTCCGGCATTTCTGAAGTGCTGCTTTAGCTCTATGTTGGAGTAACTCTGTCACTTGTCTACGCAATTTAAGGAGTTCTGTCTCCCCAGTGCACCTCGTGTTCTGTTTATGTTGGGACTCTAACATCTGTATATCTGTCAGTAATTGGGTCAATTGGGCCTCCCTTTCCTTCTTTTATTCCGGACCCATGCTTAATGAGTACCCCTCTTATTACCGTTTTGTGCGCTTCCCAGATTATCCCTGCATCTGTCTCCTCTACAGTATTATATTATTGAAAATACTGCAATTCCTTAATAACGTGCTCAACCCCCATCTTATCTTCCATCAAACTCTCATTTAATCGCCACTGTCCTCTTGTCAGAGGAATACTCATTCATAGTTAATGTCAGTGAAACCGGGGCATGGTCTGACCATGTGGTACTCCCTATAGCCACCTCTTTAACCGCCGTTAACATACTCTGTGGAGTGAAAAATAAGTCAATTCTAGAATATGCTTTATGTGGCACTGAATAGAAGGTGTAGTCTTTCGTCAGGGTGATACGCTCTCTACACGTCAGTAAGTTGGTGATTATGCAATATTTGTAAGATTCGTTTACGTAGACCTGTAGCTACTGAGGAGCTTCCCCCTGATGTATCCATCTTCAGGTCTAGGGGAAGATTAAAATCACCCCGCAAGATAAGTTTACCGTCAGTAAATTTCATCAGCTTATTAATAGCGCAGATAGATTGATCTTGATTATTATTGGGGGCATATATCGTGGCAAAAGTCACTTTTATGCCACCCATCATCCCTTTGAGGAACAGAAATCTGCCCTCTATATCTGTTTTTTGTCTATTAATGTCCAGGAAATTCGTCTTGAAACCATTATAGAGATAGATCCCTTTTGATTTAGCTGCCCTATTAAATGCATGATATGCATAGGGGTAGAAGTTGTTCTTAAGAATTGGTACCTTACCCTCTCTGAAATGGGTTTCCTGAATGTACGCCACATCCGAGTGTGAGCGTTTAAAATCTTGCATTAAAATCTTCCTTTTCTCCGGTACATTAAGCCCTTTCGCATTTAGAGAAGTGACAAGCCTCCATCCCCCACCAAAAAGCAACAGAAAAGAAAAAAAAAAAAAAAAAAAAAAGGAGAAACAAAAAGGAACAATAAGAAAAAGAACAAAAAGGGTTCTAATAACCCTAATGTGTTACGTGGGGTTTACTCCCCCCCCTCGTATCTCCCTCCGACAGATGGGATAAAAGCGTATCTTTCTTAATGCACTCAACTCCCCCTACCCTAAGTGAGTACTAACCTACTATGGGGGATTGATTGCGCATGAACCCGGGAGGGGAGCTCCCGGACCTCCCTCCCGCTCCTTATATCATCTCCTCAATATGTGTTTATAGCTCTAAATCAATACCTGTACATTTATATTCTCAACCGTTCTATATTATTAATTTCTTGCCCATTGCTCTATTTCATATGATCTTTATGAAAGTGAAACTTATATCAACATACCGCCCTCAAAGGAGGATGGTCGGGGAGAAGCTTTCCCCTCCATCGCTGCAATATGTCATGGGGTATAGTGCCCTATAGTGTCCCCCACCCTCGTCTCCCCTTTCCCTATCTCCCTACCCCACCCTGTCTACTTCCACAGAGAAATATGTCAACTACATGATAACCCTCCCCTAAACAAAAAAAAAAAAAAAGCACACCTCCCCCCCCCTTCCTATACCCCTTCAGCCTGTCCCTCTCCCTAACATTCCTGCTACTCTCTAATGTCACTTCTCTTCTGTTATCCTACTCCATTATTTGCTAGCTTCTGCTCTTTTAGCCTTCCCTCTGCCAATTCCATGCAACCTCCCCTTTGTGTCTATTTATAAATCTATAAATTAAGTAGGTGACTATGAAATAAAAACCTCTCCTTTAGTGATTATCTTTATTATTGTTCTCTTGTACATATGTGTTGTGTTCCTTTGTGTCTTAGTGTTAAACAGTGTCGGCTCTACCAAGTCTGTGTTACTAATTCCCTTTTATCTAATCTTCAAACACCAAAACTGAAAAATAAAACAACCCTACAGGGGATCTAGTGCAAGAAAAAAAAATGAGAAAAAGAAAGGAAAAAAAAAACACGCAGGGGGTCCAGTAAAAAGACCCACAAGGGGTCTAGTGCAAAAAAAAAAAAAAAAAGGCCTACAAGCGATCTAGTGAAAAAACCCACAGGGAGTCTAGTGTAAAAAAAAGAAAAAAGGAGAAAGAAAACAAAAAAAAGTGAAAAAACCCACAAGGGGTCTAGTGCAAAAACAAAACAAAAAAAAAAAACATAAATAAATAAAACCCCACAGGGGGTCTAGTGGAAAAAAAAATTAAAAAAGGGTGAGATACTCTGTGCATATGTGTGTAGCTAAAACCAGCATGGATAAAGATACGGGGAGGGCTGTGTTGTATGGCCTTCCTTTTTCATATATTAGGTGTAGTTTTCCTTGTGCTGTCTCGTGCAGTCCCCTCTACTCCCCCCTTCCCTCCAGTGCACCCCAGATCCTCTATTCAACCATCATAACACCTTTCTTATCGTCAACAAAAGAGAAGTTGGATAAGAATCCAAACAACAAAAAACATTTCCATCTAGGCTTATAACATGAATCCAAATATTCAGTTCAGTACCCCTGTTAGAGGAAAGAAAGAAGGGAGTGGCATATACTTATGTATTAATAAAACGAGGATCTATATATCCCCTTCCTCTTCCCTCCCAGGGAAGGTATGGTGATCCTTATGCTATCTCGTGCAATCCCTCTTACCCCCTACCCCTTTACCCCCCCCCCCTCTCCAGCACATCCCAGATCCTCTATATATTCACCATATGACCTGTCTTGTCATCAATACATTAGGATAATAAAGTAATAAAAATTCAAAACAAACATTTCCAGCCCGACTTATAAGTCCCATAGTTCAGTCCAATACATCTGCTGGAGAAAAGAAGGAATTGGCATACTTATATATAAAATAGAAACAAAACAAAAAAACAAAAAAAAAAAAAGACAAGGATTTGTATGATTCCCTCCCCCTCCATCGTCAAGGGGGAGGGAGGTCCCCCACTGGGCAGAAAAGGGCATGGTGAGAGAGATGGGACCACCCAGTACCCCCCAAAAACAGACAAAAAAACCACAGGGGGTCTAGTGAAAAAACCCACAGGGGGTCTAGTGCAAAAAAAAAAAAAAAAAAAAAAAGCCCCCTTGTTTCATTCTTCCAGCTTCTCCTCCGAATCTTCCCTCTGTTATATTCATAGTTTCACTTTCCTGTTTATGATACTATGTTCTCTCTACTTTCTGGGCACTCTTGGGACCAACTGCAACCAGTCTGGAACCTCAAATGGATCAACACCCAGAAACGAAAAGAGGTCTGATAAGTCTGCTCTGGAACGCAACCAGAAAGATAGAGTGCCCTTTTTTATCAGCACTGTAATTGGGGACCTCCACCGATATGTCCCACCCCAGTCTCGTACCCGCTCTAATAATGGGCATAGTAGGGCTCTGCGCTGCAATGTAGCTCTTGATAGGTCTGGTAGAATTTTCACCTGGCCCCCCTTAAAGTCTATTGTTCCTGTCTCCCAGGCTTTCCGCAAAATGGCCTCCCTATGTGCGAAATAATGCAAACGACACACCACGTCCCGGAGGCGATTAATATCCTTGGACTTTGGGCCTAATGCTCTATGAACTCTATCAAGTTCCAAATTTAAAGGCATAGCGTCTTAGTATATTTTCAAAAATAGATTTTACCATGTCCTGTAGGTTTTCCTAGTCTAATGCCTCTGGGATTCCTCGCAGGTGCACATTGTTGCGTGTACTCCGATCTTCGAGGTCCTCCAACTGTAGCGCCACTGAAGTCTCTTTTTGGGTGTAACTATCTCTCTCCAGTATGCTCACTCGCTGTTCCAGGCTTTGATATGCACTCTCCCCATCCGTCACGCGCTCCACTAGTATTTGTAGTTCACCCCGGACCAGCTCCAGCTCCTTACGGTGTGCATCCTCCACTTTTCCAATAAGGGTTTCTATGTCTGCCCGTGTGGGGAGAGCCTGTATAAAAGTGTCTTTAGGCCCTCCATTTTCTTCCTTCTCCCTAGGTAGGGGGATCATAGGTGTAGCCCCTGCTACCGCAGCCAACGTTCTGGGGCTCTGTGGGTTAGTCTGTAGCGCTTCCACGCTAGTTCTCACCGACATCTGTCCTTGGGCTGGCTGCATAGGTGTAGTCTCCCTAGGCTGCAGCAGCACGTTTGCCTTCCCTCTCTCACTTCCGGATTCAAGTCCTGCACCCTGTACCGTGGGGAAGTAGCGGTGGATCTCTGGCTGCAACTCCTCCTCTGGGAAGGCGGACCAGCCGGGCTGCTTTGCGTGCGGTTCTCGTCTCCCTCTGTCTCCCCGAGTTCATACCGCTGTAGTCTCACCAAGAGATAGCCTTGAGGTCTCACCAGACTAATCCTGAAACACTGCTAGCATGTCAGTCAGTTAATCAGCCTGATAAGGAGCAGGCTGGGGCCAGGAGCTTATGACTCCCACTCCCTCACCTGGCCATGTGCAGACCACTCTCCCCACACCCCAGCTGGTTCTATCCTCAACCCTTCCCTCAATCCCAGCTGAGGCTTCCGAGGACCAACCTGGGCCTTCCATCCTGGAAGAAGTGGAGGAGCCCAGCTGGAGCCAGGTATAGTATTTTTAGCATATTTATTGTCCTAAAATTATTGTTGTTAACTAGATGTTGTTATTGATAACAAATGAATGATTTAACAAAAAGTGTTTTACATATCAATAGACATTAAGGGCCAAAAATGATTGGGACAAGAATGCTGGGCTCAGAATGATAGTCTTTTCTATTTATTAACATTCAATTTGCAACAGTCATGAGCTGAAAATTGTGTGATTGATGAACCAAAAACTAAAACTATGTCCCTTTTTCATACACAGGAAGACCTCAGCCAGGACTAGGCTCTGGAATGTGGCAGCCAGGAGGAGGCAGGGGTAAGTGTCAGCCAGGAGGTGGCGGGGATAAGTGTCAGCCAGGAGGTGGCGGGGCCCAGTAGGAGCCTCACCCAATCCCAGGTGCCTCCCCTCCGCCTTCCAACAAAAAGGGCCAGGAAGGGGAGCAACGTGGAGGAGGCAGCACTGGGTCTCATTAAGGAGGCTAATGCGGCCCTGAAAAGCCCCCCCGATGCTGAAGAGGCCTATGGCTGCTATATAGCTGAAAAATTGCAGCAAATGGAGGAGGGACAATGCCTCAGGTGTGAGAAAACATTTTGAGGCCATTCATAAGCGGCTGAGTGGCCAAATTAGTGATAACATGTACTTAGTTGCGCTCGCCCATCCTCCTCCTACCACAAGTCCACCTCCAGAGCCACAGCCTCCAGGAAAGGCTGCAGGGAAGTGTGGTGGGAAGGCTGCAAGGAAGACAAGAACGTGATGGCCTGGGTTCAGTCTGGTATGACAGAAGACGCAGGCTGTGGTAGTACCACAGCCTGGGGACATACATGTCATCTGCTGCTGTTCATGATCTCGGGGAGTCCTGGACCAGATTGTGCTCCCTATTATATGGACTTCTCAGGCTTCCAATTTTAATTTACAAAGAGTTGATGTGTGCCCTGGGGGCTAAAGGCTTTGCAAATTCAAGCATTTTCTCCAGCGTCGCCTTCCTCTTTATTTTGTTATGAGCCAGAATAATTTTTTTTTTATATGAAAATACTTGCCTGTGTGTTTTTCTTCAAATAGGACAGTTTGTGAGTAGGCAGGTACATTTCCAAAATACAATGTCAAATTAACAAGGGACAACAATACCAACCTCCTTGAGCTTTAAAAAAAATACAAGATAATAATGTTGTGGAAACTTGACACACCAAAAAAAAAAATTTATGGAGATCACTAGAAACTAATTTAAAAAGAATCCAAAAAACAGGAGATCTTGATTAAAAATAAAAAAGTTGACTATAAAAAAAAATTATAAAAATTATGGAGATCTGGCTTTAAAAACATATTCAGGAGATCACGAGAAATAATAAAGAAATAAGAAATAAGTTTGTGAGAACTCTGAATATCAGCAGCAAAACAACTTAATTCTTCTAGCATTTTAAAGAACAAAAGAATGCACTGCATTAAAAGATCCAAAAATGTACAGTGTGACGAATGTGCTAGCTCCTTTACCAGACCGATTGTTTCCATCTCGTACTTGATTCTGAGCATGCGTGATTTTTGGCACATCGGAATTGCATACAGACGATCGCATTTTTGGCTAGGAACTTTTTCCAAACAAAAAATTGAGAACCTGCTCTCAATCTTTATCTGGCTGGAATTCCGCCAGCAAAAGTCCGATGGAGTATACACACGGCCGCATTTTCCGACCAAAAGCTCTCATTGGAGGTTTGCTGTCGGCATTTCCGATCGTGTGTATGGGGCATTACCGATCAAGGAAGTCTGATAACTCAAATGTAAGCAAAAGGTTTACCTCAGCTGGCTGATTATCAGAAATTCCCAGATCTCAAGCTCCTCGTTTTGGATTTTCAGGGTCACCTGTAAATCCCCTCCTGGCTGGCTGCCCCCTAACATGGGAATTTCTAGATAGGCAACTCCTATCCTCATTGATTAGTGGTTCCAAATGAATAATAACTACTGCAGTAGGGAACAAACAAAAGATACACTCCTCATCTTTCCAACTGTTCTGCTTTATTATGATGCAATTGAAGGTTTTTATACACATGATTACGTAGGTACCACATAAATATTACAATACTTTTATGGTAACAAGGGGCGTAACATAGGCAGGCTAATTCTAATCAGGACTCAAAAGAATGAAAACATGTACTGAAAACATTATTAGTGCCATGTGAACAGTGAGGGCAGTGTGCAATACATACAAAATAGAATACAATTATATACAGAACTTACAAATTTCCTTTACGATACTGTATGCCATAGTTTGTAGATGCTATAACTTTTGTGCAAACCAATCAATATATGCTTATTGGGATTTTTTTTAACAAAAATATGTACCAGAATACATATTGACCTAAATTTATAAAGAAAAATTTACAAAGAAATTTGATATTTCATTTTTTTTGTTGGATATGTTTTACAGCAGAAAGCAAAAAATATTGTTTTTTGTTCAAAAATGTTTTATTTTTTGTTTATAGCACAAATAAAAATCAAATACCACCAAAAGAAACTATTTGTGAGAAAAAAATTTTTAAAAATGTAATTTGTGTACAACATTTCATGACTGTGCAAGTGTCAGTTAAAGTAACAGTGCCAAAAAGCAAATCTTTCGGAGGTAAATCTTCCAGAGGTTAAGGAGGAAGTAAACTTCCTCTGCAGACATTTACTTATAGGTAAGCCTATAATAAGGCTCACCTATTGGTAGTGTAAATATCTCCTAAATGTACATTACATGCAGTCAGTGACATCACTGAGCCCTGTGCCGTAAACGACACAGGAGTGACGTCATCGCGACTTCAGCCACTCCAGCCACTCACAGCTCTGAAGGCCACAAACCCGGTAGAAACTCCAGGAAAGAGGTCAGCCGTCTCAGCAGTGTGCGGGCAACGCTGGAAGGCTTCGTTCTAAGGTAAGTATTTCATAATGAGCTAGTATGCGATGCATACTAGCTCATTATGCCTTACAGGTTTTTTTTAAGAGTTTACAAACCCTTTAAGTGGTTAAAAGATTTTAGATTTTTTTAGATTGTTGTCTAAAAGCATTACTCACCATAGATGTATTTATTTTTGTTTCTTCTCAAGCCTTGAATCAGTTATACTGAATGACTGTACTGCTACTTGTAATTTTTATTTATAGAATATATCTGTATATTTTTTGCCACAGTAAGTGTATGCATTTTTAATGAATACGTTAATTTTTGGAAGCAACCTCACTCAAAAACTAGAGATTATTACCTTCATATATTATATCCGTAGGTCTGCTAAATTAACAGCATGATTATGGGATTTTAACCACTTCAGTTCAGCCTCCTCGATGTGCCGGTACATCACCAGGTGAAAGGGGTTATACCGTGTTGATGCCTGCAGCTACAGGCATCATCCTGGTATCTTTTTTTTCAGCTGGTGATGGGCTATAATGTAAAAGTGATCCTAACAGCTAATTAGCTGCTGGATCGCTTTTACAAGTGGCAAAAGGGTTTCCACGCTCCACCATCAGGACTGAAGCAAGTACTTCTACCTGCTGACTATAGAGATGACCGAGGACCAGAAAATGCCTGATCATCTCTATGGTCTAAGAAATCGAAAACAAGTATTTTGTTCCTTCCTGTTTTGGTCTAATGTAAACAGGCTATTACCGGCCTGTGAAAGCATTGGTTCAAAACAATCTTGGTTTTATCTGATGCTTTTAAGGCCAGAGGAGAGATCTGGGGTCTATTAGACCCCAGATCTCTCATTAAAGAGTACCTATCACTGCCCATGCTATCACAAGGGTTCATCTCTTGTGATAGCAATAAAGTTAATAAAGAGACAGTGTAAAAAATAAAATAAACAAAATAAATAAAAAAAAATTAAAGGACCCCTACCCGCCCATGCTCAAGCACTAAGGTGTGCATCCAGCAGCAACCACCGCAGGTAATGGCTGGCTATGAGGACAGCAGTGAATACCTCTGCCTGCCAACAAACTTTCATTAATATAATTAACTATTAAATGTCTGGTTAGATGTCTGGCTTCTAAAAAATGTACATATTAAATTACATAAATGTAGTGCTACCCTTGCAGCAGCTGCTTGGCAATTTGGGTTCTCTGTTCTGTGCCTCAACTCCAAGAACACCCTCAGCCCCTCTGACACACCTGGTTGAATGAAAGCTACTGCAAGCACTTATAAGAACATGACTATAGACACTGTGAATTATTACCAGGATATAGACACTAGACTGTTTAGTGGTAAATGAATTCAATGTATTGGGTAGAATAAATGGTGGTTTGAGCATACATGAACACATAGAAAGTAGGTTAACACATAGTCAAGTAGACAGTATAATCACTATGTCAAGGTAACGTTGAATAGTGTTCTATACCACTAGATTGGGATTAACTCATGAATCAGCAATGTCAGCAATAAACAGTGCATAGAAGCATTTACTGCAATGTGAATAATATTACTATAACTAGTCTAGAGTGCACTATAGGAAAATGGCTAGGATATATGTGAAGGTCTCCTTGTAACAGCTGCAAAGTGACAGTCTTTAGTCCTATCTCCTAAGTCAGCTAGTGTTGGTGCACATGAGAATAGTGCCAGTGAAGGCTGCAGGCAGCAATAAGACTACTAGATGGCTGTATGGTCAGTCCCTAAAGGACTAGAAAGAGCGGGTTGACGCAGCCAGCAAGGCACCCTGCTACACAAAGTAAAAACAAAACTTGATTATGAAGTAAATCAATCACTTAAGTTTTTAACCCCTTCATAACTGGGACATTTTTTGCTGTTCAGCACCATGCTACCTTAACTGGCAATTGCTCAATCATGCAACAGCGTACCCAAATTTAGATTATATAATTGTTTGACACAAATAGAGCTATCTTTTGGTGACATTTAATCACTCCTGGGTTTTTAATTTTTTGCTATAAAAATAAAAAAATTTGAAAAAACTTTTCTTAGTTTCTGTTATAAAATTTTGCAAACAAACAATCTTTCTTCATAAAATGTATTCTGCTACATTTCTTTGGTAAAAATAACCAAAATCAGTGGTCGGCAAGTGGTTAAAGTAGAAGGAAAGACAAAACAAACAGTTTAAAAAGCTGCCTCTTCATTGATCCCCATTGCTCTGCATACATTTTACCATGAATAGTAGGGATGGGCGAACAGTTCAGCCCAAGCATGTGTTTGGGCCTTACATTGGCTGTTCGCCCATTCGACATTGGGGCGTTCAACCGTTTGAAAGCAATGAAAGCTTTGCCCAAGTAGGGCACAGAGCACTGTCAGTCATGATTGGATGCTGTCATGGTGACTATCCAATCATGGCTCATTGCTCTTAGTGCCACCCCACACTATAAAAGTATTCTTTCAATAGCCATTTGTAGTGTGATATCGGCATGAGGAGAGATAAAACAGGGCTCTTTTCAGTGCTACAAGACAGTTAGGGTCATTTACTATAGCGCCAGGAAGTACTGGGCACTATGGCAAATAGTTCCCATTTTAGCCAAATAAAATTTCAACAGGCGAATGTGCGAATGAAAATTAGCGCTATTAGTGAGAAACACACGTTAGTAAATTCTAAGTCAGCGCTAATTCGTGCTTCCGCGTATATGCAATTGCCAATTCCTACCAAGTTGTTATATAGTACTGCACTGTAACCATGATCCATGTATGTGAAACAAACATTTTTATGTGAGATGTGCTCTACCTCGTGTGCATCTATTGATGTATGTTGCAATTAGTATTCCTAGTTTTTTCCTTCTTTTGCTAACGAATGCAGCTATGAATGATTATTACATAGTAATGTCTGCTATTCTGTAAAGTTACATGTATTAAATATTTAGGTTACCTATTTGTTGTATGTTGTTTTTTATTTTTTAATTTAGGTGACTATAAAGCGGTAATTATTTATATTCATTCTTTAATCATACTACACTATTATGCAGGTCTCGTACTTAGCGCAATGGCTTAGTAGTCTGCTCAGATGTCTCCACAGCACTCACGGTACAAGTTCAAATACCATCCACCAGCTGTGTTTGTTTATTTTAATTTGCTTGTGCACTGAAAAAATAAACAAAAAAATATACACAGTGTGTGGTGTTTGGAATTTCACACCATAATAGTATTGAATACTTACATATATTGGCATGCATTTGAAGAGTTAATATAATAGAATCAGCCAAACTTAAAGTGCATTGGCTAATTGGCATTCACCTATTTTCAGCATATGCTGCTTTGGCTAATTGGCTAATAGTCATTTGCCTTTTTTTTCATCAATTCAATCTTTTAGTATTTCTCTGTGGGATTTGAACCCATGAGTTCTTCAAGGTAGAAGTGCTGACCACTAGCCTATTGGGTGTAGCACAGTCATACATAGAAAATACATTCACTAGTGTTTGATGTTTCTTCTCCCTGAGCTGTCTTTCCTGCTGCCGCCATCTTCTCCAGCTGATGTGTTCTTCCGCGCAGCCGGTTACCCACTAATAAAATAAAAGCTGCTCTTCTTGTGGCGTTCTTCTGTGGCCATCCGATAATGTCACCCGGAGAGTCCGCTCCATGGCTATGTAAGAGACACCACACAGTGGGTGACAACACAGTGGAAGAAGACTGCCACGGAAGAGGAGTAGCTTTTTTTATTAGTGGGTAACCAGCGGTGCGGAAGAACACAGCAGATGAAGATGGCGGCGGAAGGAGAGACGGCTCTGGGAGAATACAGCTCAGGGAGAAGATGGAGGGAGAGACAGCGTCTGGAGAAGATGGCTCAGGGAAGAAGACAGCTCAGAACTATTTTACAATAAAGGACTTGTCAAAAACCTGCTATTGATTTTTTTGGTGAATGGGTAGGGGTAAAATGTACCCCATACCTATTCACATAGGGGGGCAGGATCTGGGAGCCCCCTTGTTAAAGGGGGCTTCCAGATTCTAATAAACCCCCTGCCCACAGACCGACAACCACCGACCAGGGTTGTCTGGAAGAGACCCCCTGTCCCCATCAACATGGGGAAAAGGTGCTTTGGGGTATGTGGCCTGGTAAGGCTCAGAAGGGGAGGGTGCTCACTCATCCAACCCTATCCTGACCTCCAGGCTGCATGCTCGGATAAGAGTCTGGTATGGATTTTGGGGCCCCACTTCAAATTTATTTGACATTTTGGTGTGGGGTTCCCCTTAAAGTCCATAGCGAAGGGCTTGGTATGTACTGGGGGGACCCTATGACATTTTTTCCCTTGAATTTTGGAATTCCATACGATAATATTATTGAATAAGTACATACCATTGCATGCATTTGAAGAGTTGAAATATGGAATAAATCAAGCTGATGTGCATTGGCTAATTATGCTTCTGAGTACAATGCACACTTCCAGGAGGTGATGCTGTCAGTGGGATTTGAACTCATGGCTTGAACTTTTGGGGGCAGCAGGGTATACCACTATGTTACAGAGCTGAGCACATACCTACAGCGAAAATACATTTACTTATGTTTGATTCTATACAATAATGTTTTGTATTTCAGGCATTACTATTATAGTAACAACCATGCTCATGCGGCATTGGCTAATAGGCATTCACCTCTTTTCAGCATATGCTGCTGAGTCTAATGCAAGCTTTCAGTAGGTGATACCATCTGTGTGATTTTCAGCCATTTGAGCACAATTATATTGAGAACATACATTTACTAGTGTTTGATGGTGGGACTACTTTATATTCTACGTATAATAGTACTCAGCACAGTGACTTAGGCCCCTTTCACACTTGTGCGACCTGAAAGTTGCGAGATTTTGATGCGACTTTAAGCAATGCCTGTGTAATCTTGAGGTCTATGGACGCAGGAGTCGCAGGGAAAGGCGCGCAACTTTCCCACGATTTTGCATCAGCAATTTTGCCGCAATTCCAGGGAATGCCCGTGTAAACTTGATGGACCTCAACTCGCATCAAAGTCAGACCAAAGTAGTACAGGGACTATTAATCTAAAAGAAAAAATTGCGCTAGGTGTACAAAGAATAAAAATAAATATCCTGCAGCTGAACACAATAACCCTGATAGGGGGCACAAACCAAATATATATACAAAAAGTGCAGCGCTGGAAGACTACTACAATAGTAGACAATGGAGATTGTACTCAAAAGAAAAACAAAAAACATAATGTGCACGGTCTGTCAGCACTTAATATTCCACTAATTATCTGATAAGGATCAGTGGGTATTAATCATAAGTGAATAATAATAAACAACAATTCAGATATCATAGAAAACGTGCTAAATTATATTATAGTGTCCACAAAATGCATATGTGAATATTCCGCTGGGTAAATCCGTGACTTCCACCGTTAACAGAAACCGTCACCACAGAAAGATTGGAGGCTTACCAGACAGCCATTGTAAGACAGCATGAGATATCCTCCACTTATAGATGTTGTCCTCCCTGTGGATGGCTCCTGATTGAGAGCGCTGTAATGGTGGTTTCCAGACTGAACCTCAGCAATAGAGGGAGGGGGGAGGGGAAATCCCCTCTCAGCGATGATAAGAATCCAAAAAAGGAAGAAAAAAACTCCAATAGTGTAAAAAAGTTTAACTTCTTTTTATTTAAATTGCCAACAGGCATCCATGAATAAAAGTTCCTTGCAAGGAGTTTAAAAATCAGCTCCAATGAAACAGAAAGTCCACGCATGCGCAGTCCGTGCGTGGGTAGACATGCATATATAGTACAGGGACTATGTTGAAGTCAGTGTTACCTGAAGTCACACAGATATGAATGGTACACATTGAAAATCATGGGGTATGACTTGTCATGCGACTCGGATGTCCAAAGTCACACAAGTGTGACTCAGCCCGACTTTGTGAGCAATTTCACTGACATCAGTGCACTTTCCTGCACAGATGTCTAGTGAAATCACATAGGTCCCAACTGTTCTCCTTTAAGAAGGTGTCCTATGCCTACCTACTTTTGCTAATAGGTGTCCCTTATACCCATCTCAAAAAGTTGGGAGGTAAGAAATTGCCCCCTGAAGTCGCCCCAAAAGTAGTGCAGGAACTACTTTTGGGAATAGTTGTGGCATCGCACCAATTTGGACAGTTCCATTGCCATCAATAGGCGCCGATTTGGCCTGCAATTTGACATGTCGATTCAGAGCTATGTGAACATGGGTGAAGTTGCATAGATATTAGAGCTGCACGGTTCTGGCCAAAATGAGAATCACAATTCTTTTGCTTAGAATAAAAAGATCACGATTCTCGCGACTTAAAATCTTTCACATTATCCCCCAAAAAATTGGGCTAACATTTTTTTTTTTATTCATTAAAGTAATTTTTTTCTCAAAAAAAATTGCATTTGAAAGACTGCTGCACAAATAGTGAGACATAAAATATTGTAACAACCACCATTTTATTCTCTAGGGTCTCTACTAAAAAAATATATATAATGTTGGGGGTTCTAAGTAATTTTCTAGCAAAAAAAAATGATTTTAACCTGAAACCAACAAATGTCAGAAAAAGGTTTAGTGTTTAAGTGGTTAAACTTTCCTCACTTACACAGAAGTCTATTTCATTGACAAATTGTTACAATGTTTCTAGTTATGTTCACTGATAAAGAATGTTCTAATTCTTGGCAGACTTCCCGTTGAGGCTGTGACTTCAGAAGAGCAGAGAGAATTCTTTGCATAGCAAGAATCGTGAAACGCTTTTTTCAAGATCGCAAAGGGGAAAAAAATCACGATGACGATTAATCGTGCAGCTCTAATAAATATGAATGGAAATCATGGGGGGCAACTTTTCATGTGACTCTGGGGTCCAAAGCTGCATTAAAAGTCACCCAAGTGTGAAAGTAACCTAATGCGATTAATTGATAACACCTTTGAATAAGGCCCCATTTGCACTTGTGCAACCTTAAAATTGCACAGCTTTGTCATGACTTGAAGCAATGTCTGTGTAATCTTGTGGTGTATTGACCTCAAATTGCATCAAAGTCAAACCAAGGTAGTGAAGGGACGAATTTGCTACACTTTCAGTATGCACAAGTGAAAATAAGGCCAAATTCAAAGGTGTTATCCTTGAATCTCATTCACACTGCTGCGACCTGAAAGTCATACTATTTTGCTGCCACTTTGCAGCTGCAACTTGGCCCCAACTTCTGGGAATGCCTCTGTAATATTGTACCCGATATACCTCAAGTCACATGAAAGTCACACCAAAGTAGTACAGGGACTACTTTGAAGTTGGTGCGACTTAAAGTAGCACAGATACGAATGGTTATTGAGAATCATGGGGTATAACTTGTCATGCAACTCAGAGGTCCAAATTTGCTGGAAAATTTGCCCAACTGTGAAACAAGTCATAAGTATTTTAATAAAAGGAGCTCTCATTTATACTTGCATAGTCCTTACTGATTTACATCAGCAGAACAAATGCAGGAAGTGATGTGTGCACATGGGACAGAAGCAAATGTGTGGTGATGCCAAACAAATCAATGAACCCCACCCACACCAAATCCAACTACCACATCCACCCCCATATTAAGTACAAGTACATATCCTACACTTACCCGGCCAATGAGCAGCACCTCGTCTTTGCTAAAGAGACCTCGCCATGTCCACCTAGATGGAGATCCTGACCAGCACAGGAACTTCCAGGTGCATACAATGACTAATTTCGGGGTCAGAAGGTGAAACCACACTTTTGATTGCAGCTGCGAATATTTGATCTCAACCACTATTAGTATTTTTTATTTTCTGATATGCAAATCTGTATTTATACATACCGGTATATTTGAAGGTAAACTTTAGGGAGTTTGATAAGAAATGGAGTCCCTGGGTTAGCAGCAGGTGAATTACAAAGACAAAAGGCCCACTTTGAGCCCTGGTTCACACTGACAGAGGGAGGAAAGTGTTCAGCTGAACTCCCACAATTTCATTCCTGCATGTCAGTCCCGCCTGTGGGGGCAACATCAGAGACATCAGCGCAGGTTTCTGCACCAATATCAATACAAATCGCACCAATTAGAACAGTGCAATTGCCACCGATTTGACATGTCAAATCACACCAATGTGAACCAGAGCTGACACATTCAAATACTGCCTATCCTCCAGCTAAATTCATTACCTGCAATTCTCCACAGCTGTTATATATAAAGATTCCACCTTTATCACTTACAGGTGTGCTGAAGCCTAGGTTTACATTGGAGCGATTTGAGAGATCAAATTGCATGACAAGACACAGCCCATTAGCAGAAATGGCACTGTTCCAATCGATGCGACAATTTTGTGGCGCCACACCAATTTGCTAAATTAGTTCCTGCACTATACTTTTGCCGTTTTCAGGTGCGACTTCAATAGACATTTGTGTATGAAGCCACACAGATGTCTATAAAGTCACACCTGAAATCACGCTGACCTTGCTACTTTGAAATCGTGCTACTTCAAGTGAAGTAGCGCGATTTCAAAGTAGCATCAATGTGAACCAGGGCAAAGAGATTCGTTTTTTGGTGCACAAATACATATTGAAATAAAATAAGAGATATTGCACTTTCCCAAAACCACCACCCACAAAAACTAAAGAGAAAGAAAAGTACAGAAAACACACACACACACACTAAATGTATAAATGTTTCGGTGTACACAATTAAATGAGATAAAAAAAAGAGGTCAGCAGATGCTTCCAAACGATGTTTGTATGATCAGACAGGAACAATACACGCACAACATTGACAGCATGGCCACATAAACCCACTTTTGATTGAAAAAATGCACAAGAATTTCATCAAATCTCCCAATATCATTCCTTCTCACTTTTTTTTGTCAATTCAGTAAATGGACAACACACATATACTGTCAGTACTTAGTGACTGTGTCCTTCACATCATATGACAAAACAAATTAATACAGAGAACATCTTAATCATGCAAATATATCAAAAGACATTCCACTTATTCCTCTTCTAATATCTCCCAGCTTCTTCCTCCCCCATCCCTTTCACATCAAAAAGATAAACAATATACATCCTAGCCAAAAATATCCTCACCGCATCTTCTACAGAAATTAATCTCTTCCTTCCTACCCATATATTCCTAACATCCCACATTACTTCCTTATAGACAACAGAAAAGCACCACGCCTTCCTGGCTGCATTTTTCTCCAATCTCCACAAGCCCAGAATCACCATTTCCTCCCTTACAAAAACCACCCCCACCACCTCCCTCAGGAAGCTCTTCAACTTTCTCAGCACTTCTTTAGCAAAGACACAGTTCCAAAACAAGTGGAACACGTCCTCCACTCCCCCACAGCCCTCCCTTGGACACAACTCCGATCTTACCAAATCCCTACTTTTCAGAAAACTCATGGTCGTCAGACACCCCATAAAGGTCATCCAGGATATGTCCCTTTGGTGGTTAGTCACTCCTCTTGTGCTCATACTCTTCCAGATTTGCACACTTTCCTTCTCTCTTAAGTACTGTATCCCATTAGGAAAAATCTCCCCAGCAATCCAAGCTTTGAGTTTCTTTTTATCACCAACCTACCTCCCCAGACCCCTCAACGTCCATCCTTCCCAGATCTTGGTTAGGACCAAAAAATACTGAGGAACGACCCATGCCTGTGGCTTTTCCAGGGCCCGCCTGTAGAGTCCCCATCTTGTAAACAATCTTCCTCCAAGGTACTGCATCATCTCCTTCCCGATTCCGTTACCTCTTAGAAGTCCCCGATCTTTGGAAGTCCAAAGCCACCTTTGGCCCTTGGTTTAGTAATCTTCTCCCTTGCACACTTCTCCATCCTCCCCAAAAGAACAAGAACAGTAGCCTCGTCATCTTCCTCACCCAATCATCAGGAGGCAGGAATATAACAGACATACAACATAATCGGAAGGATCACTGACTTGATGATCAGAACTTTCCCGGTGCAGGACAATTCACGCATCCGCCACATAGACAACTTTTCCTCCACTCGCTCAGTCACCTTCTGAAAACTGTGACTTCCCCTCAACTCCCTGTCAAAACACACCCAGCACCTGCATCCTCTCCACCTTCTGACTGCGTCCCTCATTCACCTCCACCTCACGGCCCACACTACACACCTGACACTTACTCCAATTCACACTCATCCCAGACACACTGCAGAACAGACTCACCTGCAATCTTCCACGCCGCACATCCGCCATTCCACCAGCCACCAACACAACATCATCCATGTACCCCAACACTTTCACACTCCTTCCACCACTGCCAGGCACAAACACACCCTTGAATGCCTTGTCCTTCACTGCACTCAGTAATGGCTCCATCACACAGATGAACATCAAAGGTGATAGGGGGCACCCCTGCCTAACACCAGACATCACAGGGATACTCCCCCCTAGGGTACCATTGACCAAAACCTGACTTGACACCTTTGTATAGTTCTCTGATAACCTTCACCAGCTGGTCCGGAAACCCTAGGACCTCCAGAATCTGAAACAGAAACTGATGGGAGACTTTGTCATACGCCTTTTCAAAGTCAATCGACTCTAGAAGGCATGGCAAGTTGTTAGATTGCGCGTAGTATACGACATCCCTCAGTAACGATGTTGTCGGAAATTCGTCGATCAGGAACCGCACACACCTGCTGCTCCCCAATCACTTCACCAATCACAAGCTTGACTCGATCGGCAATCAATCTTGCCACAATCTTGTAGTCAACGTTCAACAGTGTAATTGGCTGCCAATTCCGAATGTCTCTTGTCGCCCTTTTTATAGATGAGGGTAATCACCCCCTCCCTTAAGGACTTTGGCATCTCTCCCACTTCAAACACCAGCCTCACCAACTCACACACCTCATTCTTCATGACCTCCCACGCTTTACAAAAGAACTCAACAGTCAACCCATCCTTCCCAGGTGTCTTATTCCGGTTCATCCCATCTATCACTTGCCTCACTTCCTCCTCAGCCACAACCACACACATACCAAACCTATCCTCCAATCTTGCATCCACTTTCTTGCAATACTCTTGTATCTCCTCAGCACTTACTCCACGTCTGCCTGCAAACAAATCCGTATAAAACTCACTCACCGCCTCCATCACCTTCTCACCATTCACTTCCGGTCCCTGCACCATCACCAATTTCATCACATTGCATCCCCTCAAGAGTTTCTTGAAGAACCGCGAACATGTCTCCCCTTCCTCCATGTCCTTCACTTTAGCTTGGAAGATTAGCTTCTTCCCTCTCATCACCCAAGCTTTCTTTATCTCCTCCCGAAGCTTTCCAATCTCCTCTTCCAACTCCCAGCCTCCCTGCCTTAATTTAAGCAGGAGTCTCAACCTATGCTGGAGAGCCCTCCCTTCTTGTCTCTCTTTCCTTGCCTTCTTTACACCTGCTTGAAGAAAGAAGAGCTTGATTCACTCCTTCAGCCAGTCCCACCATTCAAAAAAGGATTCAAAATCCCCCTTCCTTCCCAACCACACTTTATATTGCAGAGCAAACTTATCAAAAATCCCTTGGTCTTCCAATAACAGATTATTTAATTTCCAGATTCCTCTCCCAGTCTTGACATCTTGATCAAAAATAAACTTTCCCACCAAAACCTGGTGGTCGGAGAAAGACACCTCCCATTGCTTCCACTCTGCGACCTTCAGTGCCCTGGAACCTAAAATAAAGTCAATTCAGGATTTCACACTTCCCTTATCTGAAAAAAGGTTGCTGGGGCTTTACCATTTCCATAGTAGCAACTCGCTCCATCCTGCAAACAAAAATCCTGCAAAATTGCATTAAAAGTTGTGCTGATGACATCGGTCTGGCTTTCACCTTGGCCTACTCTATCTTCAGCAGTCCTAATAAGATTAAAGTCTCCAGCAACAATGGTCTTTCCTCTCCCCACAAGGTGGAGCCTCAAAATTTCCAACAAATCCATCCTGGCATTGGTGCATAAACACATACCAACTTAAAGGATTCTTCCAGGTAGGTAAACATTACACTCAGAACTCTTCCCATCACCACTTCCTCCCATGATTCAACTTTAATTTCTGGGTTTTTAAAGAGCACCCCCACCCCTTCACTTCTATTTTCCGCAGCACAAGACCAAATCGCTGGTCCTGCAGACAAGTCCCCATGGCCTGGAGCATACCACAAACCACACTCTTGCAAACACGACATCACACTCAGTCTTAGCCAACTCAGACAAAACAGCTGCACGACAATAGACAGATCCAATCGAACGCACATTCACACTTCATATAGACAAAGCCATGAGAAAGATCAAAAAAATCCTGCAGAACACACTAAACCCCTCCATCAGGAAGCTGTTTTCCACTTCTGTCCCCTGTACCTTTTACAAGAGGATCAACTGATTCACTCTCCAAATATTGCATGGCAGGAGAACCTACCAAGCCCAATGGTGATGTTGCTCCACTTGAATCATCTGACACTTGTGAATTACTTAAACTTGGCAGTACACACCCACCACCACGGCTCGAACCCAGAGACAAGTCCCATTTAGGCTTCTTTCTCCGTGCCTCACTCTTCTGCTCCACCTCAGGCCCTGGTCTTTGAGTACCCATTAAAAGGTCTTTTGATCCTGACCCCTCCTTCCTCCTCACCTCCATATCCTCAGCCCACTCACCAAGCTCCTCATCTACATATTGGCTCTCCTGTTCTGCCTCCACCTGTTTTATCAAAGCGATCAGTTCTTCACACACTCCACTCATCTCCCTCCCCCCCTCCATGCCTTCATCCGCCACAGCTTCTTCCACCTCACCAACCTGCATCTCATTATCCCCCTCTGTCAGATTAATATTCACTCCACTTTTACCCATACTCCCTTGCAGTTCCTGTCCGACACCTTCCTTGGAGCTACTACCGGGGTTTTCAGTGTCTGGGGGGGGGGGTCGGCGCCTTTCCACCTTCCGTGCCGGCCACCTGCTCACCCCCGTCATCCGCCCGCTCAGTCTCCTGCTCCTCCAGTTCTCGGCTAACATTCTGCCCTGTAAACTGCCATCTCTGCACAGCCTCCGCATACGAGAACATCTTCCTCCCCACTATTTTCGAACAGTTTCTGACCATATGCTCCCCTGAACCACACAGATCACATTTCTTTTCCTTGCACTACGCTGCATTGTGTCCCGGCTTCAAGCACACTCTACAGCAAAGCTTAGAAGGGCAGTCCTCACGAATATGTCCATACTGAAAGCACCCCCTGCAGTAATAGGGTTGCCCAGAATAGAAAACAGTACACCGCTCTCCAGCAATGGTAAATGCCGGGGGAGGGTGACACTCCATAAAAACCTGATGCGTTCCTCTTCATGCGTACTTTAAAATGCAGTTTACCTCTATACATGCCATACTGGTTATAAAGCTTCTCTCCTCGATCAGCCCCCACACAATACCGCAACAAAAATTGTCTCACCAATTCCGGCTCCAAAAAAGGATTATAACAATGTACAGTCATGGTCTTCAATCCAGGATCAAACAATAAACTGACGTCCATCTTCTTAGTTAGCAAATTTCCTCCCAGATCCGCCTTCACCCAATTCTCATATGCAGCTTGCCAGGTATCCTCAGTATGAAAAGAAACATCGTATTGACCACTGACCACAAAATCTTGGAGAGCAAATATATCACTGACCTGTAAATTCAGTAACTTCTGTAAAACATCCACAGCGATCGTCTTCAGACCCACTTCACCACGATATTCAGGCTTTACCTGGATTCTCATAGAATTTCGCAAACGCATCGGACCTCGCGACATCCTTTTTTGGTTTTGCCTTTCTTTGGCCTCTCGTTTATCCGGGGGTCCCCAGAACACCCCCAACTCAAAACCTAGGCAAATATGACACCTGATCTTAAGTTAGGAAGCAGAGCAGCACGCCGTAAGGAAGATTTTAGCCTCATGAACCCAGACCCTCAAGGACACTAAGCAGAAGTTCTAACCTCTAAGCTACAGAGCTGCCACATGTGATAACCTCCTACACATAACTACATATAAAAACACATAAATACTGCATTTCTTTGGACATGCAAGTGATGGAATTACATTACTCAAGAGTTATTCTTCTTGATTTATTCTGTGATATTTGGTGTTTTTTTTTGTGGGTGAGAGTAGAATATTACCCTCACATTTTTGGGAATTACATTTTGATTTCTGATGTTGGTACACATATCACATTGTTTGGGCTCAAATTATGAATATTTGGAAATAATAAAAAGCACAAAAAATTGTGATTCATTTTAAATTTGCATCAGCAATGGTATTGTTTGTGGATTATGAAGACACCTGTGTGAGTTTGGGGTAAAGATTGTTGTGAGATGGAGAGTAACAAGTGAAAGTGACAGAGAAAAATATATTTTACCAAAACATCAAAACATTCCACATTCTAGTATTCTTAATATCAAAATATTTTAAGTAGAAGCAACAATGTTGCAAAGGAAAATTTATTTCACAGAAAGATACATTTCATCTCAACATTAAAAGGTTTTTTTGTGAAAGTTAGAATGGTTCCATTAGAATCAATGACTGAAACTTCATTTGGACTAAAAAATGCTCTCTAATTAGCTCTCATTTTGGTATTTACTATAGCGCCGGCTAAAAAAGACACTTGAGTTAAAATGAGAGTTATTTTCAGGTCTGAGCATGCTCAGTTGTGTTGGCACCTAGTTGTCCAAAACGGGGAATTTTTCACTTTTCAGACTTTTAAAGATACTTCAGTGTAGAAATCACTTTTTCACACAGTTTAAAAGCAGATTATCTTTAAATAATATACTGCATATTTCAGTACCATTTAGGCAATTATATCATGCTCTAAACATTATTTCCATGTGCAATTCTCCAGGTTTTAGCAGAGTAAGGGTTTGGGCGCTATTTGGTTTCAGGGAACTATAGTAAATTCGATTTTGGGAGTATTTTCTCACGAGCACTATAGTGAATACAGTTTTAGCGTGAATTAGCTCTAGTAGCGCTAATTCGCACGAAATTACCGTGAATTAGCACTAATTCGTGGCAATTTGCGCGAATTAGCGCCGTGGCGCTATAGTAAATGACTCCCTTAGTGTGCTATAGTGTGCTATTCTGATTCTATTGTCAGTGTAGAATATAAGTTTACTGTGAATCTAGTGATAGTTCAGTCAGTGTGAGTGTACTAGTGACCATTCATCTTTACATAAGTGTGAATCTAGTAATAGTTCAGTCAGTGTGCGTGTAGTGACCATTCATTTTTACATTAGTGTCAGTTTATTTTGTCAGGGCAGGTTTACTGCAGTATAGTACTGCAATATAGTTCAGTGCATTAGTGCACATTTATCGCAGTATATTTCTGTGCATTACATGCCGCTTAACACAGTGTATTTCAGTGCGTTACTGCAAGTTTAATGCCGTATATTTCAGTGCATTGCGTACCATTTAACGCAGTATATTTCTGTGCGTTAGTGTATGTTTAACGCAGTATATTTCAGTGTGTTACATGCTGTTTAATGCAGTATATTTCTGTGCATTAGTGCGCGTTTAGAGCAGTAAATTTCAGTGCGTTACTGCAAATTTAACACCATATATTACAGTGCGTTATGTGCCATTTAATGCAGTATATTTCTGTGCATTAATGCACATTTAAAGCAATATATTTCAGTGCGTT
The DNA here is from genome assembly GCF_042186555.1 of Aquarana catesbeiana. Classification (NCBI taxonomy): domain Eukaryota; kingdom Metazoa; phylum Chordata; class Amphibia; order Anura; family Ranidae; genus Aquarana; species Aquarana catesbeiana. Next base: position 115,482,195 of record NC_133331.1, read on the forward strand.
ACTGCAAGTTTTTTTTTCAAAATTGTATTTTTATTGGGTTATCAGATAACAGATACAAAATTGTAACATAATGTACAATACACGATTAATGAAAGTATATTATAAACATAAATAAAAAAAAAAAAAAACAGAGTAGAAAATAACAGTTATAAGTGAAAAATGTTCACAGATACTAGGCACAAGTGTGAATCCAGAAACCTCAAGATTAATCAAAGCAATATAGTAGGCAAGGAATTCCATGGAGGGTGCAGATTACGTAATAGAAAACCTAGTAAGGCATCAAATGATGAGCACCGGAATGGGGGAGAGGAGAAGTCAAATAGACATAATCAATGTAGAATTAATAGAAGATTAGGGCATGATTTGTAGTATGGGGGTCCCATATTCCGAAAGATCCCATGGTTCCCATATTTTATTAAATTGGTAGATGCAGTCATGCAGCGAGGCCATCAAAAACTCCATCGTCCGAATCTCAGCCACCAGATGTAGAAATCTGGACCATGAAGGAGGCGCATTGAATAACCAGGACAATGGGATAAGCCTCTTGGCGTATAGCAAAATATAGGATATTAGTCTATTTGCCTTTTTAGATACACCTAGAAAAGGTAGACCCAACAGATAATTTAAAGGATCCATCAAAGGGGAAACCCCAACCACCTTTTGTATAAGTAGATGCACATCACGCCAAAAGGGTTGAATCAGGGAGCATTGCCAAAAGATATGAAATAGAGAACCTATATCAGTCCCGCACCGCCAGCAGCATGGCGGGACTGAGGGCTCATACTTGTGAATTACATCAGGAGTTCTATACCAAAACATGAGAATCTTAATGGATGTCTTCCTCTGAGTCACACAATTGGAAGATTTAAAGTTAGAGGACCAAATCCTATCCCACATCTGTATTGTGATAGGTCGGCCCACTAAATGGGACCACCTGCTCATAAAATGATGCATGGTTTCTGTGATAGGAGTCGACTCATGGAGGATATGGTAAATACATGAAATTAAATGCAGTTGGTGAGGGCCCTAAGCACATAAGTATTCAAAGGTAGTTGGCTTATCTAGGGTCAGGGTTGGTGATTTAGAGTGGAAGATGTGTCTAACCTGTAGATAAGAATGGAAAAGGTGCATTACTGCAAGTTTAACGTCGTATGTTTCAGTGCGTTACGTGACATTTAACGCAGTATATTTCTGTACGTTAATGTACATTTAACGCAGTATATTTCAGTGCGTTGCTGCAAATTTAACGCGTTATATTTCTGTGCATTAGTGGCTTTTAACGCAGTATATTTATGTGCGTTACTGCAAGTTTAACACTGTATATTTCAGCACTTTAGTGCACATTTAGCGCAGTATATTTCTCCGTGTTGCTGCATGTTTGACGCAGTATATTGCAGTGCATCAGTGCAGTTTTACTGCAGTATATTATAATGTATCAGTGAAGTGTGTCTGTGTAGTGAGTACTCAAGTTAAAGTGCACCAAACACCACTTTCTATTGATTAAAGTGCATCACGTACACATTTCCACATCTTTATTACATTTTGTTAATAAGCACCCCCATCATGTCTGGGAGGACAACATGGAGAGGCAGATGTTCCCATGGCACTGTGAGGGGGCCAGCAGCATATGTGTCCACAGGCAAAGGTGGACATGGTCAGTCTTCAGGCAGGGCATAATTTCCTCTGTTTAGTGATGTTGCCCGCGCTATCCAGCCACAGCATGCAGAGGAGGTCGTGGACTGGCTTACTAAACCATCCTCATTCTCGGTCACCCAAGCAGAGACTAGTGTGCAGTCCACTGAAGCTGCCAGAGTGGCTAAACCTGCCTCCTTGTCCACAGCTATTCCTGCCTTAGCCCTAGCATCAGGCATGGAGGAGTCAGCTGAGTTATTTGAACACAGCATCAGTCACTTGCTCCTTGCCAATGCACAGCCATTACTTGATTCAGATGTTGGTTCTGAGGTGGAAGAAGGCAGGAACATGAGCCTACAGAGAGGGGAGAACACTGGTACACAAATTGGCAGTCATGTTCCCCCAGCCGCAGCGTAGTGCCAAGTTGTCTCCAGTGGTAATGAGGATGGAGGAGATGATGATGATGAGGTCACTGCTGTGACTTGGGTGTCAGATAGAGCAGAGGAGGAAAGTGAGGGTGAGGCACAACCCCAATGAGGCAGCCATCATGGAAAAGTAGAGAGCAGCCACCCTATTCCATCACATTGTGGAGCTGTTATCTTCCGGCTGACTTCTCACAGCTCAGCTGTCTAGGCCTTTTTTAGCACTTGTGCAGTCGATCGCACTGTTGCAATTTGCAAACTTTGTCTCAAGCACATCAAGCATGGCAAAAACACCAGCCATTTTGGTACCACATGCTTGACAAGGTATTTAACCTCCCACCACTCAGCCTATTGGTAAGAGCACCTGAAATCCACACAAAAGGGGCGCAATTCTGTTCCTCCTCCTTACTCACCTCAGTCTGCCCCCGCTATACCACATGACCTCTCAAAAGCCTCCACTGACAGGGATGATGGTACAGTGCAGGGTGTCCCAGGTCCTTGCAGTACATCTGCCAGTAGCACACCGCCAGCTGTAGACTATAGCTGGCAAATTTCTCTGCCCCATATTCTGCAGTGAAAAAAATATATACAGTCACTGCCACCCACATGCCCAGCATCTAAATGCCAGCTTGTCAAAGCTGCTGGCTCTACAACTCCTGCCTTTCCATCTGATGGATTCTGCCCCCTTCTGTGCATTTGCAAAATGTGCTGTACAACAATGGCAGATTCCCAGTCGCAATTTCTTTTCACATAAGGCCATTTCAGCTCTGTACCATCACATGGAAAGCAATGTTGTAGCATCATTGGGGACGGCAGTCAGCCACAAAGTTCATGTTAATACGGTCCAGTAAGCATGGTCAGGGACAATATATTTCATTCACGGCACCCTGGGTAACTCTGCTTGCAAATCGGAAGGATGCAGGACAGGGCTCAGTGCTGCAGCTTATTGTGCCGCCACAACTCCATACAGCAAGTAGTGATGATAGGAGATTGATCAGCTCTACCGCCTCCTTCTCCACCGTGCCCTCCTCTGCTGAATTGTCCTATGAACCACAAGTACCCCTTAAGCGTTCAAGGGGCTCTTCAATAAGTCAGGTTAAAAGGTGCCATGCAGTGCTTCAGCTGGTGTGTCTAGGAGACAGGAACCACACCAGAGCAGAGATTCTTGCAGCTCTGCAGGGGCAGGCCCAGAGGTGGTTCACACCACGCCAGGTGTTGCCAGGAATGGCAGTTTGGGATAATGGCGCAAATCTCCTGTCCACGCTTAGACAGGGAAAGTTGACACATGTGCCATGCCTGGCACATGTCCTCAATTTGGTGGTGCAGCATTTCTTAAATAGGTACCCAGGGTTGGAAGATCTGCTAAAGCAGGCCAGAAGAGTCTGTAGCCATTTCAGGAGGTCATACACAGCCAGTGCTCGGTTGGCTGAAATTCAGCAGGAATTCCACCTGCCAATAAACTGCTGACATGCCCACCAGGTGGAACTCGACTTCGGCAATTCTGCACATGTAGTAGAGGGGTGTCAACGAGTACCTGTGTGAGTATGGCACAACGACATGCTCAGGCCGGCTCTGCATTTTTCTCCATGCCAATGGCTGCTCATAAAGGATGCATGCACTGTTCTGTCACCATTTGAGGAGGCCACAAGGATGGTGAGCCGTGACAATGCATACATCAGTAACACAATCCCTGTTGTGTTCCAGCTGGAGCAGACTCTGCATGGCATTATGGACAGGGCACTCGAGGCAGAGCAGCGGGAGGGAGGCAGAGCAGAGGGAGGAAGAGGAGGACTTACCCTGAGGAGTCTGCTTCTCATGCCTCTGCAAATTTGTGGTGCCTGGGCTCCCTCATGCTTCAAAGTCTATGAAATTACCCAAGAATATGTGGCATAAAGGAGAAGAATCATTAATGGTTGGCAACCCTCCTTGACCACCGTTACCACGGGAAAGTCTCAGAACTCATCCCGTCCCAACAGAGAGTGCAGAAGATGAAATCTCTTGAGGACACTTTAAAGATCAGTTTATCTAATGCTTTTCCAGACTCTAAGTTACAGTGTTGTGGAAAATGTAGTTTTGAGGCTTCTGCTGGTCAAGAGAGGAGTGGTGGAGTGATGCATTTCACAATTTTTTTAGTCCTCGCCGTCCAGGGCTGTCAGCTTCCACATCCCATTGGCAGCATCTTTATCACATGCTGGACGATTATCTAGGGGTGAAAACAGAGATGGAGAGCTTTACAGTCGATGATTCACTGGGTCATGAGAATAGATCACTGGCCAGAACTTTCCCAGTATTCAATTGAGCTGCTGGGCTGCCCTGCATCCAGTGTGCTTTCCAAATGGGCATTCAGTGCTGTTGGAGGTTTTGTTACTGATAATAGAACGTGTCTATACACAGACTCTGTGGAACGTCTGCCATTTATCAAAATGAATCAGTCCTGGAGTACCAGCAGCTATGAAGCCCCTGATGCCAATGTCGCTGATTAAGTCTTTCTGGGATGTGGATTTTCTGCAGCGTTGTGGGTGTTGATTTCATCTGGAAGAATTTTGTAGTAGGTTTCATGGGCACAATTAACACCCAAATACCAATTTTTCCACACCTGTTTGACAGGTGCTTATCAGTTCAGATTTTGACAGCAAGGCCAATTCTTGCTTTCATCAAGAGTACCTCTATAGGGTTATAGTGTGAAGGCACCATCGCCACCCAAAGACCAATTTTTCCACACCTGTTTAACAGGTGCATATCATTTAAATTTTTGACAGCAAGGCCAATTCTGGCTTTCATCAAGGGTATCTCTATAGGGTTACGATGTGAAGGCGTCACAGCTACCCAAAGACCAATTTTTCAGCAACTCCTTAACAGGGTAATATCATTGCAATTTTTGGCAGCAAGGCCAATTCTTGCTTTCATCAAGAGTAACTCTATAGGGTTACGGTGTGAAGGTGCCACCGACACCAAAAGACCAATTTTTCCACACCTGTTTCTTTCATGCTTTCACTTTAAGCATCAATAAATTACTGCTCATTTAAAAATTATATTTTTTACAAACATGTCCCCCAGGGCAGTACCCAGACCCCCATAATCATTGTATGCCCAATTACTTGCATATAAGCTTTCAAAATGGGCACTTTTTCCAGTTCGGAGCCCAGCGACTTCAATGGGGCTCGATATTCAGTTCCAAACTCTCGCAATGTTCAAAAGTTCTGGTGCAAACCGAACAGGGGGTCATTCAGCCCATCCCTAAAAAATAGCAATGCAAATACCTTCTTTTTCAAGTTTTTTGACGTGGTCATGTGGCTGCAAAGCTGCAGTACCTCAGGGCTCCAAAGCCTCAGCTGGTGTGTCTGGAGGGAGAAAACTCCCCCCCTATAGCTAGAGAACTGGAAGATGGCAGATGACATCACTGTTCTATGAAATTCAGACCCATTGACGGCCTGTACCCTCACATTAAAGAGGAAGTAATCTTCCTCTGCCAACATTTACCTATAGGTAAGCAGTATTATAGGCTAGTGTAAATATCTTCTAAACATGTACTGTTTAGGAGAAATTTACATTACATGCAGCCAGTGACATTACTGGTGCTTGCGCTCCTAAGGAACGGCCATGGGTGCTGTTTCTTTCTAACCCTGTGCCGTGAACGGCAGCTCCCACATGCATGTACGGAAGTGACAATCAGCACGGCTTTGGACAATCACAGACCTGGAGCCTCTGAACCCGGAAGCAAAACGGGTGAAAATGGAAGCGGCTACAGTGCTGACATTACGGCACTGGTACAGCTTCATTTTAAGGTAAGTTTCATATAATGTGCTAGTATGCGATGCATATAATCACAACAACTTACAAAAAATATATTTACATTGAGATTTATGGTATATTGTGTGCAGGAAAATAATGAAGAATGGGGAGGCAGCATATTAAAATAGGCTTAACTTAGCCTTTCCCGCTACTTTAAAGTGCAACTGAAGGCAAAGGTCTGGAACATCTGTTTGTCCACTTTATCAAAATCACCAAAAGTGAAAGTGATAGCAAATCCCAAATTGTGGGTTGTCCCCAGAAGAGGAATAGAGAGGAAATTTCCATTGGGAGCACTAGTTCTGGTGATCCTGATGACAACCAGGGTCCCCTTACCTTGGAGGGGTTTCTTTTTACCTCCTGTTTTGGCTACAGGGCTATAATGGGACAAAGATAGAAAATAAATCCAGACTAAGATTATAACCCCCCACTCTATCCAAATTTTTTTTTTTTTAAAGTTTTCCCTTAGTTTTATTTTAAGTGAATTTTCTGAATGTAGCACATTTGGCTGCAGCGTTTCTGAATGGCAATAGTAGATCGTCTATTAGTTTCACTAGTTACTTGAAATTGCTGTTTAACAAAATAAGCTAGTCAATACAGATATGTTTTCCCGGTAGTAATTAAGAGCTGAATCACCTTTGTATCTTTCTACAGCAAAAAGAATGTTAATGTACAAGCATCCCCCCTATCCTACAGTATATTTGTTACATTTCAATGTAAATATTTCCATGGTCTCTTTGCTTCCACTCTTAGATCACGTGTATCTTCTTTAGTGCCTAAGACACCAAAATATCAAAGTTCTCCCAAGCCAAAACAATAATGAGGAACAAGTGTTAACAAAAACAGAAACACAGCTGTCACATTAAATGAACACTAAGGCTCTTGAGGTTGCACTTTAAAATAACAGAATTACTAATGACAAGCTGTTTCTATAAGAGAAATCCAAACAACAAGATCACTTTACAAAACATTAGAGAGATGGGATGAGGATTAACTTTCTGTAACATGAACAAAGAAGACACATCTACCCCAGCACGCTTCTGTGTTAGTTTGGTTAGATTGTCTTCAGATGTCTGTCAAATCCTACAGAGTGTCTTGCCATGGTGTTCATGCATATACTTGCTATCTCACTCTGATGTAAACTTTAGCCAATTGAGTAATTATCCCTAGTAGTCACCATGCTACTAATTACTCTATCTACACCAGTGGCGGCTGGTGGTAATTTTTTTTGGGGGGGGCAAACAGTGCACCCACAAGCACCCCTCCATCAGTTGGGTAACCCGCATCTATGGCAGGCAGCACTTTACCCGAGCGACTGACAGGTGGCGGGCATCACAGACAGCTTCCCCTTCCCCGATTCCTGGTTGGCCAGGATGACAATCACTGTAAAAATAGCGGATATTAATTCCCTATCGTCACACTTTTTTAAAAGCCTATTAGAGCCTCCCTCCATTGGAATTCATGCATACGGCGTCCTGCATGGGGGCCGGACGCATGGACAGGGGGCGGCACCCGTGCACCCCTAATGGATGCGCCACTGATCTACACTACACATCAGAATGGGATACAAGGAGTAAACATCTATTCCACCAACTAGCAATGTGGTGAGTGTGTTATTCCATATAACTAATTAGAATTCATCTGGCTTAATAAAAGTGAGAGCCCATTCATACCAAAGAGTGTACATTGGTGTGCGCATAAAGTGGTGTGAGGTTTAACATGTGTTGCGCAGCAATGGATTTTTAACATTGATTGCTTTATTATTTTGTCTAAACTTTAATAGAATTGCAAGGACTGAAGAACATTGTGATGCACTACATAGCATTAGAATGCTCTGCACAAAATGAAACATTGGCTAGTTTTTTAGCGTACAAGAAAATATTGCTTTGGTGTGAACTGAAGCCATAGGACAAATTGCATTTATCTTGCATTGGGACTGCATTGGGCAACACTGCCAAACACTGCAGGTGTGGTCGTGTCCTGAAATGCCAGCTTTATTTATTAACCACTCGAAGACCAGGCCTATTCTGACACTTTTTGTACAAAGTACAAATCAGCATTTTTTGCTAGAAAATTACTTAGAACCCCAAACTTTACAATAAAATGGTGGTCATTGCAATTTTTTATGCCACACAGTATTTGCACAGTGGTTTTTCAAATGCAATTTTTTTGGAAAAAACACTTTAACCACTTACTGGACACTTTTACTTTAAAAAAAAAAATTGGCGCAGGGTTCCCCTTAATATCCATACCAGACCCGAAGGGCCTGGTATGGAATATGGGGGGAACCCCCACGCAATTTTTTTCTTTAATTTTGGTTCGGGGTTCCTCTTAATATTCATACCAGACCAAAAGGGTCTGGTAATGGACTGGGGGGATCCCATCCCGTTTTTTTCAATGACTTTTATCTGTATTGCCGAAACCCGACAATTCACTATAGCCGCTATTACTTTTAAATGACTTTTTTTCCTTTAGAAATGTCATTTTGTGCAGGGACTATTCTAAACACGGGAACAATGCGCCACTTTATAGGCATACTATAGACACCCCCCAGGTATGAAATTTAAATGAACATTTCACTTTTATTGTTTCACTTTAAGCATTATAAAAATCACTGCTCCTGAAAAAACGGACAATTTTAAAACTTTTTTTTTACATTGATACATGTCCCCTGGGGCAGGACCCGGGTTCCCAAACACTTTTTATGACAATATCTTGCATATTAACCTTTACCATTAGCACTTTTGATTCCTCCCATAGACTTTTAAAGGGTGTTCCACGGCTTTTGAATTTGCCGAGAACACCCCAAATTGTTCACTATTCGGCAAACACCCGATGTTCAAGTCAAACTTACGTTCGACTCGAAGATCGGGCTCATCCCTACTTATCATGTTGTAAAGAGCCACTGTGATTGGCCCTTTACCCCAATCTGTGATCAGCTGTGTCCTAAGTGCGGCAGGTGCGATCATGGGAGTACATCATATGGTGCCCTCCCAGAACTGGACAACCTCACTGTAGCTGTAATTCTGGTCAGAAAGTGGCTAATGAATTTTAATGCAAAAGAAAAAACACAATACACACTTTTTTGGTAAAATATAAAAGATGATGTTATGCAGAGTAAGAAAATAACTAAGATGTCACGCTTTAAAATTGCGCATGCTTGTGGAATGGCGACAAACGACGATATTTAAAAATTTCCATAGATAACGCTTTAAAATTTTTTACAGGTTACTAGTTTAGAGTAATGCCCCGTACACACGGTCGGATTTTCCGATGGACAATGTCCGATCGGAGCGTGTTGTCTGAAATTCCGACCGTGTGTGGGCTCCATCGGACATTTTCCATCGGATTTTCCGACACACAAAGTTGGACAGCAGGAGATAAAATTTTCCGACAACAAAATCCGATCGCGTCAATTCCGACCGTGTGTGGCCTGTTCCGACGCACAAAGTGCCACGCATGCTCAGAAGAAATTCCGACACGGGACAGCTCGGTCTGGTAAACTTAGCGTTCGCAATGGATACAGCACTTTAGTCACGCTGCAATGTTAAAAATGGTTTAATACAGCGCACTCTCTTCTTCTTTATAATGTGACAAGAATTAAGTAGTTTTGATGCTCATATTCACACACACTTCTCACAAACTTATTTCGTTACTATTTATCGGGATTCCCTCAATATATTTTGATTTCTCACATCTGACAACATATTTTTTTTATTTTTTTTTGGACTTTAATGTAGATTCTTTTTTTGTTTTTCTCTTTTTTAATTTTGTTTTTTGGTGATTTTGATTTGTACTCCCGAAAATGTTTGTGTGTTTTTTGTGACAAGTTCCCACAACACCATTGATATGTTGTTCTATTTAATCTGTAGGAGATTGTTTGGTGTTGTTGTCCCTTGTTAATTTCACATTGTACTTTAGAAATGTACCTGAATCGTCACCAACAAACTGTCCTTTTTGGATGAAAACACACACAGGAGAGTAGAATTTACCTAAAAAAATTTTATTAAGGGGTCACAACTATAAACAAAGAGGGAGGCAACGCTGGAGAAACTGCAGAAGTGGGCGAAGCCTTGGACCCCCAGGGCAGACATCAATTATTTAAAAGCAAAATTGGTGGCCTGAGGAGTCCTTATCTAAGGGAGGGCAGTGTGGTCCAGAAGTCCCAGAGATCCGGAAAGCAGCAGATGACATCTGTGTCCCCAGGCTGTGGTCATACGAGAGACTGCAGCTTTTGTCAGACCAGACTGAACCCAGGGCAATCACTCTTTGGTCTTCCTTCCACACTTCCTTCCAGCCTTTGGCTGTGGTGGTGGAGTTGTGGCAGCAGGAGGAGGAGGAGGAGGAGGAGGAGGATCGTCGATCTCAATGACATCCGTCTTGTGTGTCAGTTCCCCACTCTCCTCCTTACGTAGGACTTTATAAATCAGGTCCTCAGAGATCTTGCGTTGGCCCTCCTGCATGCCCTGCAATTTGGTGGCAGCCATGCAGGCAAAGGCCTCTTCAGGACTGGGGATGGCTCTGAGGGACGCCGAAGCCTCCTGGATCAGCCTGTACGCTGAATCCTGCACAGGACTGGGAGTCATCTTCCTGGCTCGTTTATGTGGCAGGCGGAGGGGAGGAACCTGAGACTCAGTCAGGCTGCGACTTGTCCCAGGCTTCTCTTGGCTGACACTTAGCCCCGCCTCCTCCTGGCTGCAACTAATCCCTGCCTCCTCCTGGCTGCCACTAATCCCCACCTCCTCCTGACTGCCACATTCCACAGCCTCCTCCTGGCTGAGGTCTTCCTGTGTATGAAAAAGGGACATAGTTTTAGTATTGTTTTCATCAATCACACACAATTTTCACCTCCTGACTGCTGCAAATTGAATGTTAACAAATATAACAGACTATCCTTCTGAGCCCAGCATTTTGCATTCTTGTCCCAATTTTGGGTGCCCACTACTGTCTATTGATATGTAAAACACTTTTTTTAATCAGCAATTAATAAACAATAATAACATCTAGTAAACATCATTTATTTATCGACCAGAAATCTGTAGAAGAATGCTATACCTGACTCCAGCTGGGCTCCTCCACTTCTTCCTGGCTGGAAGGCCCAGGTTGGACATCGGAAGCCTCAGCTGGGGTGGAAGGAAGAGTGGAAGGAAGAGTGGAGAGGGATTGCCTGACTTCAGTGTGGTCTGACAGAAATCGCAGTCTCTCGTAGTACCACAGCCTGGGGACATAAATGTCATCTGCTGCAGCTCCGGATCTCTGGGAATCTGTGACCTTCTTGCGCTCCCTAAGATAAGTGCTCCTCAGGCCACCAATTTTGGCTTTTAAATAAGGGATGGTTGCCGTGGGGACCACCGGCTTCACCAACTCCAGCAGTTTCTCCAGCGCTGCCTGCCTCTTTTGTTTGTGGTTATAGTGGGGGTGTCTCACTTGCCACAGACAGGGCAGCTCCCTGTACTTGTCAATGAACAGGGGCAGGAAATTGTGGTCGTTGAACCCATCCATTTTCTCTGCAAGACACAACACAAGACAAACCCTAATGTCAGGCCAAACTCCCCTAATCTTGTTACAATATAGGCTTCCATTTTGAAGCAGTATAGGCCCAAGTTTAGATCCTACCTTCGTTAGCACGATCGGCGTCTCCGATGCTCCTTCCTCCGCTCACAGATCGTACGTAAGACGCACGCGTTACGATTTATACACACTGCGCATGCGTATAACTCCCCCCGTCCCTGACGTTCTTTCTATTCTATTCTCCGCCCCTTTTCATTCGGCGCAGTGGGGGAAGAGCACATGGTGGATAGACAGCAGGATCGTGCTAATTACAGCAACGAGAAGGAGGAGGAAAGGCCGGAGCCTGAAACGTCCCGATCCAGAAGGAGATTAAAGGACTCAAATATGTCCTTTGGGGAGATGTTGGAAATGGTGGACATCCTGAAGAAGGCCGACTATGATGGAAAGTATGGGCCTTACCCCAACCCCAATGTCCGAAAGGCCAAGATCATGGCGAAAGTGGTCAGGAGTCTGCACCGGAAATTCGGGGTACGACGATCAAAAGATCAGCTCAGGAATCGGTGGTCGGACCTGAAATTACGAGAACATGAGCAGTACAGAAAGATCCGGAGAGTGCTGCAAAAAAGTAAGTAGTTGTGCTGTGTTCCTATTTTTTTGTGTTTATTACGTTCGTGCTGCTCCATGTGCTCCATGTGCTTTTAGGAACTGTTGTACAGTTTAAAATGGCAACTTTCATGTTCATGGGCACATTATTCGTTCGGATCACACATTTTTATTTCGGACGATAAAATACCATTGTTTAGGCCATATGCATTTGGCCACCATTTTGACGCCCTATACTTGTCTTCAAAGAATTGGGTTGTGTAGATGGCTTTGTTACTAGAATGAAATGCAAACTAGATTCTGTGTAAGGAGAGGACACTGAGCAGCTGTTTTCACATCTGGACACTGGAGCACTAGTGTGGGACCCCAGAACACCATTTTTATTAGGGGGGCCACACAGTGCTCCAGTGTATACTATAGGGGGGTCTCCATCTGTGAAGCTTGTACTAAACAGGTAAAGTATTGCAGGTTGACAAAGGACACTAAAAAAGCTACATCTTGGAACTCGGCTAAAATAGACAATTGTACCCCACTTCCAAGCAATGTTTCCTATTTCTAGTTCTGCCATCAAATATCTGTGTGCTAATTATACCATTTTTGTTTTACATAGGGGAGAAAAGACTCGGAGGACACCCCTCATCCGAGGAGACCAGAGCCCCCCCCCTCTGGAAGAAGGGGAAATCCACCCAACACAAGATGAGCAGGAGGAAGAAGACGTGGTGGAACTAGTCACCACAACAGGTGAGTGTCTGCAACCACAGGCTCAGATAAGAGATAGATGGCGGCATTTTTTTTAGACCTAATTTATTTTGGGTTTCCTCTCTTTTTAGGTGATCGTGAGGTTGTGGATGAAGATCCTTTCACATCCGAAAGTGCCCAGATCCTGATCGGGGTGTAATTTACAATTGGAAAACATCAAGCAAAACATCAATGATGTTATTCCAAAATATAAAAACATCATTGATGTTTTGGGGCGAGTTTAAAACCCCTCCAAATCACTTTCTTCTTTTGTGTGCTACAATGTGCAAAATCTTCCAAATTTGGCTTTTCAAGGGGTGATTTCCCCCATCTGAATGCAATATCAAACACAGTTCCTAAATACTCATGTCTGATATTGCCTTCAAGTTCTACCAAATGTGAACTTTGTAAGATCAAGATTTGTGTCTTTCTTGTGGGTTTTACACAGGCCTGTTTTCTATAAAATGCACATTTTGATTTTGGATAATGACACCACAAAAATTGTTATACAACAAACATGTTGGTTTGTCAGAAAAACTTTTGGTAAATGCACATGTGATTGTGCAGGTATTAAAAAGATTGTTCATCAAGAATGTGTGGATTATTGTCTCAACGCTACAACACTTTTGGGGTGATGTAATTGTTGTTTTATGAGAAAATGGGGGTAATTTCCTAAGGGCAAATCCTCTTTGCACTACAAGTGCAGTTTCAGTGCAGTTGCAAGTGCACTTGTAGTGAAAAGTGTCTTTGCATTTAGTAAATAACAGCCAACAGTGCTTTGTATAAGGTTACACAATCACAATATTTTCTGGACTCCACACATTTCTGTCAGGGTCAGCTCAAACAAACACAAGCAGTAAATGTCCACAAAGAAGAGCCTGGGGGGAGATGCCTGTCGAGAACTTGAGGTACTGCAGGCTTCTCCCTGTCGCCAAGTACCGCAGGGTAGCGACCAACCTCTGCTCCGGAGTGATGGCTTGCCTCATGCAGGTATCCTGCCTGCTGATATAGGGGGTCAGCGAAGCCAACAGACGGTGAAACACGGGGTCCGTCATCCTGAGAAAGTTCCTGAAATCATCAGGATTATTCTCACGGATCTCACGGAGCAAAGGCATATGACAAAACTGGTCACGCTGAAGCAACCAATTCTTGGTCCATGAACTCCTCCCCACCCTGTTCATGGACTGGACTTGTGTCAAGGTCAGGACCCCAACACCAAGCCCCCGCACAGCACGAACTCTACGAGGAGTACGCATACGAAACATGGCTAGAAAACGGTCAGCTGCTCAGAACGAAGTAACAGAACGCACTGAAGAACAGCAAGGCCTGTGAAGAGCGACCTGAAAACCAGTAACGAATGAACAAGAATACAATGACTACCTAAAGTCACGCGGAACTTGCTTGCACGCACTGAAGAGCAGATACAAACCCACAAGCACAAACTGAATGGCAGAAAACGATCTGAAAGCCACGAGTCTGAAAAAGCGCGAATCATCTCTCACCAAACTTTTACTAACACGAGATTAGCAAAAGGAGCCCAAAGGGTGCCGTGCTTGGTTCTGAACCGGCCTTTTCTAGTCTCGTCGTACGTGGTGTACGTGACCGCGTGGTTGTCGATCGGAAATTCCGACAACTTTGTGCGACCATGTGTAGGCAAAACAAGTTTGAGCCAACATCCGTCGGAAAAAATCCTAGGATTTTGTTGTCGGAATGTCCGAACAAAGTCCGACCGTGTGTACGCCCTATTACAGCTCTAGCACTAAAATTATTACTCTCATAACGTTTGCGGCGATGATCAAATACGATTAAACATCCCTGGTGATGGAAATATGGCATGACAGATCCTCTTAATGGAGACATTTTGGGGTCTATTAGACCCCATATCTCTCCTCTATTCTGGAAAGCATGAAATAAATTGATCTCATGCGTTCCAAAAAAAAAAAAAGCAGTGTTTACATCTGCCCTAACCGAAAGTGATGTAATGACGTTGCTGCCTGTAAAGACAAACCAGCAGTCAATCAGCCACTAGGATTGCTTTTAAATGAAAGAGCATCACCGGATTAACAAAAAAAAATACTGGGATTATGGCATAAAGCTGCAGCCATGATCCTGGTATAAGCTCTTGAACACAATCACGTACATGTACATGATTCTGCAACAAGGGGTTAAAGTGTATGTAAACCCAATTATAAAAAAAAATAATTAAGCTTAAAGTGTAACTCCACTTTCATTGAGAAAAAAAATTTCCCCCTGAGGAATATTATCTAATTTTATTGCAGATTCCTACCTGTTTCTGCTTTAAAGAAAAGCTGCTTGTCATTCTATGTCTTTCAGGTACTGATTGTGAATGGGAGTGACTGCTTCATTATAATCAGCTGGTGCACTCCTCATGTTCAATTAAAAACTGCAGTGTCTGCACCCTTTTAGATGCATTTAACCCTTGTAGAGTATCTTTCCAAAACTAAAATTTGTATTGCAGAGGATGACTAAAGCTTGACTTGTATATTAGTGCAGAATTCTAGGAAAATCAGTGAGCCTATCACACAAGTAGGAAATGACATGTCTGGAGGAGTTTTGTGCAATTGTGTACAGGAACGCCTCAATGTTTTCATAATGCATTGCATTTTACAGAAAATGACAACTGCTGCTGATTGAAAAGGAAAGATATTAATAACATTAAATTACAATATGGTTTGTGCTGCTATTCTATATGCTATATTATTTTTGTTTTAAATGGCTATATTATTTTCATAAAGTTGAGTTACTCTTTAAGCTCCCTCCTTTATTTGTGCTGAAGGAATTATTTTCTCCATGCAGGCTCTCTTTTCTTCATTTCTGACCTGTTTGTCATGTCAGTAAGGAACTGTATTAGGAAGACAACACTGTTTGTGTCTATGCAGCAGCATTGTCATCCTAGGATGTTCACTCCTGTGGACTATATTCTGACATGCAATAGCAGAGCATGCCTGCATAATTAGCCAAACTCCCTGCTCTCAGGTTCTTGTGCCCTACAAAAGGAGTGCATGGCATCACATGTAGAGCTGACAATGATATTGCCAGGAGACATATCTATATGTGGGATACAGTTACACATTCCAGAAGTAGCCACCAGGACCCGTAGAGCTGTATACAGCATGGATTTGAAGAAATGAAAAAAAATCATATTTCCAAACTTTTTTTTTTTTTTTTAAACAAGGTTTTCTTTTGGTGATATTGTCTTTCTGCAAATTATTTTACATCCTTTGCATTTATCAGGCAGAGAATTATTGTCAATTATTGTCAATATCCCTTTGATATAAAAACTTTTGTAATGCCAAATTAGAGAGGAGGTCCAGCCCGCCCACATAAAATTCAAAGTCAGCAGCTACAAATACTGCAGCTACTGACTTTTAATGTATGGACACTTACCTATCCAGGAAGCCCGCAATGTCGGCACTGCAGCTGATCTTCAGATCGGCCGTTGGGTGCAGCCACCGCCATTCCTGGTAAGGAAACCTTTCGCCTTCACAGCTGATTCCCTACTGCGCATGCGCAAAGCGCGCTGAGCTTTCTAATTGGTACGGTGGCGGAGGAAGGAGGAGGGGGTCCTGTCTCCCTGAAGTGTGGAACAGTACCATTCAAAAACCGTTACCTGTTCCCCCCTCCCCCCGAAAGGTGCCAAATGTGCCACCAGAGGGGGGAGGAGACAGATAAGTGGAAGTTCCACTTTTGAGTGGAACTCCGCTTTAAAGTCCACATTCCTCATATCACACCACTTTAGCTACTGTATGTATTCTGCTTATCAAGGGTCTTCTGCTGTTAGATTGTGCCTCTCAAAAATAATATCAAAGCCAAAATTTAAAACTGAATTCTGGGATAAGCAAATATTGTCTAAATACAAGAGTCATACTAGAGTCTTAGTGTGCTTTGTGTATTTCTTTCAAATTCCTGTAATAATCCAGTGTGAAACTTTACAGCAGATTCCTCTAATAAAGGCCGGTCACTGCTACTCTCTCACTCCTAGTGAAGAGTGATTGGTCTTGTCTCTGCCCTCTGTTGTAGTTTTCTTTAGGCAGCTTGTAGTGGGTGGAGCCAGCTGGGCCCCTCCCACAGCTTTGCTTTCTGCACGTGCTATGTACAGTACACTGTTTATGTCAAATACTTTTAAATGGTAATATCTGGATTTGCAGAGGTGTTTGGTGCACACAGAATGGATCTATATCCTCTGTAGCTATTGAAAAATATATTTATACTAAGGTTTTTGCCCCTGGAGTTCAGCTTTAATATGCTTATATTTTGCCTTTCCTGGTTCCTCTGTCCCTATTTCATTAACCACTTGCCTACCGGGCCAATTCTGACATTTCTCTCATATATGTAAAAATCAGTGTTTTGGGGGCGTGGCTTGGCATGCGGCAGAGATGGCAGCACAATAAAGAAGCTCAGACGGAACCACTTCTACCGGTCTCTCTGCACATTACACTCGGGATAATGAGCAAGAAGAGCCATCAATGCTGCACACTAGATCCCACTGCTCTTCAGCTGCTCACAGCGGGAGAAATATATCAAATTTCTTTAAGAGCCAGGCGTTTTCTCTGAACAGCATGCCTGGAAGCAAGATGGCGCTGCCACAAGTGAAGGAAGACTTCAGCGAGGACTCGCAATCTGCTACGGAGGATAATGGTAGGGGAACCTCCCGCCCTGACCTCCCCCTGACATATGCAGATATGTCTGGCTTTGCTGCGGACATTAAATCCACTTTCTCAGCAGCCATCACAGATCTTAAAACCAACCTGCTAGTTCTTACAGAGAAGATGGCCTCTGCTGAGGCAGTGGGGAAGCTAGGGGAGAAAGTCATACATAGACTAGAGAAGGTAACAGCCTCACACTTCCTTAATTTCATAGAAATGAACAGACACCTTGAGGATCTAGATAACAGGGGGAGACGGAACAATATGAGATTCAGGGGGATCCCAGAATCTGTGGAAGTTGAGCAAATTTTACTAGCCCTACAGAGGGTATTTAATAGCCTGCTGGACAGACCTGAAGATACAGAAATTGAATTTGTAAGGGCTCACAGAGCGCTCAGGGCCAGAGGCCCAGACACCATGCCGCCACGTGATATCATTCGCTGTGTACAAAACTTATCAATAAAACAAGAATACCAGTGTAAGGCCTGCAGGAATGAACAAATTATCTTCAGTGGAGAGATAATTATGCTCTTTCAAGACCTTTCCCAGATAACTCTGAAAAACTGCAGGGCTCTACACCCCCTCCTGGATAAACTATGAGAGAAAGATTTAAGGTACACCTGAAGTTTTCCATTTGCTCTGCTGGTAACTCATAATGGTCGGCAACACTTCCTACGCTCACCAGAGGACCTTCTGGAATTCTGCCACATACTTCAACTTGGCACGATCGACCTCCCAGAAAGGTACCAAGAATTTCCCCTGCCACCCATGGAAAGGAGCCCTCCGAGATCCCCTTTTGCATCACCGGAGAAACATCAGTCCAAAAAGATGAAATTCACCCGCCAGGGAGGCTCTCAAGCAGGAACTCCAAACAATAGGACCCACTCTTCCAGAGCAGTGGAAGACATCTGACCAGCAGTTAACTACCTTTGCCAGTCATTGATATGCTGCCTCCACCACAAGCTTCAGCTTTTCGAGCTCACGAGTAATCCACAACTTTAGGTTATTTAATACCTGACCCAGGAACAATTTGACTGTTACTACCACCATGCTTCAGTTCCCGAGTAGCTTATGAACTCCACTCACACCACACGGAGCAGATGACATGGTTTGGTTTTCTGGTACATCCTTATCTGAGGCACAAGGCTAGTCTCTTCAGTCGCTTAAGCCTAAGTGTCTTTATCACTCTCAAGTTATGACATTGGGATGGCTTTTACAGTGCCTATCTGCTTTTTGCTCACATATGCCTTACAGGATTTCAGACTTGTTAACTGAGTAAAGCTCATCAAGTCTGCTTCTGCAATACGTTGGGTTGAACTCTAGGTGGTATAATACATGCTTGCTCTTACACCGCAGGAAGCATTTGCACACTGCCTAGAACCATGAGTGTTGATAATTATTTTTACTGTGGTTGAGGCCCATTCCTTATTTATTTTTATTTTTTTTCTTCTTTCTTCTTCTGGCTTAAATGTTTTATTCGTTAACCTGTTATGATCTATGTTTATGCTGAATGTATTATGCTATGTATTAGACTGTTCACAGATTACCGCAACTAGTATTAATCTGTAAATGACAACTGAGCGGGGCAGAATTATATTCGTTCCTCTGTTCCAAATAACATTTAGCAGTTCTTCTCTTTTACAGCACCATAAGTGCAGAGTTGACCTATAGGCCTCAATATGTATTATCCAAGATGGCTGCGACCCGTCCATCTCCGCACAGTTTAACGTTTGTTTTCTTTTTGGACACAGGATTCTAATTAGTGGTGTCAGGGTCAGCTGACTCCTTCTTCATACCCACAAAGTGCTCCCCGTTATGGCATTTGGACTCTGTCGAGGAACACTACCTAAGACCTTCTGGGTTTGTTTATTTTATCCCAAAGGTGATTAACTTACCCCTCATTGTCTTTCTCTTCTTTCTGCTATTGTTTCCAATCTTCTTATCTTCCTTCCCCCCATCCCTCCTATATCCATTGACAAGTTATTTGAACAATTACGAGTGAACAACTAAATATTCTAATTGTGTAAGTCATTGTGTTTACAGGTGACAGACCACCGTCTCTCTCTGAGTCTACACTATGCATACTTTTCTTTAGGACAAGGCCCCACCGTGATATCACACAAGGTTCAGGGACTGATCATTCCTGAGAAATGATCCAGCCTCTTGAGAGAACTCAAAAAAGGTAGGCCTCACATTGCCTTTCTACAGGAAACACATTTCAAGACACTAAAAAACAGGTAGGTATCTACGCTACTGAAAAAGGTACAAATATTGGAAGAGGAAAGCAGCCAGAACTATTTGTTGATAAACAAATATAAAAATATAAAAAGTTCACAAGCAGCGCTAATAAAAAGCAACAGTCTTTGAAATATTTAAAGAGGAAAAGATGATAATCCCTTCACCAGTTTTCATTGTGTATAGGGAAGCACACCACACCATGTGAGAATCAAATCTGCTTACCAGATATCAGCAAGTGATAGGCATTGATTAATAACTTCCCAAAGGATCAAATCTGAACTCGTAAATCACCAGTAAGCAGTTGGTTAAAATACACTGCAAAGCTTGCATCCATTCACTTGTCCCAGGCAGCAACAAAGCAGTAAACTTCCAGCAGTCAGTGGGCGTCTCACCCAATCAAGGGGATATCATCACATGTACAGTCAAAAAGAACGATCATCCTAAAACAAAACAGCAGCAGCATTCAGCGTGCTTGTGTCTCATAGCCAGCCTGACATGTTTCATCTGAGTGGATACCATCAGGGGCATGGCTCTACAACACAAGCACGCCCTTTTAAGTGTGTTACCAAGTGATACGAATCACAAAGGAATCAACCCCCAGGATGACACAAAAATCCGGAAATACTCTGCTGGAAGGCATCACATCCTGCGCCTGTGTTCAGTACATAGGAAATGCCTCTCAGATGTGAGAGATGGAGGAGGAGCCCCCTAACAGATGCACTAATGGGAAACAGATCCTCTAGCTGCTAGACGCTATCATGCCAGCGCTAGGTATATACATGCACAAAAAATCAAAAATACATTTACTATAGCGATGCCCCTAAAATAATATACAAATGGCTTAAGGATATAAAACTAATTTGTAGGAGGATCACATAAGTCATGCAATGTATAAAAACTAGGGATGGGCTTCGAGTTCGAGTCAAACTCATGTTTGACTCGAAAATCGGCTGTTCGCCAGTTTGCCGAACAGCAAAAATTTGGGGTGTTCGCGGCAAATTCGAATGCCGCAGAACACCCTTTAAAAGTCTATGGGAATAATCAAAAGTGCTAATTTTAAAGGCTTATATTCATGGTATTGTCATAAAAAGTCTTTGGGGACCTAAGTCCTGCCCCAGGGGACATGGATCAATGTAAAAAAAAAGTTTTAAAAACGGCCGTTTTTTCGGGAGCAGAGATATTAATAATGCTTAAAGTGAAACAATAAAAGTGTAATATCCCTTTAAATTTCGTACCTGGGGGGTGTCTATAGTATGCCTGTAAAGGGGCTCATGTTTCCCGTGTTTAGAACAGTCTGACAGCAAAATTACATTTCAAAGGAAAAAAAGTCATTTAAAATACTCGTGGCTATTAATGAATTGTCAATACACATAAAAGTTCATTGATAAAAATGGCATGGGAATTCCCCACAGGGGAACCCAAAACCAAAATTTTTTAAAAAATGACGTGGGGGGGTACTCCTAAAATATGGATTTCAAGGGGATCCCCGCGCCAAAATGTAAAAAAAAAAAAAACGACGTGGGGTCCCCCCAAAAATCCATACCAGACCCTTATCCGAGCACGCAACCTGGCAGGCCGCAGGAAAAGAAGGGGGACGAGAGAGCAGCCCCTCCTCCTGAACCAAACCAGGCCACATGCCCTCAACATTGGGAGGGTGCTTTGGAGTAGCCCCCCAAAACACCTTGTCCACATGTTGATGAGGACAAGGGCCTCATCCTCACAACCCTTGGCCGGTGGTTGTGGGGGTCTGCGGGCAGGGAGGGCCGGGATCTGGGGGTCCCCTTGTTAAAACAACAGAGCCACAAGAAGTAAACTCCATAAAAAACAATTAAAACAAATCAAAAATAGCCGGCATAGAAAGTTAACAGACACCCGTGCAAGTCATGGGGCGGACTGAGTGATGGCTTACGATACGTAGCCACGCCCCTTTGAAGACATGAGATGTGAGGAAACATGTATTGATTTGGATCGCTTCAACATGATCCGTCTTGCACACTTATTTCCTTGAATTATTTGTATTGATTGGGATTGCTTCAATACGAGTCTCCTTTGTACACTGATTATGAGCGCACGTTTTTTTAACAGTGAAGAAATGACACTTTGCAACAATGTAAAGTAGTGAGTGTACAGCTTATATAACAGTGTAAATTTGTCGTCCCCTCAAAATAACTCAACACACAGCCATTAATGTCTAGACCTCTGGCAACAAAAGTGAGTAAACCCCTAAGTGAAAATGTCCACATTGGGCCCAATTACCCATTTTCCCTCCTCTGTGTCATGTGACTCGTTAGTGTTACAAGATCTCAGGTGTGAATGGGTTATAGATGTGTTAAATTTGGTGTTATTGCTCTCACTCTCTCATACTGGTCAATGGAAGTTCAACATGGCACCTCATGGCAAAGAACTCACTGAGAATCTGAAAAAAAGAATTGTTGCTCTACATAAAGATGGCCAAGGCAATAAGAAGATTGCCAAGACCCTGAAACTGAGCTGCAGCACGAGGGCCAAGACCATACAGCGGTTTAACAGGACAGGTTTGACTCAGAACAGGCCTCGCCATGGTCGACCAAATAAGTTGAGTGCACATGCTCAGTGTTATATCCAAAGGTTGTCTTTGGGAAATAGACATATGAGTGCTGCCAGCATTGCCTCAGAGGTTGAAGGGGTGGAGGGGTCAGCCTGTCAGTGCTCAGACCATATGCCGCACACTGTATCAATTTGGTCTGCATGGCTGTCATCTCAGAAGGAAGCCTCGTCTAAAGATGATGCACAAGAAAGCCTGCAAACAGTTTGCTGAAGACAAGCAGACCAAGGACTAGGGATGAGCTTCGTGTTTGAGTCGAACCCATGTAGACAGGCGAGTCAGTTAGCTGCACTTACAGTGTATTGTGTATATAGATACATCCTAGGTGTTGTTGTGTATATATATATATATATATATATATATATATATATATATATATATATATACACACACACTGTATTCAGTTTAGCTGGATCCGTTCCTGTTATTCTCTTCCTACTGACAGGCAGACAGGTGTTTTTACAGTATTTACAGCTACCTGAAGAAAATTGCTGGTGTTCTTCTGATCCTATTAGTACAGTACCGCAGACAGCTGCAGTATTTACAAGTTGGTGTAGTGTGTCCTCTGCACAGTGTGCACCTAAAGCTACCTGAAGAAAATTAGTGGTGTTCTTCTGATCCTATTAGTACAGTACCACGGACAGCTGCAGTATTTACAAGTTAGTGTTGTGTGTCCTCTGCACAGTGTGCACCTAAAGCTACCTGAAGAAAATTAGTGGTGTTCTTCTGATCCTATTAGTATCGCAGGCAGCTGTAGTATTTACAAGTTAGTGTAGTGCGTCCTCTGCACAGTGTGCACCTAAAGCTACCTGAAGAAAATTAGTGGTGTTCTTCTGATCCTATTAGTACAGTATTGCAGACAGCTGCAGTATTTACAAGTTAGTGTAGTGCGTCCTCTGCACAGTGTGCACCTAAAGCTACCTGAAGAAAATTGGTGGTGTTCTTCTGATCCTATTAGTATCGCAGGCAGGCAGCTACAGTATTTACAGTTAGTGTACTGCGTCCTCTGCACGGTGTGCACCTGAAGCTACCTGAAGACAATTGGTGGTGTTCTGCTCTTATTAATACCACAGGCAGGCAGCTACACTATTTACAGTTAGTGTACTGCGTCCTTTGCACAGTGTGCACCTAAAGCTACCTGAAGAAAATTAGTGGTGTTCTTCTGATCCTATTAGTACAGTACCGCAGGCAGCTACAGTATTTACAAATCAGTGTAGTGTGTCCTCTGCACAGTGTGCACTTAAAGCTACCTGAAGAAAATTAGTGGTCTTCTTCTGATCCTATTAATACCATAGGCAGGCAGCTACAGTATTTACAGTTAGTGTACTGCGTCCTCTGCACAGTGTGCACCTAAAGCTACCTGAATTAATATGGTGGTGTTCTTCTGCTCCTATATTAATACCACAGGCAGGCAGCTACAGTATTTACAGTTAGTGTACTGCGTCCTCTGCAGTGTGCACCTAAAGCTACCTGAAGACAATTGGTGGTGTTCTGCTCCTATTAATACCACAGGCAGGCAGCTACAGTATGTACAGTTAGTGAACTGTGTCCTCTGCACAGTGTGCACCTAAAGCTACCTGAAGAAAATTAGTGGTGTTCTTCTGATCCTATTAATACCACAGGGAGGCAGCTACAGTATTTACAGTTAGTGTACTGTGTCATCTGCACAGTGTGCACCTAAAGCTACCTGGAGACAATTGCTGTTGTTCCGCTCCGAATAATACCACAGGCAGGCAGCTACAGTATTTACAGTTAGTGTACTGTGTCCTCTTCACAGTGTGCACCTAAAGGTACCTGAATTAAATTGTTGGTGTTCTTCTGATTCTATATTAATACCACAGGCAGGCAGCTACAGTATTTACAGTTAGTGTACTGCGTCCTCTGCACAGTGTGCACCTAAAGCTACCTGAAGAAAATTGGTGGTGTTCTTCTGATCCTATTAGTATCGCAGGCAGGCAGCTACAGTATTTACAGTTAGTGTACTGCGTCCTCTGCACGGTGTGCACCTGAAGCTACCTGAAGACGATTGGTGGTGTTCTGCTCCTATTAATACCACAGGCAGGCAGCTACAGTATTTACAGTTAGTGTACTGCGTCCTCTGCACAGTGTGCACCTAAAGCTACCTGAAGAAAATTAGTGGTGTTCTTCTGATCCTATTAGTACAGTACCGCAGGCAGCTGCAGTATTTACAAATTAGTGTAGTGTCTCCTCTGCACAGTGTGCACCTAAAGCTACCTAAAGAAAATTAGTGGTGTTCTTCTGATCCTATTAATACCACAGGCAGGCAGCTACAGTATTCACAGTTAGTGTACTGCATCCTCTGCACAGTGTGCACCTAAAGCTACCTGAATTAATATGGTGGTGTTCTTCTGATCCTATATTAATACCACAGGCAGGCAGCTACAGTATTTACAGTTAGTGTACTGCGTCCTCTGCACAGTGTGCACCTAAAGCTACCTGAAGAAAATTGCTGTTGTTCTGCTCCTATTAATACCACAGGCAGGCAGCTACAGTATTTACAGTTAGTGTACTGTGTCCTCTGCACAGTGTGCACCTAAAGCTACCTGAAGAAAATTAGTGGTGTTCTTCTGATCCTATTAATACCACAGGCAGGCAGCTACAGTATTTACAGTTAGTGTACTGC
The DNA here is from genome assembly GCF_042186555.1 of Aquarana catesbeiana. Lineage (NCBI taxonomy): Eukaryota > Metazoa > Chordata > Amphibia > Anura > Ranidae > Aquarana > Aquarana catesbeiana. The sequence goes on from NC_133331.1 coordinate 115,507,023, forward strand.
GTCATCTGCACAGTGTGCACCTAAAGCTACCTGGAGACAATTTCTGTAGTTCTGCTCCTAACAATACCACAGGCAGGCAGCTACAGTATTTACAGTTAGTGTACTGTATCCTCTGCAGTGTGCACCTAAAGCTACCTGAAGAAAATTAGTGGTGTTCTGCTCCTATTAATACCACAGGCAGGCAGCTACAGTATTTACAGTTAGTGTACTGCGTCCTCTGCACAGTGTGCACCTAAAGTTACCTGAATTAATATGGTGGTGTTCTTCTGATCCTATATTAATACCACAGGAAGGCAGCTACAGTATTTACAGTTAGTGTACTGCGTCCTCTGCAGTGTGCACCTAAAGCTACCCGAAGAAAATTGCTGTTGTTCTGCTCCTATTAATACCACAGGCAGGCAGCTACAGTATTTACAGTTAGTGTACTGTGTCCTCTGCACAGTGTGCACCTAAAGCTACCTGAAGAAAATTAGTGGTGTTCTTCTGATCCTATTAATACCACAGGCAGGCAGCTACAGTATTTACAGTTAGTGTACTGTGTCATCTGCACAGTGTGTACCTAAAGCTACCTGGAGACAATTGCTGTTGTTCTGCTCCTAATAATACCACAGGCAGGCAGCTACAGTATTTACAGTTAGTGTACTGTGTCCTCTTCACAGTGTGCACCTAAAGGTACCTGAATTAAATTGTTGGTGTTCTTCTGATTCTATATTAATACCACAGGCAGGCAGCTACAGTATTTACAGTTAGTGTACTGCATCCTCTGCACAGTGTGCACCTAAAGCTACCTGAAGAAAATTGGTGGTGTTCTTCTGATCCTATTAGTATCGCAGGCAGGCAGCTACAGTATTTACAGTTAGTGTACTGCGTCCTCTGCACAGTGTGCACCTAAAGCTACCTGAAGAAAATTGCTGTTGTTTTGCTCCTATTAATACCACAGGCAGGCAGCTACAGTATTTACAGTTAGTGTACTGTGTCCTCTTCACAGTGTGCACCTAAAGCTACCTGAAGAAAATTAGTGGTGTTCTTCTGATCCTATTAATACCACAGGCAGGCAGCTACAGTATTTACAGTTAGTGTACTGCGTCATCTACACAGTGTGCACCTAAAGCTACCTGGAGACAATTGCTGTTGTTCTGCTCCTAATAATACCACAGGCAGGCAGCTGCAGTATTTACAGTTAGTGTACTGTGTCCTCTTCACAGTGTGCACCTAAAGGTACCTGAATTAAATTGTTGGTGTTCTTCTGATCCTATATTAATACCACAGGCAGGCAGCTACAGTATTTACAGTTAGTGTACTGCATCCTCTGCACAGTGTGCACCTAAAGCTACCTGAAGAAAATTGCTGTTGTTCTGCTCCTATTAATACCACAGGCAGGCAGCTACAGTATTTAGTTAGTGTACTGTGTCCTCTGCACAGTGTGCACCTAAAGCTACCTGAATAAAATTGGTGGTGTTCTTCTGATCCTATATTAATACCACAGGCAGGCAGCTACAGTATTTACAGTTAGTGTACTGCATCCTCTGCACAGTGTGCACCTAAAGCTACCTGGAGACAATTGCTGTTGTTCTGTTCCTATTAATACCCCAGGCAGGCATCTACAGTATTTACAGTTAGTGTACTGTGTCCTCTGCACAGTGTGCACCTTAAGCTACCTGAATAAAATTGGTGTTCTTCTGATCCTATATTAATACCACAGGCAGGCAGCTACAGTATTTACAGTTAGTGTACTGCATCCTCTGCACAGTGTGCACCTAAAGCTACCTGGAGACAATTGCTGTTGTTCTGCTCCTATTAATACCACGGGTGGGCAGCTACAGTATTTACAGTGAGTGTACTATGTCTTCTGCACAGAGTGCACCTAAAGCTACCTGAAGAAAATTAGTGGTGTTCTTCTGCTCCTATTAATACCACAGGCAGGCAGCTACAGTATTTACAGTTAGTGTACTGTGTCCTCTGCACAGTGTGCACCTAAAGCTACCTGAATAAAATTGGTGGTGTTCTTCTGATCCTATATTAATACCACAGGCAGGAAGCTACAGTATTTACAGTTAGTGTACTGTTTCCTCTGCATGGTGTGCACCTGAAGCTACCTGAAGACAATTGGTGGTGTTCTGCTCCTATTAATACCACAGGCAGGCAGCTACAGTATTTACAGTTAGTGTACTGCATCCTCTGCACAGTGTGCACCTAAAGCTACCTGAAGACAATTGCTGGTGTTCTCATACTAATAATACTACAGGCAGGCAGTTGATTCTGCTAGAGGAAGGCACGAAACCCCTGTGCCGAATACGCGTCGGGGAGGGGTAGGACGGAGCTGTCAGCAGAGGAGGAGGATTGCACATGCCATACCGCACGCCATACGATCAGCTGCTTATTATTTTACCTGTACAGTCTGGTGCACTCTAGCATCCATCCAATGTGAGTACCCTCTTGGAGGGCTTATTCTTTAATAAATGTCCTGGCTATATTGCACTATGGAGTCCCTCTGTTTGTTTTTTCTATGATTTTGGATCTTGGTTTTACCTGAGAGGAGTGTTTTTGCACCATTGTAACCTGAGTGAGCCTAGCAGTTTCACCTGGGAGGAGTGTCTTTGCATCATTGTATCCTGAGTGAGCCTAGGAGTGGCCCCAATGCTTATTTTGACACCGTTTAATTACTGTGTCACAGGACTGAAGGTGAGCGCAAGCACATGTGGGGTGTCACGGGAGAGCACAGTTTTCACGTGTTGTGATTTATACACCCATCAGAAGAAGCATGATGTTTATTCATTTTATGGACACTATTTATTCACGTTTTTTGTGATTTGTATTTATTAATTGGGATATACACTCATTTGTCACTGGAAAGTGTTTTGATATTTATATTTTAGCACGTTGCACTTTTATTAGTTACTACCACGATTGCACCTTTATATGCACTTGGTGGTTTATCATTTATAGTTATTTGCATTATATTTTACCTGTATGGTTTTATTTATCACATTACATGTGTTTTATATGTGAAAATATTTTTTATATATTTTATATGTGACACTATACTAGCGCGGGCACATTTATTATATATTTTTTATCTATCTACACGCAATGAAACGTGGTTCAGTGCTTGCAGCTTAAATAGTTTACTCCTTAGAGGCATTAGTCCATCTGTGGCTCGCAAGACACCTATATTTTGTCAGTATATATATACATCCCAGCTTTGTGCAGCTACATCTCACCACAGGCCATTAGTATGTCTGGAAGGCCAACAAGGAGAGACAGACAGTCACAAGCCAATAAAAGAGGGCAAGCAGGCTCTGTGTCTAGAGGCAACAGTGCTGATCGTGGAGACGGTGCATCCTCATCAGCACGTGGCCGTGGGACACACTTGTCCTTTTTTTCGGCGGCTGGCCGTGTTGAGCCGCAACATGCGGAACACTTGGTCGAGTGGATGACCAAGTCTTCCTCATCCTCCTCATCCTCTCTCACCCAGGCTCAGGATACTTTGTCTGCAAAGCAGTTGCCAACGCGGCCTCTTCCCTCGGTTCAATGGCATCAGTCACTCCTTCCCTAGCCCCACCGTGTCCTCCTGAGGAGTCCCCCGAATTGTTTGAATACAGTGTTGTGTACATGTTCCAGGAGGATGCCCAGCATTTTGAAGGCACCAATGATGGTACCCAGCTAGAGGAAGGCAGCAGGGATGAGCCGAACGCCCCCCGGTTCGGACCAGAACCTGCGAACGGACCGAAAATTCGCACGAACGTTAGAACCCCATTGACATCTATGGGACTCGAACGTTCAAAATCAAAAGTGGTCATTGCATGGTATTGTCCTAAAAAGGGTTTGGGGACCCGGGTCCTGCCCCAGGGGACATGTATCAATGCACAAAAAACCTCGGGTCCTGGCAATATTGATGAAAATCAGTGAGACAAACGGCTTGGGTACCCCCCAGTCAATTACCAGGCCCTTTGGGTCTTGTATGGATATTAAGGGGAACCCCACACCCAAATTTAAAAAGGAAACAGCAGTATACAGGCTCTGTACTCTGAACAGCAGTATACAGGCGGTGCAAACAAGACAGGGACTGTAGGTTTGTTGTTAAGTGGAATCTGTTTGTAATTTTGAACTGGTACATTTTTAACGTGTTTAGCTCCAGCCAAAAAATCTATTTTAAGCTTTTTAGAAAACATAGGGAAGGGATATCACCCCTGTGACATTTGTTTTGCTGTCTGTGCTCCTCTTCAGAAGATTTCACCTCACTTTTTGTCCCAATGACAAATGTTTTTTGAAAATTTGGGTTTTTTTGTGAAACAAGGATTGGTGATAAAGCATCAGTGGAAAGGAGAAATGTTTTTCCCATATTAACTCTTACAAGAGAGAATTTCCCTTCCTAGGGGTAGATTTCATTTCACTTCCTGTTGTCTCTTTTTGTTTGCAAGTAGGAGTCGTTTGTAAGTTGGATGTTTGAATGTAGGGGCCTGCCCTATATACTCAGCAGAAATTTGGGCCTTAGGTGTTGTTGTGGCCACAACACTGTAAGCCCTCACAGGGCCCTGCTGTGAAATATTAGATCAAGAATTGTAATTACATGCCCCTGTTGAACAGGGGCAGAAAAATTGGGCCTTTGGTGGTGGTGGTGGTGCTGGTGCTCACTCACTCTTGGTGGGTGCAGAAACGGGCCTTGCTGTGAAATATTAGATCAAGAATTGTAATTACATGCCCCTGTTGAACAGGGGCTGAAAAATTGGGCCTTAGACACTGGTGCTGGTGCCACAACACTGCAACCCCTCACAGATACTCTAGTTGGAACACAGGAATGAGCCCTGCTGCAAAGTATTGCATCAAAAATTGTAATTACATGACCCTGTTAAACAGGGGCTGAAAAATTGGGCCTTAGGCACTTAGGCCCAGAACCAGAAATGTTCTTAAAAGCTATCAGCGTGCTCATTGAGGAGGAAGAGGATAATTACTCAGGATAGTCACTCAGCATCAACATAGGCAGTCTTTGAAGGGATCTGAGATTTCCAAAAAAATTATTCGGTTACATCAGCATCAGGTGCTTTTGGTAGCTGGTGGTGATCCAAGACTGATTCATTTTTATGAAGGTCAGTCGATCGACCGAGTCGGTGGACAGACGCACCCTGTGATCGGTTACAAAGCCTCCAGCAGCACTGAATGTGCTTTCCGAAAGAACGCTGGATGCAGGACAGGCCAGTAGCTCAATTGCATACTGTGAAAGCTCTGGCCAGTGATCCATCCTCAAGACCCAGTAACCCAGAGGATTTTCGATTGGGAAAGGTGTCCAAGTCAGATCTTGCCCCTAGGTATTCCTGCACCATATAAAACAGACGCTGGCGATGGTTGCTGGAACCGATCATACCTTGGCGCTGCGGACTAAAAAATTGTCTGCACGCATCGGTCAGACGGCCACCTTCTCCACCGCTCCTTCTTTGACTGACCGAAGCCTCAGCAACATGTTGTCCAGAAACAGGAGTTTGTAACCTCCCAGTCTCTGGGAACGCATTGCACAGACCTTTCTGCAAGGCCTCCCGAAGATGTTTCATCCTCTGCTCCCTCTGCGACGGCAAGATAAGGTCCGCAACCTTACCCTTGTAATGTGGATCAATGAGGGTTGCCAGCCAGTATTGGTCCTTCTCCTTGATACCACGAATACGAGGATCCTTATGCAGGATTTGCAGGATCAGGGAGGCCATGCAGCGTAGGTTTGCTGAGGCATTCGGTCCGGAGTCCTCTGGGTCACTAAGGACGACATGGTCCGCAGCCAGCTCCTCCCAGCCACGTACAAGTCCATGTGTTTCTTGGGACTGATCCCTTAAAGACTGCTGCTGATGCTGAGTGCCAGACTCCACCTCCATACTGACGCAATCCTCCTCCTCCTCCTCTTCCTGTGTGATCGGCGGGCATGCAGGAACACTGTCTGGATAAAGGGGGCCTTGAGAGCTAAGGAAGTCCTCCTCTTCCTGCCTCTGTTCTGCCTCAAGTGCCCTGTCCTTTATTCCATGCAGCGTGTGCTCCAACAGGTGGACAGTGTCACTGATGCATACGCAGCAGAGGGCCATCAATGAGTACCTATGCGACTATGGCACCAGGACAGGGTCAGGAGGAGCTTGTTTTTTTTCCCCATGCCAGTGGGCCATGATCAGGGATGCATGCACTGTCCTGTCACCATTTGAGGAGGCCACGAGGATGGTGAGCAGTGACAGTGCATGCATCAGTGACACTGTCCCCCTTGTCCACCTTTTGGAGCACACGCTGCGTGGAATAATGGACAGGGCACTTGAGGCAGAACAGAGGCAGGAAGAGGAGGACTTCCTTAGCTCTCAAGGCCCCCTTTATCCAGACAGTGTTCCTGCGTGCCTGCCGATCACACAGGAAGAGGAGGAGGAAGAGGAGGATTGTGTCAGCATGAATGTGGAGCCTGGCACTCAGCATCAGCAGCAGTCTTTAAGGGATCATTTACAGTCCCAAGAAACCCATGGACTTGTACCTGGCTGTGAGGAGGTGGCTGCGGATCATGTCGTCCTTAGTGACCCAGAGGACTCCAGACCGAATGCCTCAGCAAACCTCCGCTGCATGGCCTCTCTGATCCTGCAAAGCCTGCGGAAGGATCTTCGTATTTGTGGTATCAAGGAGAGGGATCAATACTGGCTGGCAACCCTCCTTGATCCACGTTACAAGGGTAAGGTTGCGGACCTTATCTTGCCGTCGCAGAGGGAACAGAGGATAAAACATCTTCGGGAGGCCTTGCATAAAGGTCTTTGCAACGCGTTCCCAGAGACTGGGAGGTTACAAACTCCTGTTTCTGGACAACGTGTTGCTGAGGCTTTGGTCAGTTAAAGAAGGAGCGGTGGAGAAGGTGGCCGTCTGACCGATGTGCTCAGACAATTTTTTAGTCCGCAGCGCCAAGGTATGATCTTTTCCAGCAACCATCGCCAGCATCTGTTTTACATGGTGCAGGAATACCTAGGGGCAAGATCTGACTTGGACACCTTTCCCACCGAAAATCCTCTGGGTTACTGGGTCTTGAGGATGGATCACTGGCCAGAGCTTGCACAGTATGCAATTGAGCTACTGGCCTGTCCTGCATCCAGCGCTCTTTCGGAATGCACATTCAGTGCTGCTGGAGGCTTTGTAACTGATCACAGGGTGCGCCTGTCCACCGACTTGGTCGATCGACTGACCTTCATAAAAATGAAGCATCACCAGCTACCAAGCACCTGATGCTGATGTGACCGAATATTTTTTTTTGAAATGTCAGATCCCTTCAAGACTGCCTGTGTTAATGCTGAGTGACTATCCTGTTATGCTGAGTAACTATCCTCTTCCTCCTCAATGATCATGCTGATAGCTTGTAAGAATATTTTTGGTTCTGGGCACCACCACCAGTGGCTAAGGCCCATTTTTTCAGCCCCTGTTTAACAGGGGCGTGTAATTACAATTTTTGATACAATGCTTTTCAGCAGGGATCGTTCCTGCGCTCCAACTAGAGTATCTGTGTGAGGGGTTGCAGTGTTGTGGCACCAGCACCAGTGCCTAAGGCCCATTTTTTCAGCCCCTGTTTAAACAGGGGCGTGTAATTACAATTTTTGGTGCAATATTTTGCAGGAGGGCTCATTCCTGCGCTCCAACTAGAGTATCTGTGAGGGATTGCAGTGTTGTGGCACCAGTGCCTAAGGCCCAATTTTTCTGCCCCTGTTCAACAGGGACATGTAATTACAATTCTTGATCTAATATTTCACAGCAGGGCTCGTTTCTGTGCCCACCAAGAGTAAATGTGAGTACTTACAGCATTGTGGCACCAGCACCACCACCACCAAAGGCCCAATTTTTCTGCCCCTGTTCAACAGGTGCATGTAATTACACTTCTTGCTCTAATATTTCACAGCAGGGCCCGTTCCAGCTCCCACCAAGAGTAACTGTGAGGACTTACAGTGTTGTGGCAACACCACCACCACCACCAAAGGCCCAATTTTTCTGCTCCTGTTCAACAGGTGCATGTAATTACAATTCTTGATCTAATATTTCACAGCAGGGCCCGTTTCTGCGCCCACCAAGAGTAACTGTGTGGACTTACAGTGTTGTGGCACCAGCACCACCACCACCACCAAATGCCCAATTTTTATGACCCTGTTCAACAGGGGCATGTAATTACAATTCTTGATCTAATATTTCACAGCAGAGCCCGTTCCTGCGCCCACCAAGAGTAACTGTGAGGGCTTACAGTGTTGTGGCATCACCAACACCTAAGGCCGCAATCTCTGCTGAATATATAGGGCAGGCCCCTACTTTCAAACTTCCTAATTACAAACGACTCCTACTTGCAAATGGAAGGAGACAACAGGAAGTGAGATGAAATCTACCCCTAGGAAGGGAAATTCTCTCCTGTAAGAGTGAATATGGGAAAAACGTGTCTCCTCTCCACTGATGCTTTATCACCAATCCTTGTTTCACTAAAAACCCCAAATTGTCAAAAAACATTTGTCATTGAGACAGAAAGTGAGTTGAAATCTTCTTAAGAGATGCACAGACAGCAAAACAAATGTCACAGGGGTGATAACCCTTCCCTATGTTTTCTAAAAAGCTTAAAAATAGATTTTTTGGCTGGAGCTACACTTTAAAAATGTACCATTTCAAAATTACAAACAGATTCCACTTAACAACAAACCTACAGTCCCTGTCTTGTTTGCACCACCTGTATGTGGCTGTTCAGAGTATATAGGGCCTGGGGGCCCCATGCCTTTCCTTTTTTTAATTTGGTGTGCGGGGTTCCCCTTAATATCCATGCAAGACCCAAATGGCCTGGTAATGGACTGGGGGGTGGGGGTGTCCATGCCGTTTGTCTCACTGATTTTCATCCATATTGCCGGCACCCGACATTACATTAAAGCCGCAAGCAGTTTTAAATGACTTTTATTCCTTTAAAAATGTCATTTTGTGCAGGGCCTGTTCTAAGCACGGGAAACATGCGCCACTTTACAGACATACTATAGACACCCCACAGGTATGATATTTAAAAGGAATATTTCACTTTTTTTTTCACTTTAAGCATCATTAAAATCACTGCTCCTGAAAAAACGGCCGTTTTTAAAACTTTTTTTTGCATTGATACATGTCCCCTGGGGCAGGACCCGGATCCCCAAACCCTTTTTAGGACAATACCATGCAACTTAGTCTTTAAATTTAGCACTTTTGATTTCGAACGTTTGAGCCCCGTAGACTTCAATGGGGTTCTAAAGTTTGCGCAAATTTTCGTTCCGTTTGCAGGTTCTGGTGTGAACCGAACCGGGGGGTGTTCATCCCTACTAAGGACATGGATTACTGGAACCATGTCCTGTGATTTGATGAGACCAAGATAAACATATTTGGTTCAGATGGTGTCAAGCGTGTGTGGCGGCAACCAGGTGAGGAGTACAAAGACAAGTGTCTTGCCTACATCAAGCATGGTGGTGGGAGTGTCATGGTCTGGGGCTGCATGAGTGCAGCCAGCACTGGGGAGCTACAGTTCAAGAAGGGAACCATGAATGCCAATGTGTACACTGAAGCAGAGCATGATCCTTCCCTTTAGAGACTGGGCTGCAGGGCAGTATTCCAACATGATAACAACCCTAAACACACCTCCAAGACCACTACTGCCTTGATAAAGAAGCTGAGGGTAAAGGTGATGGACTGGCCAAGCATGTCTCCAGACTTAAACACTAATGAGCATCTGTGGGGCAAATGGAAGGTGGAGGAGCGCAAGGTCTTTTATATCCATCAGCTTTGTTATGTCATCATGGAGGAGTGGAAGAGGACTCCAGTGGCAACCTGTGAAGCTCTGGTGAACTCCTTGCCTAAGAGGGTTAAGGCAGTGCTGGAAAATAATGGTGGCCACACAAAATATTGACACTTTGGGCCCAATTTGGACATTTTTACTTAGGGGTGTACTCACTTTTGTTGCCAACGGTTTAGACATTAATGGCTGTGTGCTGGGTTATTTTGAAGGGACAGCAAATTTACACTGTTATACAAGCTGTACACTCACTACTTTACATTGTAGCAAAGTGTAATCACATGAAAAGATATAATAAAAGATTTACAAAAATGTGAGATACTGTGTATATATATATATATATATATATATATATATATATATATATATATATATATATATATATATACACATGGAAAATGTATTTGGTAAAGCAATGCCACTATATATATATATATATATATATATATATATATATATATATATATATATATATATATATACAAATGGCTTACACACCTCTTAACACCTCTTAACTGAGGAATCACATGAGCCATACGGTGTGTTACACCATAATCAAAATGTGAAAACATTTATTAAATGGGTGGCACAGTGGTGTAGTGGTTAGCACCTTGGCTCAGAACAATAATGCCCCGTACACACGGTCGGATTTTCCGACGGAAAATGTGTGATAGGACCTTGTTGTCGGAAATTCCGACCGTGTGTAGGCTCCATCACACATTTTCCATCGGAATTTCCGACACACAAAGTTTGAGAGCAGGATATAAAATTTTCCGACAACAAAATCCGTTGTCGGAAATTCCGATCGTGTGTACACAAATCCGACGGACAAAGTGCCACGCATGCTCAGATAAAGAGATGAAAGCTATTGGCCACTACCCCGTTTATAGCCCCGTAGTACGTGTTTTACGTCATCGCGTTTAGAACGATCGGATTTTCCGACAACTTTGTGTGACCGTGTGTATGCAAGACAAGTTTGAGCCAACATCCGTCGGAAAAAATCCATGGATTTTGTTGTCGGAATGTCCGAACAAAGTCCGACCGTGTGTACGGGGCATAAAGGTCTGTGGTTCAAATCCCAACCACGACACCATCCACCTGGAGCTTCCATGCCCTCCTGGGCACCCTGGCCTCCCCTCACACTCCAAAGACATGCTGGCAGGTTAATCGGATCCTGTCCAAACTGACCACAGTATGCATAAATGTGAGTTTCAAGACACACCATGTATCCAGGCTCACTGAATCCTTTTTCACGCCACTAATAATCTCTCAAAGTCAAAGAGTATATCCATTCTAGTCAGCAAGGATGCCTCCTTTGAACTCACGGACAGACTTACAGACCCAGGAGGACATTACCTGTTCCTCAAGGGAAAATGTTGTGGAATCCCTATTACGCTAGCAAATGTTTACTTCCCAAACACATCCCATCTAGCTTTTTTCCAGTGCATGCTAAAAGATCTTGAGGGCTTTACTTCCAGATGTCTAATTTTGGGAGGGGATTTCAACATCCCTCTTAATCCCCTGGCAGATACCTCCTCAGGCAAAACTTACATCACATACAAGATCCTCAAAAGGATTAAATTGCTACTCAATTCTATGCATCTAATCGATTATTGGCACTTTTTTCACCCAGAAGATAGAGACTTTACCTTCTACTCTATACCACATGACCATTACTCATGAATCAATTACATCTTCACTTCTCAGTGGGATCTCACTATGATTTCATAGGGATCCAATCCATTTCAGATTATGCCCCTATTTCTCTGACTTTGAACATGTTAGCGCCTCCCCCAAACCCAATATGTGGAGACTGAACTCTTTATTTACAGACCCAGTGTGGTTACCCAAGATCTCCTCGCTCTTATGCCGCGTACACACGGTCGGACTTTTCGTCTACAAAAGTCTGACAGCCTGTCCGACAGACTTCCGGCGGACTTTCGGCGGACTTGCGGCAGACTTTCTAACGAACGGACTTGCCTACACACGACCACACAAAAGTTCGACAGCCTAGTACGCGGTGACGTACACCACGTCCGGCGAGACTATAAAACGTAAGTTCAATAGCCCGTACGACACCCTTTGGGCTCCTTCTGCTAATCTCGTGTTTATCTCGTGTTAGTAGAAGTTTGGTGAGAGACGATTCGCGCTCGTGAGACTCGTATTTTTCAGTTCGTTTTAACTGTTGTTCAGTCTGTGCTTGTGAGGTTTGTATCTGCTTTTCAGTGCGTTTGGTCAGTTGGCATTGAGAAATCTTTGTTTTATTGTCCGCTCGTTCCTGATTTTCAGGTCGCTCTTCACAGGCCTTGCTGTTCTTCAGTGCGTTCTGTTTAGTGCGTTCTGACCAGCCGACCGTTTTGAAACCATGTTACCTGTACGTACTCGTCGTCGAGCTCGTGCATTGTATGTGTTTGGTGCTGTAGTTTATTCTTCAGACCAAGACCAGTCCATGAACAGGGCGAGGAGGAGTTCATGGACCAAGAATTGGTTGCTCCAGCGTGACCAGTTCAGTCACATGCCATTGCTCCGTGAGATCCATGAGAATAATCCTGAGGATTTCAGGAACTTTCTCCGGATGATGGACCCCGTTTTTGACCGTTTGTTGGCTTTGCTGACCCCCTATATCAGCAGGCAGGATACCTGCATGAGGCAAGCCATCACTCCGGAGCAGAGGCTAGTTGCCACGTTGCGGTACTTGGTGACAGAGAGAAGCCTGCAGGACCTCAAGTTCTCGACAGGCATCTCCCCCCAGGCTCTGGGGATCATTATCCCAGAGACCTGTTCTGCCATCATCCAGGTCCTGCAGAAGGACTATATTAAGGTAAGATATTTTTCTTTTATTAGCATCACATGTTCTTTTATGTAATCTTTGATAATGTAATGTATTTCTTGCCTCAAACACTACTTACCATCATTGCAATATAGTGTGAATGTCCCCTTTTTATCCTCACACATGCTGGATTTTTTTCCTGTTCTTTTTTGTCATGCATGTATATTTTCCTTCAATAACCTCCCCAGCATGCAATGATGGGCACATATCCACCTAGTCTACTCATTTTGAATGTATTTTGTTTGAGTGTATTTAGTGTGCTTATAATTAGCAATTAGCTTGATTTCCCAACCCCCTCCCCCCCACCTAAACTCAATCCAAATAGTGTGCTTATAATTGGCAATTAGCTTGATTTCCCACCCTCGTAAAAATTTGCTAGAATGTTCTGTGGTGTTGATTTGTATAAAGCAAATATATGTTGCACTTTGCAAAATGCATGTGCACTCTCCAAGTGCATTTGTTCCAGTGCTTTAGTAAATGAGCAGAAGCTCTGCTGATTTCCATCATCAAATCATATGCAAGCCACAAAGTGTTTTCATTAATTGCCCTTGCATGTGATTGTGTACTCCTTGCAACATGACTGCCTTTTTACCTTACCTCATTTACTGTAAGCTGGGTAGCAACTGCACTTGCAGAGTGCGACAACTGCAGTCTTGTAGCCTTTTTAGTCCCTAAATCCCTGCATGTCCTAAAAGTAATCTTTTTTAGGGATTTCACAACCCCCTAAAATGTAATCAATGTTCCATCAGAGGGGGTGAGCAATCTGATAAGTGTGCCTTTCCATATTAGTTCTTCCCGAAGATTTAAATTATTTAATGTTATACTGATCCTGGGGAATAATGTTTTTAATTGTATAATTTTCTTGCAATGTTATCTTCAAAATTAATGATTTTGGTTTTCTTGTTTGATTCCCCAGTTTCCTTCAACGCCACAGGAATGGCAGACTGTGGCATCCCATTTTGCCACCCGTTGGGACTTTCCCAATTGTGGAGGGGCTATAGATGGGAAACATGTCCACATCGTGCCACCACCCCATTCGGGGTCATACTATTTTAATTATAAGGGGTTCCACAGTATTGTTTTAATGGCGGTGGTGTCGGCACACTATGAATTTTTATATGTGGACGTGGGGAAGAATGGCCGGATGTCGGATGGAGGAGTATTTGCCCAGACGGAGTTCAGCCAGCGTCTCCAGAGTGGTGGCCTGGGATTGCCACTTGATGCGGATAACGTGGAAGGACTCCCCTTTGTCTTCATTGCCGATGAAGCCTTCGCTCTGAGCAAGCACCTCATGAGGCCATTCCCGCAAAGAACCCTCACCCCGGAGAGGAGGGTTTTTAATTTCCGGCTGGCCAGAGCTAGAAGAGTGGTTGAGAATGCGTTTGGGATTCTGGCCAGCCGGTTCCGCCTGTTTCAAACCTCCATTAATTTGGCGGAATACAAACTTAATTTTATCATTTTATCGTGCTGCATCCTGCACAACTTTTTACAACAACATTCTCCAAATTATATGGTAACAGTTGGGCCTGAGGCCGGACTTATCGATGACAACCTTACGGGCCTGGATACTGTCCGTACTGGCTTGGCCCCCCAAAGTGCCCGTCAAGTTAGACAGCAATATGTTAATTATTTTATGGGTAGGGGGGCCATTGCAATGGGCCAGGATATCTAAATATTTTAAATAAAAAAAATCTTGATGAAATCGTGAATTATATTTATTGCTTGCCTTTCTTTTGGGCTTTCTCCTAGGTTATGGTCGAGCAGTTGTAGTGCCAACTGTATTTTCCTTTTAAATGTCTAAATAAGCTCCATTGCCACTGTAAACAACTTTTTTAAAATTATAACCAAACTGATACTGAGCATTGAAATAACAAACCACACATTTCTTTAATTCCTAAGCAGATGTTTTTATTAATCGTTGTTATGCATTCAGTTATGCATTTAGTATAAAATGTTCCTAGACAAAAATATAATGATATCTTAATAATTTCGAAAAATATAATTATAGTTAAATATTTTTACATAATCAAAATACAATTTTTTGGGCATTTTGATTTTAGCAAACATGCGTTTTTTTAATTTTTTTTTTTTTGTTTTTTAAAATC